>NC_058120.1:11177813-11493115 GCF_914725855.1 Thunnus albacares | reverse complement strand
ATGCCATTCAGCGTCAGGCTGTCCTGAGGCTGGACCACCCGGTCCTGGCCTCCATTGGCCACCGGTGGATGGTCATTTTCATCTGAAATGACACCACAAGATCAGTTTATACATATCTACAGCACTTTTGAGCATATTCCAGACACAAATACAGATGCAACACCTGTAGAGGCCAAAACAATCTGAGATAGAAACAAAAACCTCTGACTACACCAAGGGCCATAATGGTTTTGGCGTGTGTGAACATGCTGAAGTGAAGGTTTCTGCCAAAAATCTGTTGCCTCACATACCCTGAATAGAAACTGTGAGAACAGACCACTAAAAAGACAGTGAAAGAAATGATTTAAGTTCACTCACAATGTTGAGGGAATACTGGATTCCCATTTTTAACAAGTAAATTACCCCAAAACATTTAATTAAGTGGTATGTGACATACATATACAGTCAAATCAAGGGTGAAACTAGACTGTAATTTCAATCTTCAGGAATGAAATAGGCCATGAATCGTATTAACTGGAATTTATCAGATAGAGTTCTACAGAAGCAGCATTGTGATACTACAGATAAGGGGTGCTTCATGAGTCTTTTTAAAAAGGGGCCAAAACTGTGATGTGTGTGTGTGAGTGAGAGATATACATATTAACTATTAGGATCTCCTGATATGCATATGAATTTTTTATTTTTTTTAAGTGTAATAAGGGGTCTGGTCTTACTTGATGGGACATCCACTTCCAGGTAACTGTCATAAACGGAGTCCAGGATGTAATTGACGTATCCCTTCTTCCTGACAAAGCGGCAGGCGTATTTCTTTTTGTACAGACAATCAAACAGAAAGCATGATTTGATGGAGCCCTCCTCCTCCCCTCTCTCCATGAAGGCGACATTGCACTTCGGATCTTTGCAGCAGGAGACCACGCAGTCCTTATATCGGTCCAACTTCGGGGACGAAAGGAACGTCGCTCCGTCTTTCACAGACTCGTCGGCATCGAGGACAAAATCCTCCTTGCCATTCTTAAACTGGTTTAAACATTCCTCACCAGTTTTCTGGCCAGCCCCGGAGTGTAGCGATACCACCAGGAACAGGAGCACTCCCAATGAATTCATTATAAGAATTTAAAGTCCTGTAAAGATTTCCACACAAATAATTTAAAAAAAACTGTCCACCTGTCCACCTGTTAAGGCAGTGACGTCTGTGGGAAAAAAAAAACTTGATAGTGAAAAAAAAGTCCTCAATGAGTGTTTAGGCCGCAAAAGGGCCAACAACACACTCTACCTCTGTTCGCAAATCACCTTTCAAGACACTGACGTAAAATTACCTTCTTACTTTCTCATAAGAAGCCAGAAAAAAGAAGTTCCAACCTTCCTCATAGGTTTCCGGGTTGATCTGATCTCCTACAACTCTGAAACTCTCACAAGAGAGTTAATCGTTTGATGTCGACAGAAACCTGTGCAATCGTTCAACCACATTGCCCAGGTGAGTCATCTGAGAGATACAGGAAGTGAAATTCCGTTCTTGCCATGCCACTCCCTTCTGGAGTCTCAAACAAACAAGCACACAGCTTTGTGTGTGTGTGTGTGTGTGAATGTGAGGCATCTTTAACACATGCAAACATATACAATATTGAGATGATAAAGATTTGACCCTTTGTTTTTCAGAGCGTTTGTCATCTTTTCACTGAGCCAGTGACCATTGTGCAACACATACTTATTAGTTTAGGAAAGCTGATATGAGGTTTATCATTATTATATGACCGTTTTTTTTTCCGTCTTACAATATTTTTCTTCTTCGTTAAAACATTATTTTGTTCAAAATAGGGACAATTTTAAGCTTTTTAGGGACTGGACTAAGGTTATTTACCAACTTCTACAGTGAGCAATTCTCCTGATTTTGTAATAATACCAATACAACTAATAAAAATGACATAAATCATTATTTCCCCCAAACAAGTCCTAAAGAAATTGTACAAATACAACTATATAAATACAAAAATCATACAGCTACTGGAGGTTAATGGAAATGGTTTCCTAACAGGATAGGATTACGAAAAAAAAGAAAAAAAGCTGTGTACAAATAAGCTTGCTAAATCCGGTTTAATACCACAGCAAAATAAAATTAATTTTGTTTTAAAGTATTTTTTTAATTTGATGCTTATAATATGGAACAAACTTAATGTCATTTCCCCATTTAAAAATGTCAAAAGTGCATTTATCTTTCTGAAACAGACATATTTCATCACATGTGTGAGTTGTGGACTTCATCTCTCAGATTCAGATGCTACCCAGCATGTTTATCTTTAACCCAGAAGGTGGCAGTATGATCCCACTTACAGCTGAAGAAGTTTGAAGAGGGGAGTTTATGATTCTTAAAGCATTGTAAAACATGTTTTATGGCAAATTCTTTCTCACACATATTGAGTAACATGGCATTTAAATTCACAAGATCTCAATCTTCTTTTTATAATAGTAGTGATACTGAGCTACTTCATACTCTGAGTCATCCAATTACAGTACGTGATGAGTCATAATACCACACATGAACCTGTCAACAACTAAGACTGGGGAGAAACAGGAAGTGGTCGCTCTGTCTTTGACAGGTAGATTAATTAATTTTGTGTTTACGCTGAATCATAATTCCAGCAAAATTAAGCAAGAGAATAATTGGCTTTTGCCAAAAAAATATGGTAATATCCACATGCAGCTACCTGACAATCTTGATGAGCTTGTTATTGTCATACAGTGAAGATAAAACAGTAGAGGTCAGGATTTACTTATTCTGCCTTCCTCTCCTCCCACCTACAACAAGTCCCTCAGGCAAGGTCTCCAGCACACGACTCCAGTCCACATCCCCCCTCCCCCCTTTTTTTTTTTAGACAACTCGGCGGTGCAGAACCAAGTAGCAAAAGATGAGATGAATGAATTTGTTTGCCTGGAAAGGTGAGCTGCTGGAGGCCACTCAATAATTCAGTGTTTGTAACAGACGGTGCATCAGTGGGTGAACACACGCAGCAGCTATAGCTGATTGATAGTCCCTGCCAAAACAAAAAACTGAACCCCATTATTCATATTGTAATAGGATCTGTGGAAACTCTGCAGCCTGTTGTCTCTGTTGTCTCAGCTGTAATAATTTGGTACTGGGATGTAACACTATGAATTTTTGACCTTAGATTATTTGCTACTGTTGATATTTGACTTTGCAAACATTAATAGGTTTCAAGACTTTTATTTGACATTTGACTTCTCAACAGCCATAAATAGTGCTTTCCTATCCATCCATTATTTATGGTAACTGAGGATGCCAATTTGACTTCAAGGCTTATTAAACGTACACCTGATAATGCCTGGTATAAAGGACGGGGCAGGTATCACACTAGAGGAACCCTGGCTCACCTGTCAGGGGGACCCAGCTATTGTTGGAAGTGTTTGCGAACACAAGAGCCCTTAGCACGTCAAACCCTTTTGACTTTGTGAGCAGATAAATACTTTAGACACTCTTACTGGGTGAATAATAAATGCTGTGTTGGTATGTAGATGTCTACATATCAAAACATCAATAGATAGGAGAACAAAAACAGATCTATAGTAAGATTTTCCTTTTTATGACGTCAACAGTGCCATGTTGCCATATTTTTAGTAATAATCCTGACTTGATTTTTATTGTCGCCCACTCACCCCAGTTTTTGTTGCTGTAATTGACCTATGCTCTCCCACCTGCTATAACACAGAGGAAGAATGCAAACAGCAAGCACACACCCTATAATGTCCATGCGCTCACACACGCAAATGCTTGCACAAGCACACATACACATAGAGGCATATCTCATTACCATCCTCCTGATGGTGCAAGCAGTGGGTGTTGCAAGAGGAGGAGGGAAGGAGAGCAAGACAGTGAGCTTTGGAGAGAGAGAGAGAGAGAGCGGGAGAGAGGACGAGGACAGGCAGAGAACCAGAGCCATCATTATATAGAGGGAGAGCACAAACACTCAACAAGATAACAGGAGATACGCGTGGGAACAGCAGCCCACTGGAAGGCAGAAGCAGAGATAGAGACAGAGAAGAGACGTGCAAGACGAACGTGTGAGAGCCTCTGTTTGTCTGTGTGTGTAAGAGAGAGAGAGAAAGAGAGAGAGAGAGAGAGAGCTCAGTGTGTTTCCACGGTTCTCCTGAGGGCCGTGGCAGCCATGGCGTCAGAGCCAAGCACCCAGTCCAGGGTGATGTTCCAGGCGACGGACAAAACAGAGGAGCCGGCGCACCGCAAGCTGGGGAAGCTGACAGTCAAATACAACCGCAAGGACCTGCAGAGGAGGCTGGATATCGAGGAGTGGATCGACGGGCAGCTGCACCTGCTGTTTGACTGTGAGGTAGGTTAGGGTTGGCTCACACACACACAGACACACACTGTGTTCGCTGCCTGAGGAGGAGGTGAGGGAAGGGAGCGAGGGAGGCACTGAACTGCTCATAGGTGCCTGTGGTGGGCTATCCATCACGTATGAAAGGGGGGAAAAAGATTACAGCCACCTAAAAGAGGAGTGGGTAGGAGGCAAGAGGCTTCGCTTCATGGCTGCAATTTTTGGCACACAAGCCCTCATGTGTCATCAAACTAACCACATCTATCAGCTGTTCGGTGTGTACCGTGATCTTTGACCATAGTGATAAGACTATTTTCCATAACGTGATGTCTGAAGTCATTAAGAAACATTTCTAAGCATGTTGCAACCTTGACAACGCAACACCTCGATCTCATTAAACATATGGTTGCCATATGGTCACATTTATATTGAGGCATTTAGAAGATGGTTTTACACTGTGTCAACTTGAAGAGCTTAGATTCTATGATCAGCAACAACCAGTATTGAGGAAGAAGAAAGTATATTCATGTGACTTCATAAGTGATAAAGTAATTATCAGTAAATGTCATACAAATAAATGCTTAGGGCAGGGTTAAAGAGGATATTTTTTATTTTTAAATGTTCTCTAAATGTTGCAGTTTTTATATCCTTGCTATCATGATGGCATCTGGGACATTATGTCATCATTTTAAGGTCTGTGTCTGTTCGCAGACATGTTCTTGTGGACACAATGACTCAATAACTGTGCATGATAGAAACTAATATATAGATGATGATTAATGGTGGTGGTAAGTAGATATTCTGAAACCCAGGCAAAAACATCGGTGCTTTAAGATACGGTGTTTATTTTAGCACAGTGCATGTCTGAGGACAGGAGTTATAAAATGGAAATGTGTGCTCATTATTTCCATTGTGTACCTAATTAATGGCCTCATTGCATAGATGATTATGTTTAATATGTACCAGGAATTACAGCTCACAAGACACACACACACACATACACACACACAAACACAACCTTCAGAACTCCGCTCCTGTACAGTGGGATACAATCCAATTATGTCAGAGGCTCCATATTGATTTGCTTGGCATTCTCCAAGGGGAAACCATGGCAACAGATGTCTCATCGCCCACGAGGCAGCTTGGAATCAGGGGTGTCTGTTCAGGAGCACGGGCATCCTAATGATGATGCAGATCAGATGACAACACCGCCTCTGTTTCATGCCGGAGAAGGTAGAGACAAAGTGTTTCTCATTTAATTCTCTAACCACACAGAGACCATTGGCTGTAGATGGCCTGTAGCCACCCCTACATCTCTGTCTGGCATCTCCTTACACTGACAAGCAGCCCTTTGTATATGGCATATACAGTACTAATAATGGAGACCATGACCATGCGTCCACTTCCATATGACAGACTAACAAGGAGCAAATCAGGTGACAGACAACTAGCATCTGCAGTTATCTCTGCTCACCTTTTTCTAAACCAATAGATGGTGCGAGCAGGCCCCAGTTGGTTTCATTTTAAAACACTTCAGTCACAGCTGAGTGCTAGAGATTTTCAATATTGTGCTATTGTATTCCTCATCACAATACTTATTTCATGAGCTTCATTCCGTCTACACCCAAAGCCTTCTTCCCTGTGGTAATATATGGTAATATGCCTGTGAAGCCGAGGGTGGAATAAATCACATTTGAGAAAACCAGGACATCCGGATAACAAAAACAGATCTCAAGTCTTTCTCTGTCTACTTTTTTGATCTTGTCCCAGAAACATACAATTATTTCACATTTGCAGTACATAGCCTTTTCATATTCCGGTTCTAATATAGTTTAACATTAGGATTAACACGCAGTACATGTGCAGCACAGATAGTGGATTTGCATGTTTCCCCAGATAGCTGAAGGATGGGTTCTCAGTGTGATTGATGAGATGACAAGAGATAGCAACAACAATAGTAATGATAACACCCGTCATCATACACTGAAGCTATCTGAGGTACCTCTTCTGTACATTTTTCCTAAGGATAGCCAGCTAGTCTGCGTCCTTTGCCCTGTGAACATGATGGTTTTACTTTCTAGTCGGGATAGACTGGATATTTGCATTAGCCACTTCTGTGGAATTAAGCATGGCCTGTCCATGTACACTGGCCAGTGTAATAAATTTTGCATGGGCTCAGGAGAAGGTTACTCTGTTGGTTCTCCGAGTCTTCTGCGTGGAAGCATTTACCATCAGTCCCCTGTGTTGCCACCTGAATTATTTAGCTGCATCTCTAATTCATACAAGTGCTGCCTTGGTCTGGAATGGCTACCTTCTTAACAAACTTCACACCTTTTGAGACATGATAAACTAAAAAAAAAAGGTGTGAAAAACAGTTGATAGACTTGAAAATGGTGAGCAACATTCAGGCCTGTGTGTGTACAGCACAGATCAATGTTTTCCAGAGTGGTTTTGTCAGTGACCGCCAGTTTAATTGAAATACATAGACTGCAGGATATTAACTGACAGTACGTTACAATAGCTTCAGATTAGTTGTGGGCTCAGAGTAATAATATCACACTTTCCTAAGTTTTAGCCCATTCTTGTATAATTAGACAATTACATTTGGATATCTTTACATTCTGTTGGCCCTCTTTAAACTTTAGTTAATGAATATTTTGATCTGCGGGCAGTTGCGCCTCTAACAGGAAAAGGGAAGGGTCTGATAAGTTTAACACACACTGGCATCTTCTCAAAACAGCTAGATTTCCTGGGCATGGTTTCCTTATCATCAGAACAGCCAAATCACAGCGTGGGTAATGGAACCGCGCTGTGTTTAATGTTTGATTTCACTGTTCACTAACTAAACCTGCTTTAAATAGTAACAGATAAAAAAAGGCTAACTGCTAGCTGCCTCATTACACCCGTGATACATAAGTGTCGGACAGACATCCTGAAGAGGGGATTAGAAATAGGTTGACTTCTGGGGATCACGACTATCCACAGCAAATTTTCAGTCTGGTTTTCAATATACCTGCCATGGATCAAAATATTGATAGAGGGGAAATTTTGACCTGATGGTGACCTGGCCCTAGATGGAAGGTCAAAGGATCATTAAAACCATACAGAATAATTTACTATAGACCATGAATATCAATACTTAATTTCATGGCATTCTGGCCAGTAGTTTGGATAAATGAAAGTGTTGAATGGACTGAGAGACTGACTAATATGCAATTTTTAGACATATATATAATACATGTATAATAAACAAGTATTTCTTGGAAAAAGAAAAATCCAACACATCACAGTGTAATAAAGATGAAGAACTACAAGTACTTGGAAGAATTATACATATATATATATATATAAAGTATAGATAGTCTTTCATATAACTACATTTTGAAAAGACACTTACATGATCATGCTGCTACTCTGAAATTTGAGTTCTTACCTCTGAGGAGTCCTAAGAGCAAAAAACAGGTCAACTCCTAATTATGATGAAATATTATGAATTATTCTGAATTATAAATTCTTGCGGAGGTCATCTTCCCTTGACAAAACTCAACTGCTTATTTAGACTGCATCTGTACTGCCGTCTGAAGCTGCAATCCACTGAGAACCACTTTGATATTCATGAATTCCAATATTAGTGCCAACATTCATTTTAGCTTCTATTGCTTTTAACTTCAAAAAGTGCTGCTGAAGACATTTCTGCCCAGAGGCCTCATTAAAATGCTATTTTCCTTTGACAATGAAGGTAACTCTGAAGCTGAAAATTATGACTAAATGCAACATGAAACGCTGAGAAGTTAATGGAAGGGTCATATAGCACTTCCTCATGATAAATGTACATGTTCTCTTACTATTCAGTGGTTGTCTGCATGGTGCTGCAGTCACAGGCAGACAGAACAGGTTTAAGATCAGTACAATTAAAGTTTTGAATTGTTCCCTGTTTTATAGTCACAGCTGACGTGGCACATATGGAGGTTTCATTTTCATATCCATCCTTCACTTGCTTTACAAGGAGCTCTAGCTGGCCAATCACAGTTTCATGTAATTAATGGAGGATAAATAAACAGTCCTCATTCACTGCAAAAAAGAGCTATTAGGCTCAGCCAAAGCTAACATGATGCTGCAGCAATCAGAGCGGTTGTTATTAAAATTTACTGTCGAATGCCAAGAGGGTAAAGAGAATACACATAATTTGGCATCAGAAATAGCAGTATATTTATCACTAAATTCTATTACAATAGCCTGCTGTAGCTTCATATTAATTTCAGGTTTTCGCAGAAAAAAGTACACAACAGTCATCTAGAAGTACTTGGACTAACCCAGTCAAGTACAAAAACCACAACCAAAAAAGTCCATCCACAGCCTAACACAGAGCTGGTAAAAAACGAAGGCCACACAACACAGAAATGAACAGCACGGACCGAAAAAGCAATGCTAATGCAGACATCAGCAGAATCGCACAGGGTCCAAACTGGCAGCATGTATCAATTAGAGGGGGCACAGGGGACTCAGAAGGTGGGCCCATCTATTCCGCCACTCAGCACTTCCACATTGATTAGCTCTCTCCTCATCCAGAAAACTGTGTGAGCCCCATCCTCACCAGCCATGGAAACTCCCCAACCGGAAAATATTCCTCTTAAAAAGAGGCCCCACTTGTCAAATATGAGTGTATACCTGCTGACTCCAGATATCTCAGTGTTCAGGATTCCTCCAGTAAGCACTCCTCCTTCCTCTGAAATTGTAGCTGAAAGCCGTGGAAAAGAGCTTGTGATATGAACTGATTACTTTGCTATATTTACTTTTTATAACTGGAGACTCTGTGCCATGTTTTACAGTTTTTACATGAGGTTGGCGTTAATCTTTCAATGTGCTGCCAGAAACTGTTTAGTTAATGCTAACATTTTTGAAAAAAGGGTTTGTATGGATTTAGAAAATGAAGAGTTAACTATATTACAGTTGATTGTGTCCTTGGGTTCGTGTTTTAATTTAGGTACAAAATGTGGGAAAACCTTTCTTAGAAGCTGAGATGAATATATTCTTTAGAAAACATTTACAGTGGAAATAATCTCTCAGTAATAGTTGAGTTAAATGCCAGCTGGGTAATCCATCCATAACATCGGCTGGTGGCATGTGGCAAGTTTGGCCTCCTGGAGCATTGTTTCCTTCATGCCTCACTTCTCTTCAGCTTTGCTCATGTGCACATTATCAATCATATCACTGTTATATCAGGAAGAAAAAGACAGTATTTAGTCTTATTTCTACCTTAGAACCAACACTATAACTCTGGCATTTTGACTGCTTGTAATAGTAAGGTGTTGACGTTTTAAAACTTAATACTAAAGTATACATTCTACTGTGCTGGCTGTAATAAAATCCATACTATGTTGCATCACATCTTCTTTTCCATCTGAGTGACTCTGCTCAGTAGTGCGGAAAGTCCTACCACTATGATCAAGGATTGGCGAGTAGCCCACATTATACAATGTTTGCATGAGCTTTTGTACCATGCAGGAATACAAACGTGGGACATATGGTGATAACTTCTTATTCCTATATTTTATTTAACTTTTATTTCTCTCTGTTCTTACAGGAGGAAGATATCCCGGAGTTAGAGATTGACATAGATGAGCTCCTGGAGCTGTCGGATGAGGGGCAAAGAACCCGACTGCAGGTGAGTGTGTGTACAAAAACAATTACATTTTACACCAATCTCTATTTATTTGTTCAGACGTTTATTTCAGTTCACTGTTTTTGCTTACTTCATGGAACTGGCACCCAAAACTGCAGCTCTGCAAACAAAGGACAACCTGAGTCCCAGGAGTGCAACATTCAGGGCAAAGAATTTGAACGTTTTAACACTTTGTTCCTACTCGACCTAGGTACATGCTTGACTATTTGCTATGTGGGCTAAAAGCTTAACAAGCACTTGACCCTTGCTGGAATCCAGTGTTGCAATGTTTGAGGTGAAAAAGCAATATCCAATGTTGTAACTGCGCCTTTTGGTTTCTTCCCTCTTTTTCTTTTGTTAGGAGTTGTTGCAGGAATGCGGAAAGCCAAAAGAGGTGAGACATTAAAAAGTTCAATTACATATGAGATACTACAGACAAGCTTAATAGAGATGAACAATTTTGCAATATTTATTTACAGAGAAAAATCATGTTATTGTTTTATTGTTTTATTTATTACTGTTGTCTTCTCTAGTTTGTAAAAGTTGCATGCAGAAAAAAATATTGTGTCCATGTTCTCTGTAGGATTTTATCAACGGGCTGCTCTACAGGATAAAGGGTCTACGCAAAATGTCAGGTCCCTTGAAGAAATAATAGGTCAAATAAAGAATTGAGACAATATGGAACCTCTTAACTTCTGATTGCCTACGTGTTAACTGTTTGGATGCCCGTACATGCGGTTCACATGTCAGTGGGACTTCTCTTCCTGGGTCAGCATCAGTCTAACACCGAGCAGTTGGGTTTTGAATGTTTTTTTTTTGTATTTCACTTTAATGTATGGACTGCTTTAACATTTTGTCTCCCCTAAACATACCAATAATGTACATGTGATAAAAGATGTACTGACTATTACTCAGACGGACTGTTTTTTTTGTTTGTTTGTTTGTTTTTTTGTGTAAGACTGTACATTTTCGGTTGAATATTTATGTACATAAATATTTTTGTTCTAATAACAGTGTTGTAGGTCAAAATAAAACTGAACATTTTCAAGACATGGGTGTTGATGTGTTTTAAAAGGGTTACATCTGATTTCACAGAAACAGTCAAGAAAGCGACTGAGTTTGATATCATCAGGTATTATTCATTCCACACACACACAAACAAATATTGACATGTCTATTAAATCCATCAATTTACAGTACCGATTTAACTACCCCATTACCTCAACTGCCCTTTATTTCTGCTCTAATAAACTGATTTGCCTTTAAAGAACGATTATGTCCTACTGCCCAGAGACAACTGTGAGCCTTTACTGTAGAATGGCGGTCAGGATATCACTCCCTAAAAGCAAGGTTTTGTTTTCTAGCGTAAATTTTTCAACAGAGTGATGGAAACAAAGGAGACGATGACATGTCATGTCTAAGAGTAAACACAGTGAAATCAGTAGCAGGAAGGGCCATTAAGTATGCGTCCATTATCCCCTTCCATTTCCTGTCTGTGGTCCGTGTATGACATGGCCAGAAAAAAGGCAAACACAGTAACGGTATCCATACAAACCTTAATGGAACAAGCCCCCGGAGGAGAGTGTAATTATGGTTTCTGCTCAGTTGGCTAGACAGTAATGCACACTGATGAAACTGCACTCTGGTCTTCTGTCTGTCATACACAGAGGGTCTTCTGGCTAAAGGCTCCATTATAGTAATTTGCTTGGTTCGCCCCCACTTCCACTCTTGCCTCTCTGACACAGACGCCATCTATACTGTAAGACCACACTTCCGACAAGGCTTGCCAGACTGCGACATTTTTTTGTCGAGTGGTGATATCTGTGATTAAAAAAAAAAAAAAAAGGCTGCAGAGTTAAAAATATAACTTAAAAAAATATCCTACACTCGCTAAAAGATGTGACACAGCGCCTAACGCTAGTGCATCCAGTTATAATGAAATTACACGCAAGGACAAGAAAGGCAATATTCATGTCAGACTCGCAGCCAAACATAGATTACAAGAGTGACTGCAGTGGCTGCCAAAAGAAAACAAAGCCATCAGTAATCCTTTTATACTGACTCCTCTGTACTTTGTCAGTCCAGAGCTGACAGTAGTCTGGGATCGTACATCATCCCAGATGAGCTCGTGATGCGTCTGCTTTCTGTATGTGTTGTCAAAATTGAAAAATAATCAAACGGTGAGAAGCGGAAAGTGCATCTAAGATGAGGCTTTGTTGCTTTTTGGGAAGTAGGACAAGTGACACAGAAAAACACTTCAAGCTTCTTATTCAGTTGGACGGTTGCAAACAGAAGCTGTGCAGTTTTATGAAGGTAGCTACACTGTCTTGCAGCCTCTGCTAAATGTACATACCTCTATTTTTTGTACATTAAAGAAAAATAAGAACTATCTTTCACATATCATACATATCGTACTACATTTACATTAAGGTTTATGTCTATGTCTAGTCTTTGCTCTGCCATAAATGTTACCCATTGTTTCTTAATTTCATCATTTTGATCAGCATTTGCAGTTACAGAAAAAAGATGCTCTTCCTTTGAATGATTGGATATGATAAGTGACGGGTTAAAATGAGGTTTTCTGGCTTGCTTTGAAGAGGAAGTAGCGTTACTGTGACACTGTTTTATTAACAATAGGTGGACGCTTCAGGCTCAAGCACTAGTTTAACAGTGATGACTGACCACAACCTGATAAGGCCGACACCAACAGCACAGTCTCACTATCATGTCTTCCTCTTCTTCTTTGGCGCGGTGTAGTTAGCGGTGCGATGCTCCATCCTGTCATATTTATCATGGCCTTCCCTGGGGAGATAATGGAGTGTGGATTGATAATTCATCACACTAAATACTTTATATTCATGCTGCTTAACAGTTTGGCAGCAGCTTGCCTGTAATTTATCTGGGTCATGGTATGCATTCCAAATCACATGCATCTTTATTGGGCATCGGAGCACAGACTTCCATGCAAAGCTCTTCTGCGAGTGGCAAACCAGAATTGCAGGTATTATTATGATGTGCTACCTGAAGCAGCGGTTGCAGTACAGGTCTCCATCACAGGTGTGACAGCGAAGGGTGGCGTCTTGGTTACAGATGCAGCACCATGGAAGTTCATCCTCATCACTGTCTGATGGCTGATGTGCAACGGCCGCTGGGGAAATCCTACTCTTGGCTGTTGGAGTCTTTCAAACACATCAGATAAACAGAGAATTATACTTAATTCTGTCTTATAACTTATTAAAAAAGTCAAATTTATTTTTTGACTATTGTTTAGTACCGGTTTCTTAGAGGTTTTTTTCTTTTCCGTGTTCCTGGGTCCACTCTGTTCTAAAGGTATGTTGTAGCCACTGGCCTCATCCAGCGCAGCTTCTTCTGAGAGCTACAACAAAAAAGATACAGAGCAGAAAGTCTTTAATTGATATTACAAATTATTAAAATGACAAAATAGCAGCCCCTTGTGGTAACCTTAAGTAGTCTCAAGATCATCTTTACATGTGTTATATGCACTTAAAAACAAATGTATTATGTAAGATGCACTATCATCTACAGTGAGGAGTTTATTTAGCCATAAATCCCAGACCTGTTTTAACACCCTCCTCACAGCTTCTTCCTCAGTCTCTTCATCACTGTCGGGATGCTTGAAGTCCTCCATAGTAACTAAAAGTGACAAATAAAGCAATGACAGGTTTCTGACACACTGAGGCATTTGCATTTCTGTTGAGGACACTTTTTTTTTTTACATTGAGTAGAAATCATCTTATCATATTTTATGACATTCCGATGTGAACATATAGATAACAAACACAGTTAAGTAAGTGGAACACAAAGATCTTTATTTTCATACTGTAGAAACATGTCAAACACAGATTGTACTCATAAAGCATCAAGTATAACTGAAATGTGTGGTACCTTTGTCTGGGTCCTGCCCTTTCAGCTGTGCCAGCCTCTTCGCCATGTGGAGGATCTGATCTTGGGAGACGTGCTCCTTCCTCAGCTCCTCCATTGCCTCGTCAAGGAGACGGGCCTTCTCAGCCTCAAGCTGCTTACTTGCATCCTGGTTCTCCTCCAAATTCTCCTCCAATGTCCCCTCCTCCCCCTTGTTGAGGTCATTCATACGACCATCTACACCTGCAGAGGAAATTATAGGTTTGACCGTATTTGGAAGATTCACATAATTGCTGAATAAGGTAAGTTTTTGGAGTCTGAATCTGGCCATAACATAATCTTTAATTACATTGTTATGGCTACACAAAACTATAATATTACTGTGTCATTAATTATTAATTGAATGTGGATGAAATCAGTGAGATGAGTAACATCTTACTGCATTCAGGATTTGATTGCTGGTTGTCTATAGCAACTTCATCTGTCATCTGGGTTATCAGATCATTGGCTTGTTCAGTCTGAGTCCTGTTGTCTGGAGGTTGGTGCACCTGTTTAGATGAACACAGTAAGCAAATATACTTGTAAGCAATTATAAAATGTAGCATATTTAGCACGTGTTTCCTTCTAATTAGCTGCAAATATGTTATGCTGTGTATCAGCTGCACTGTTAGGCCAAAGACACAACAAACAAGTCAGCAGGTGATTGGCTCACAGGTGGAGGAGCTTGTGAAGGTGGGGGTTGACCCCTTAAAGCTGCCAGACGGTCCTCCATCTCCCCTGTGGAAGGCACTGGCCGGCTAGGAGCTTTTAGAGCAGCAAGGCGAGATTCAATCTCTCTCTCAGATGGGATAGACTCTGTACAAGAGATAAAAATTTATAACGTGTAAGAATTTGTTACAATTCGTAAGATCAAACTGGTAGCTGCCAAAAATATAATGACATTACTTGGTGTAGTGTCCTCTTTCAACTTTTGAAGCCTTTCAGCAATAGCTTGATCTTCCTTACTCAGGCCTTTGGCTGGGAGAAGACCTGCTTTAGCATTTCTACTGCCTCCCTGTGCAAGAGGCTGCATCGCCTGTCCTTGTTGTTTGGCCTCAAGCGCAGCAACTCGTCTGTGGAGCGAACCATAAACTTTTTGATATTATGAAACTGCTGTGTGTGTGTGTGACAAAGGGTCATGTTTACAAATTTGATCATATACTGACTTTTTGTAATTTTCAGGAGGGGACCATCTTCCACCACTGTTAGGAGGACCCCCACTTACAACACAGAAATTAAAGACAGGTAAGAAACTATCATGTTAATAAATGTTAATTAATAATGACAGTTAGTTTAACTCCCTTAGCATGGTTTGACTTTTACCTTGTCATATTATCATGACACTGCTTGCAGACCTTCTGATGGGTGTTGCCACAGCGAGGCACCACAGCATTGAAAGTCAGACAGCTGGAGCAGAAGGAGCGGCCGCAGTTCTTACATCCCAGCTGTGAGCACATTTACAACGCAAATCACACCGTTTATTATCCGTAAAACGTTTTAACGTGCAGATATAGTGAATAGTGTTAGCCAGCAACGTCTTACCTCCTTCTTGAAGAGGCTGAACTTTGATGCACAACAGTAACAACGGTTGTCCATGACGACACGTGCCAAAAGTCATGAGACACGCTACTATAATTTCCAATATTGCAATAGCGGGTAAATATGTAAAGGCAGCTATTTGAACAATAATTTGGCAGCTAACTATCTATTTCAACCTTTCAGCGTTGACACAATCCAAACAGGGAAACATCCCGGAAGATGCGGTGTGACGTCATTTAGCGTTTTCCTGTTTACGATTCCTCCAATCAGCTTTCTCCAAATTCTGTCGCGGTCCTCGTTCAAAAATACTGAAGCGTCAACGGTGAAGCTGTAATAATCCGAAAAAAGACACAAAGGAGGTGTGTGAGCGGTATGAAAAATGCCATTTTGTTGACTCGTTGTTTTGTTTTTTAACATGTAGCTGGTTTATTTTGGTAATATTGTGAACAACGACAAAAAACGATCGAGCTAATGTTGGCTAACGTTAGTTAGCGTGTTAGCTCACCACGTCATGCGCTCACTAAGTAAGATAAATAATAATGCAGTTTACACATTACAATAGCTTCTGGGTTAAATGTTGTTATGTTAAGTAAGATGAAAACATTTTACCTCTTGGTTGTTAATTCAGCGTAACCAATTATCTTTGAGATGCAATCCCTGCACTGGTCACTTTCATATATTTCATCAAACTGGACTTTGTACATTTTACAATGCACCTCCACTGTTGCAACATTTATTGCACATATCACATTTAGGTTTTGCTCTTGCCACCTTCATATATTTCATACACTTCATTTCAGTGTACTTACTTGAGTCCATATTTCCTTTGTACAATCAATATTTCATTTCAAGTTTTATATCCCATTTCAAAACTATTATTATTCTATTATGTAAATAGATTTTGAATTTTGAATGTTTCATTTAATTTTTCTACTACTTTGTTTATTTCATTATTTTATTGTTATTGTTATTACCACCTTACACTTGTTATAATTTTATTCTTCTATGTTGTGTTTGTGGGAGAAAACGGCAAGACATTCTTTTGTATGCTTACATACTTGGCTAATTAACAGATTCTGATAAATTATGATCTAAGTTATGTACTGTTATTACACTGTAACATTTACATACAATCATATTATTGTCCTTGTATCATATGACTGCCATGACTTGAATTCTAGTCAGTTTGTTCATTCAAGCACCAATCTAAGCCCTAAATAATAATGATAAACTATATTTATATAAAAGTGCATTATGTGATGGTTTACAGCTATAGTTTAACAACCCTGATAGCTAAATGTAAAAATGATTGAGGCACAAGTAAAGCTTTTTATGTCATCCCAAAGCTTTCCATTTTAATAATGGTGCTACTTTAAGTCTAATGGAATACAATCTAAAACAACTTAGGGCTGCAACAAACAATCATTTTCATTATTGATTAATCTGTCGATTATTTTATCGATTAATCAATCAGTTGTTTAGTCCAGAAAATGTTGATCACTTTTTCCCACAGCCCAAGGTGACGTCCTCAAATGCCTTGTTTGTCCCAACCAACAGTCCACAACTCAAAGATATTTAGTTTAGTGTCATAGAAGACTAAAGAAGCAAGAAAATATTCACATTTGAGAAGCTTGAATCAGAGAATTTATTTTTCTCAAAAAATCACTATCATGTTCATTATCAATTTAACCTGCCATTTATTTCTTTTTAGGTTAATTAATTAGTCATTCATACAACACAATGTCAGTGAGAAATGTCCATTACAGTTTCCCAGAGCCCAAAGTGACGTCTTCAAATGTCTTGTTTTGTCTGACCAACAGTCCAAAATCCAAAGATATCCAGTATACATTATAAAAAAAGAGAAAAACAGCAATTTTCACATCAGAAAAGCTTGAACCATAGAATGTTTTCTTGAAAAAAAAAAAGGCCTAAACAATTAATCCATTATCAAAATTGGAAGTCAGAGGAAAGTAGCCTCCTACATAAGTTATATTCAGAGAGTGCAAGAGGAGATTTTAAACAAATTGATGAAATCAGCCTCAAAATAAATTCTGAAAAACTAACATACACCTTTGTCTATGTTTGTGTGTGTGTGTTTGTGTCTTTAGGTATCTAGTTGTGTTAGTTTCCACAATGGCAGAAGGAGGAGATGTTGAATGGGAGCTAAGCAAAGAGAACATTCAGCCACTGAGGCGGGGAAGAGCCATATCAGCCTTACACCAGGCGCTCAGTCAACAACAAGATGGGCTCAGCTCTGCCATCAACCAACAGAGACAGTATGGATGAGCTTTAAAACATTACACCTTTAATGAGGTGATAACAATTTCACAATACAACCCAGCGGTTTTCACATGTTGATGGATGTTTTGTGGCTTTTTTTTTCCCCCCCTCAGGGCCTTTGAGTCTGAACTGCGAATGTATGATGGAGATGATCCACTTGATGTTTGGGATCGGTAGGTAGATTGAAACAGTAGATTGTATGTGTGAAGCTTTGAAATCTTGAGTTTTTAAACCATTTAATCCTCCTCACATGTCTCTGTGTTTAACAGGTATATAAAATGGACAGAGCAGACCTTCCCTCAAGGAGGAAAGGAGAGCAACCTTTCCACACTCTTGGAGCAGGTTGTGGCCAGATTCACTGAGGAAAAGAAATATCACAACGACCCTCGCTACGTTGACGTTTGGATCAAATTTGTATGTGTGATTTTTCAATCAGTATGTTGCTACTTTGACAAACTGCTGCAGCGGTAATAACTTTTGCTATAAATGTGTGTTTTGCTTAATTAGGCAGAGAACTGCACGGAGCCCTTGGACATTTACAGGTACATGCAGGCTCAGGGAATAGGGATCACACAAGCATCCTTCTACATCGCCTGGTCCGAGGAATACGAGAACCAGGGCAACTGTCGCAAAGCAGACCTCGTCTACCAGGAAGGATTCAAGAAGCATGCTGAGCCGTATGATAAACTCCAGCAGTTTCACAAGTATGGATTCATCCAGTATAGTTTGAGATAGATAAAGATGAGAAGTTTGAAAAAGGAGTATTTTTCTGCCCTCAACATTTTGTTAAAATCATAATTTTCTGTGTTGTTATTCGTAGGGCCCTGCAGGCACGTGTGTCCCGGCAGGTGATGATGAACGTGGAGGAAGATGACAGCGATGATGAGCCTAAACAACCAGAGAGAATTTCTCTAGCTGACCTCAAACACAGAGGGAAGAAAAAGGCCGTCGCTCCCATCATCAGAACCGGGCCTGCAATCAGAAGTAAGCACATGAATATACAAATGAAAGGTACCATGTGGAGTTTTTGGCCACGAGAAGCAATGTGAGGAAGTGTTTTAATGAGTGGGTCCCTATTTTATTTGTATCATGCATGAGCATATGGACAACATGATTCACAACCTGTCGCTGGTGTCATGCTATTCCACAGACTGACAATTGCAAAGAAATATTGTATTGCAGCAACAAAACTAGTGAGCCAGACGACTACAAGCAAGTACAAATTGATATAAACAGTCTATGATTTAAAAAATGTTTTAAAAAAATTGGCTTTAAGTGTTCTATGGAAATGTTTAAGGAAATGCACCCAACACATTTGATAGATCTCCATGATGTACACGATGAGTTTTGGTGAAAAACACTGAATGTAAACATAACTTTTTGTTTACGATAAAACTCTACAGGGCATCTTTAAATGTGTAGTGAAAGGTGGTCCAGCAACCTTTAAATAGAAACGGTATTATTTGAAAAATGTTTTTAATTTTGATGTTTGATGGGTTTGTGGACAGGTATCTCTGGAGGCCTGCAGTCACACGGTGCTCCTGTCCTGGGCAATGCTACAAACAGTCGGATGGTCGTCTTTGATGAGAACAAGGCTCAAAGTGCTGGTCCTTCAGAGCCTAAATTTGAGTCTTGGGTAGCTCCTCCTACTGGAAGGGCAAAGGAGAATGAGAAGAGGCCTGAAAAATGGTGTGATGTTAAGGTATGAGAAAAACATCAACAAGTCATGTTAGTTCATTTAAATGTGTGTATTGTAACACGGTGTGGTCAGTTTAATTTTTTTTCATCCATTTGTGTTTATCACAGATGCCCCAGAAGACCAAATTCGGACATACTGTTACGGCCCCACCGCCTTTAAAACCCACCTTCCAACCGTTTGTTGAGGAGTCAGACCAGCCTCCGACAATGTGAGTGTTTACAAGAATCAAATCTTCGCTGAACATGTTACACACATAGTACGTTCAAATTCATGATAATAATAAGAAGTACATTCCTGAAATTTTACGACTTGTTTGGAAAAGATTAGTTACTTGCTGGTTACAACATTTCAAATGTGTGGATTTGCTGCATTTGTTTGCTTTAGATTAACAAATACAAATGATATATTTTTGTAAGCTGTCTAGACATAAAATAAAATAAAATAAAAAATTAGGACATCACTTTGGTTTCTTGTAACTTGGCATTTTATAGGATTACATTTTTTTTCAATTACAACATTTAAAAAAAAAATAGATGCTCACAAATTAAAATACTGTAGATGTTAGTTCAAACCTAATCCATGACTCATTTTATAAACAAACCAAAATGTTATGCCTGTGGTGTAAGTTTATCCTCGTTGGCCTATGTGAGTAAAGCTTATTTGATTTTCTCCGGCATCTTGCCTCCCTCAGGACTCCATGTAAAATCAACCCAGCAGTGAACACAGTTCTATCCGTGCGTAAGCTCGGCCGAGAGGAAACTCCTCTGAAGAGACTACAGGAACACAATCAGCAACAGAAGGAGGCAGAATCAGGAAAATTGCAGGAACAGAGCATGTACTGTAAAGAGCTGCTGCTCAGCGGCGCCACCGAATTCTGCTTTGAGGAACTACGTGCTGAACGCTTCTTCAAAAAGATGGCACAGGAATCGCAGGAGGTCGGAGGTCATGAGGATCAAGCCAGTGCCAGTGCTGCAGTCTGATGCATCTATTAAGACTAACAATGTGACTGCTCTTTTTTATGGATTTTTACCTTTGTTTTGACAAGATGTTATTTGAAGTATCATGTAATAACTGTTACGTATCGTTTATTATCCTGCTGTTCATATTCTGTCCATAGAGTTCAGTTACTCTGAACGTGAAAAGATAAAAGGGGTCAAGCTTTTTAGAATCCCCTTTTGAAGTGACGATACAGTGGGTTAATTGTGTTGGATTCATGAAAAATACAGGAATGCCTGTACATTGTAAAGTAATCCAGTACAAAACACCACAAGCTGCAGATGCAAATACTAAGAATAGAGTTAAATAAACATCTACACTATTTCAGCAAGCTTTATAAACTATATAGGCTTCACAGTAGTATTTATAGGGCTACTGGATTGTTTTATATTGTTGTGTCCACACTTGTATATACTGAACATGTTTGTTTAACACTGCTTACATGAGTGGTTCTCAATCTTTTGGGCCTGTGATCCCTTAAAATGAAGCAAAGTCTACCCGGGACCATTTTTCACATGTTGCACTGTCTACCAGTTAAGTTACCATTATTGTTCTGATTCATCGGTTAGTCGTTTTGTCAGAAAATAGTGAAAAATATCCATTAATGTTCCCCACAGTCCAAGTTACATCTTCAAATTTCAAATAGTTTTGTCAGACTAAGGGTCCAAAACTGAAAGATATTTAGTTGATCGTCATGTTCAACAAAGAAAAGCAATAATTTATCACATTTGAGAAGCTGAAACCAGCTTATTTATTTAATTTTTGCTTAAAAATGGCTAAAATGACTAAAATCAATTATCAAAATAGTTGCTGGTTAATCTGTCAACTGATTAATCAACTAAGCTTGCAGCTCTAGAAAGAGGACTTGTTTTATGTGTCATATGTTGTTTTTTTTTCTGTATCCTATCCTGTTCTATCATCTCTAGCCCCTTTGATTTATCTAGCGACCCCTTGTGGGGGTCCTGACCCCCAGGTTGGGAATCACTGGCTTACATTACATCTCTACTGCTAAAACCTGCTCGCATTTATTTCTACTTTCACTCTTAGTCCAGTAATTAATTTTTCTTATTGCTTTGTTCTAAGAACAATCGTTCCTTCTCAAGTTGATTTGTCTGATCAGTATTTTTTGAGCAGATGTTTTTGTACAGTTCCAGTGACGGAGAGAGTGGTGATTCAGTCTTAGTCTGATGAAATGTCCATTCTAGGCAATGTCATTGATCTTCAATAAACTTGTTAAAATGTCTTGCTGATGACTAGTGGGGGTTTTGTTTTTTTTCTCGGTTTTTTTTTTGGACTGAGGGGGATTGTAGTAATGCACTGTCAGCAAGGGGGCATGCAAGGGAAAGCATGGATTGCATTCCTGCTAATGGTATTTGGATTACTAATGGGGCGCAAGAACAGTTTAGTGCTGACTGTAATCTGTTGCTGCAGTTTATACAGTCAACACTGGTTGGCATGAGTAGAAACTACAAACAACATTGCATTCAGATGTTCATAATGTCATCATTATTACTACTTATTCTAATGAAGTGACTTCATTTATCTTTCTCACTGCATGTGATCCTTGTGGTTTTAAAGGAACCCCAACATTTATTAGACCTTTATGAGCAAACCTTTCCTTCGGTTAGCCAAATGTTAATCATTGTCCTGGAGAGGTTACCCAGAAGCCCACTAACTAAAGTGGTGGGAGTAAACCTAATCTACTGTGATGATGGGATCCACTTCACACACAGGCAGCTTGCAGGGCAGACTGTGATGAATGGCTGGAAGATAGGTGGTTGGCTCATTAGCAAGTGAAATCCAGCCTTTGCAGTTGTGGGCAGAGCAGGCCTTGGTTATCCCCTAGAGGCCACTACACTGATGCACTATGGCACAGTGTTGCTGCTTTTACGTCTGCATGGATCACTGCAAGAACTGACTTTAATGGCATACTGGAAATATGACACTGCCCGCCAAGATCCTCTCAACTGGTGAGTTCCCCAAACTGTCTACTTTGAATTTTGGCTTAGCACTGAGAGCAGCTGAAATTTAGTGATAAATGATAGGCAACATGATGCACTCCCGTCATAATAACACAGCATAACCACATCATAATGCATCCTCTATGGCTCGCTATTTGGCAGGACTTATTAAAAGCTCATCCCATGAAAGCAAGCAGCCAGCGACTCCGATAGCACTTCAGACAGAAAATCCATAGCTCCCTTTCTTGCTGCAATGGGGAGATGGTACAAGCGAGCTACCTTTCCTTAATGTGCTTTAGACAGGCCCTCAGAGAAGAGCTTTTGTCCAGCGCTGTTACTTTGATAGACAAGAACACTCAGACTCTGTATAGGCCTATGGCTTTTACAGGCAGTGCTCTTAACCTATTTGTATGGTTTGTATTTATGTGCACCAGTTAACAGAAAGTTCTCT
The DNA here is from genome assembly GCF_914725855.1 of Thunnus albacares. NCBI lineage: Eukaryota > Metazoa > Chordata > Actinopteri > Scombriformes > Scombridae > Thunnus > Thunnus albacares. The sequence continues at coordinate 11,470,260 of NC_058120.1, read as the reverse complement.
GCCCGAGACTGCTTCACTTTCAGAAGCCACTAGTAGATATTTTGTCCAAGCACTGAGGTGAAGCCTGGCGTGGAAAGGGAAAATATTCCAAAAGTGCAGTAGCATATCATTAGTGCAATTTATTGCCAAATTCTTTAACCTTGGAAGTTCATTTCTGCCAGGAAAAGAAAATAATTGGTGAAAAGTGAGTCATGATAAAAATAAATATACTCTGAGTTGACTCACTATACTTAAAGATTGTAAGTCAAACGTGTGGCTTATTATCTCATAATTTAAAATCTTAAATACTGTTTTTTACTTTTTCTCTCATAAATTTGACGTACAATCTCATAATTTTGCCTACTTATCTCAAAAGTTTGAGTTGCTGTGTCATAAATTTCAGTTAGTCTACTAGACTATTATCTCATATTTTTGACTTAGTATGATACAATTTTGACTTTTTATCTCGTAATATGGATTTACTATCTCATAATTCTGACTTTTTATGTCATAATACTGACTTACTATGTCATAATTTTGACTTTCTATCTTATATTGTGACTAACCAATAATATTTTTATTTTCATTATGTCTAACGTCTCATCTTTTTTTTAACAATTTATTTTTTAATTGATTTTTGCTATATAAGCAAACACAAGCAATCTCTATATTAAGAGAATTATAGAAACAGTTTTTAAAAAAAAACAAAACTATAGACAAAAAAGAAAGAACCTATACTCAACCTCTAAACTTCTCATCTTTTTTTTCTTTTCCTGGTGGAAATGGGCTTCCGCTTTTATCACTTTTGGTAGCCACACAGGGAAATGACATGAGCTTTGATTCGATAGTTGTCTCACTCTTACAGAATAAAAATAGGTTTATAGGTCACCTGGAAATGTTAATGGATTTGACAAGAAATTACATTTGCTTTAGCTCTATAGGCTGAGCCCTGATAACACGCGGTGTAATCCTTACAGATTCATCCTAAACAATAGAATGAATTGAAATGCAGAAAATGGAGGCAGTATCACTTTATGCAGCCTCTGGGCTTCCTTGTTAATGACACTGTGATTTAAGACTACTATTGTCATTCTGAGCCTTTTTTTTAACATTACAAACCAGTTCACCTCTATTCATACAAAGTTTGAGTCAGTGTTTGCAGCAGGGGTCGTCAAGCCTGATAGTAAAGCTTAAAATACATTTAAATAAAGCATTTAGCCTGTGATGATCGGAACAGAAATTTAAGTTGGTGTATCATTATAATATCTCCCCATTGTGACAAATAATAAAATATTTGATTACAGAGACAATAAACAAATTATATATAGCTCACATATCCAGAACAACCAAAACAAAGAAAAAAAATTTTTTTTAATGAAAAAATAAATAATAACTTGAATAATTCCATCTTTTTTTCTAGACCTGACCTTAATGCACACCATTGTTAATAAAATGGTGTCTGATAAATAAATGAAAAGGCACAAAACTCAAGCTTGCTTTCTTCTTCAAATCAAAAATGAATTTCCTAGTCAATAGTAGAACAGGAGGACAGAAGAGTCATGCTGTCCCCTTTATGAAATATTGTGCATTTACTGTATTTATTGAAAAAAAAAGGCCAAGTTCCATCATAAGCTCTATCATAAAATCGGATGGAAGAGTCACCAATTGACCTTTCCTTAATTAAGATTTACTTCATACAGGCAACACAGAGATACAAGTGTGAGTACATAAATGGCTCAGATAGCCTGAGTAAACAGCAAAATCACCATTTGTAGCTCTAAACTCGAAGGAAATCAGGCAAATAAGTCATGCGAGGCAGTAAAATATAACCAAGTTAACATCTGTGACAATAATGCTGACAAGTGAAAGAGAGGGAGGGGTCGTGTAAGCCATACCCCCTGCAGGGAGCCTTTTTTCACTTGAGTTTATTTGATGTGTAAGGAGGAACATCATTATTTAAGCCTGTTATAGTGCCTTTGCAAGCATATCATGTATGCCCCAAATCTGGCTCACTCTGCTAGCAGTTTCTGCATGACTTGACCCTAATACATTTTCCTGCTTTGTGTCTGGTCGTAGCTGCTGTATAAATTATTCAGGAAATGATTGTGGTGAAAGGAGAAGGGAATGTTTCATTCAAGTAATGAGGATGCTGGATCAGATGTAGGACCGGGGCAGCGTTGCAACTTCAGTTTCTTGTGTCTTCATCCCCTAAAGATTTTTTTTTTGGGGGGGGGGTCACTGTGGTCTCAAAAGAGATTGTGAGGATGAGGATTCTCTACAGAAATAGCTCCACATTGTGCCCCCTCCACCCTTACACACACACACTCACACACACACAGAGATATAACTACCCCATCTGCCATCCCTGACTCTGTCATTCCATGGCTGAACAGCAGCACCCTCGTGTTCTCATGTCACCCACATTACGTGTAAAGGAGACAGAGGGTGGGGGGGGAGATGGAGGGCGGGCCCACGGATGAAAGGTATCCCACATGATGAGGTGTAGAGGAGCTCTCCTCTCCTTACAGTCACTGGAAACCAGCTTAAAACACACACACGCACACACACACACACACACACACACACACACACACACACACACACACACACACACACACACACACACACAGTAAGAGACACATGCACACGCTGCTATCAATTCCTTTTGCAAAGACAGCCCATTGAAGGAGTGGGAGGAGGCAGAGAAAGAGGGAAGTGATAAAGAGAGACAGAGAGAAGGAGAGAGAGAGAGGGAGAGAGAGGTGGGAGGAAGGGAGTGTGTGTGTGTGTGTGAGAGAGAGAGAGTGTGTGTGTGTGTGTGTGTGTGTGTGACAGAGAGAGAGAGAGGGAGAGAGAGAGAAGCCAGAGAAGAAGAGGGAGAGAGGGGGGGGGGGGGATGGAAGGAGCTGTATGGGGCCGTGATATTCTCTCCTCCTGGATGCTGCCTTTCCTCTTCATGGCTTTGTCCCTCCTTTGTACGGTCACCCTGTGTCCCCGGGAGCAGGCACCGGTACACGGACCAGCACTCAGCCACAGAACCGGGGATGAATCAGCCCCAACAAAGAGCCTTTGAGATGGCAGTGTGTGCGCCTGCCTGGAGGGAGGAACGCATCAGGCTTTCCCAGGCAAGCGGCAGCCTGCAGTGCGCGCTTGCTTGAGAGCCAGCCCTCCTCGTCGTTGTGTGCATGAGAGAGAGAGAGAAAGAGAGAGGGAGAGAGAGGGAGAGAGCGTGTGTGTCCGTGTGTGAGTGTATGTGTGTGTAAATGTGAGCGTATAATAGTGTATGCCAGTGTTTATGTGCGCACTCTCGCTTCCAATCCTTCCTGGAGGAGAGAGGCTCTCCTCTTCACTGGACGGCAAGGTAAGGGGGATGACTGATTTTTTTTCTCTCTCTCTCTCTCTCCTATAACAATGATTTATCCCTCCAAAGCCCTGTTTCCTCTCTCCACAGCGAGGAGAGTGGAGGGGGGTGAAGAAGGAGGGGGTGGTGGTGATAGGGGGATAAAAAAAAAAAGGAAAAGAGGCTTAACGTCATTGATAAAGAGCAGGCTAGTGTATGCCGTCGGTAGGCATCAGCCGTGGTGGAGGAAGAGAAGAAGGAGGTGTTGAGGCTGTGAGCAGAATGCAGTGCAGCCAGGTGTTGATGTGGGGCTGGGAGACAGAGGGAAAAAAAGAGAGGAAGACTGAGAAGGTTGCTGGATGCGTTTAGTGACTGCATCTCAAAAGAAGAGCCTTCACCTTCTGCTCACCCCTCCTCCTCAAAAATCCCCACATCCTCTCATTCCCCTTTTCTGTCTCTGTCGCTACTGTCCTCCACCTCTAATTTCAAGGAAAACACCACAACAGTCCCTGAAACATTGAGGTCGTCTTTCTCGAGATGGATCACACTTGACAAATGCAGACTGAGCCATCGCTATTGGGCACTGTGGACAGAAGCTTCCTGTTTATTATAATTGTGTATTCTGGTGTATGTGTGTGTGTGTGTGTGTAGGTTGAGTTCTCAGGTGATCTTACTGGTCCTACCACAGTGCATGAGGATTTCAAGCTGCTGTATACACACTTCAGTAGATGAATGCTGTGGGAAAACAGGCACAGGAGAGGAGAGTGACGTGATATTTTCTTAAAAACATCCACTTTGATCAGTGAATGCAATGGCTGGAAGACCTGTTGTAAAAGAGTTTGCATAAATGTAGGAGGCGATATTTGATCTGTGATCTGTTTGACTCTGAATTTAAGACATAAAGAAGCAAAAAATTTGCTCAGTGTTGTAGAAAATAGGTTTGTAAAGTCTGTCTATTCGATGCTTAATCTCCAGCGAAAATCAATGTAAGGCAAAGGTGTTTTTAAGAAGTGTATAGATTTTAGTTTTAGTCCAATGCTTTCACATCACCATTACTCTCATTCGTCACAGCAGCATCACAACACTCATGCACTTGCTACTAAAAACTACTCTTGACCCCCTGTTTTGAGTTGGGACTGTTATCCAGGCATGTGCCATATTAACAACACATCAGGGATTAACTGCTCCGTGACATTTTTGAATCAAAAAGAGTCACAGATTCAGTAGTGATCAACACAAGCAGCATCCTCAAATTTAGTGTTTTTATTTATGCATTTCATCAGTCTGATGATGATGTAACTGAGGATCTGCAAGTCTAAAACTACCATGTGTCTGTGTCTCAGGTTACTCATTGATATTCAAGGGGAAGGAGGAGGGAAAGGGTAGAGGAGGTGACAGAGAAGGTCTCTTTGGTGCACAGACACACACACACACACTCACACACACACAGACAGCTGGACATCTGCTTCACTGAGGGTGATGTGTGCACTCCTGTGTCCTCCCAAATCGTTTCATGTCGCCCATCTTCCCCGTACGCACACACAGGCTCACAAGTGCAACTCAAACTGGTAGCAAACACTAATATAAGTACAGGGACGCTGACAGGAAGTGATAGGAGCCTCACATGAACACAGCACAAAGGTGTAGGTGGTACATCATTTTCACATGCCCTGCTTTGTTCATGATTGTTTTCAGGAACGCTCGTGTCCACGTCAGCCGAAGGAGGGGACAGTGTGCATTACCAGCTTAGCGTAGCCGCCATCCGTGAGACGGCAAGCACTAAGGATTAAAACAGGCTCTGAGTCCAAATTAGGACAACATGCCATGAGTCCCGACTCTGGGCTGAAACAGCACCCATGCTGGGTGATGGAGAGGGACGGCCGAGTGGGTGCAGATTGATACCACAAAGGAATCTGAGGTTAAAAATGGTTGCCGCTTTGCCCCTGGGAGAGATACGCTGAGGCCTGGGCTGAAAAAATATAAATCAAAGCTTTCATAAGCACATGCATGTACAGTTAAGCTTGCACAGAGGCCTGGCGCATCAATAAATTAGTCCCAAGAGAGAAGAGTTGGGCTCGTACCATTGGTCCAGGCTGATCATACATCTCTATCAGCACGGCGTCAAATTGTTCAAAGCCTTTGTGAGAGCCAAGAGGATCTTTAATTAAACAGAGTGTTGGTCAGTGCTGCATCCCTACTCTCCTGACTTGGGCCCTCAGCATACATATTGTTACACTGCGTGGACAAGCATACTTGCTGAGTTAAGTGTGTGTTTTTCTGGTGATGTGTCAGCATCAATAGAACATCCCATAAAAGCCCCAGGACACTGGAAGTGTTGCTTTTACAATGTCATTATGTTAAGGTATTTGGAGTAGATAGAGACTATAGCTTTTACTGCACATTAATGCTCGCTGCAGCGCAGAGCAAACTAGTTTTCTTGTCCATTTTCTCATCCCCGAGAATCAGTGCCAATATGTCAGGTGACAGAGTGATGTATGCTCTCTGTTGATGCAATTGTCCTGTCCTCAAATCCCCTTTTACTGTGGCTTGTTTACTGCAGATAAAGCCGGCCAAGATTATGGAGAAAAGAGGTTACATCCTCAGAACAGAGAGGGCCACAACATTGTGACAAAAAAAAAGCATGTGAGACATTATTTGTGAAGGCATTGATAGCTTTTATTTTTTCTTTCTTCTGTCTCTACATCTGAGTGTCCAGACTCTGCTTTTCCGCCCCCCCACTCTTTCTCCTCCTGTCTTGACCTCTCATTTCTTGTTTCCTCCTGTCAATATTAACACAGGACCGATGTGCACTCCTGCGCAGACGTCTGCCCTTGAAGAACTGACAGCCCACATTGTTGGACGCAGACATCATATTTTACTAGACTTATCCCGAAGTCTCCTCTTACTCATCCAGTGCATGAGAAAATGACAGACAAGCTCTTTGATTGTTTACTTTCTCAGAATCGGATTGCCCTGCGTCTTTGAAACATTTCTGACTCGCACTACTTCATGCGAGGTTTGAGTGAAATCCAACACATGACGCATCGCTGTGAGTTATGTGACATTTGAAATACCCCAAGATATGTCACTATCAGTGAACTCGCTGGACGAATATGGGTCATCCCAGCTTAAGCTCCAATGTTACAGACTTAAATAGAAATACAGAATTTGGCAAGTTCATTGAATATTATTTGCCTCTGACCATTTATTAACATAATCATTCGCATACTTTCTGCACTCTAACTTCCTGTGGTACTTGGCTTGTCATGAACTATATACTGAAAGTAATCCATAACAGTCACCTCACATGCCCTTGGGTGTGCTCTACATTTTGTCCTTAACCCTTAGTGGAGCTTTTATCAGAGATACAAATTCATCAAAGACTGAGAAAGCTCCTGAACCTCCTTCAAGTTCATGCATGCCCTATCTTTAGAATGATTTACTTTTACAATGTTCGATTTACAAAACCCTGCTTGCGTCTGTGGTCACATTTTTCGCGATGTGTGACTTTACAGAAGAAGAAGTAGAAGCGTGCCATTCTCCAACATTCCTTCTATTCCAAGCACTTTTGTGTGCATGATGTATCAGACCCCTAGCATGAAATATTCATGGAAGCAACGTGTTATTCCACGTCATTGAATGCAGCTTATTACATCACTTGTCGTCTCCTATTGACAATCTTTCCATGTCTGCAGAGGTGACTTCAAAGAGAAAGCAGACATCAACTTAAATCATAAACGCTCCTGCTATTGTACTGTCCGGTCACGTCCGGCGCTTGTGTACCTTTTTTAATGCCGTCAGATGGTGTATGTGTGTGTGTGTTTTACAAAGCACAAGGAAAAGATGACCAACCAAGACCCCCCTCCTCCCTCTTGAGAGGCAGTCTCATTACACTCAAAGGGCAAAACGGTCATCATAATGAAGCTGATAGAAGAGCAATCTCTAAGCCCTCACTACTGCACTGCAGAGTCCAAAAACAGCAGTTAAGACCTTGATGCTATCTATGCCACTATGAAATAGACGTGGCCCCTGTAATTCAGTATAGCTGGATTATGCTCATACATGCATTGACAAACACAAAAAGAGGATTACCTCATTTCCATCGTCTCCCACCCTCACCTCACTATTTGACATGAATCCTGTACAAAATAAACACGTGTCTGGTGCTAGAGAGGGGGGGGGGCGTGTGTGTGTGATGTGTCCTAAAATTAGATCAGTGAAGGACTGAACACCATACTAATCCTGCAAGCACAGTCACCTGCACACTCACTCCATTTCTGCATGCACGCCAACCAAAAAGATAGAAGCAGAAATCAGGGCAAATAGGAAAAAAAAAATCGTTCAACAGAGCTGGGAGCACTAACATCGAGCAAATCCAATATCTCTCTTATCTCTCGATCCCCTCCCACTCATCCACAACTCTTGCTCGGGGTGATTTGAACATGAGAGGAAGGTGAACATGCCCTCCCCGCTTCAGTCATGTTGTCTGTGGGAAACATATGGATTGCCTGGTTGCATTTCTCCATGGCATGAGAGGCCCGGCCGCGCTGCCAGGTGAAGAAGCTTTATCCAGTTGGGGGGTAAGGCTGTGATTGGACCTTCATTTTAGCCTGGAGTAAGAATGTAATTCTGTGATTAAGTGGTGACTCTCTGCAGGGAAATGGGATCTACTGTTTTTCAACATTTGCATGCTTAATTTTCTTCTTTTTTTTTTTGAAGGTTCATGTTTAGTCAGACTATACAAGCAGACTTTTTTGCTTGTGATTTTCTGTCTTTGTGCGTTTTCAGGTCATGCATTTGGATGCATTTAATTTTTTGCTCCTGCACACAGTCGCAGAGATGGAAATACCCAATGTAGCACAATTTCGGAGTGACCTCATCCTCTTGATATCCCTGACAGCAGCTGGATGAGTTTTGCCTCAGCACTTTGATAGATTCAAGACAAGCCACTGAGGCATAGGGTCAAGTCCCTGCAGTTTCGAGGGATGTGACCAGAAAGCGTGATTATGCACTGTGTAAGTTCAGCTCTGTGCATACGTATTATACCATGGGTTTAGAAATCAATAGAATATTGTTATCAAGACAGTCATAAGCTTGGCAGAGTCAGAGGGGTCAATATAAGTTGCATGTGATTAAAGCTTGTAAATCAATAATTACATCAACTTTTCAATTCATTTCGCCGGGGCATGAATCAACAAAGTGTATGTGTGTGTGTTTCTACTTGCCTCTAGTATCACAGTGGTTAGTTTGTATTTCCAGAGTCTTCAGAGGGGAACAGTGGTCCAGAATGAATAATGAATACTGTGGTATGTTCTGTTCTCTGCTGCTTTGAACTGATGAAGCTTGATAAAGTAGCAGACAAAGCAGTCGTCCTATTTGTGTTGGTATCGCCCCATTATTGCTGGCAGTGGAGGACTGTAGCAGTTTGCATTTCGCTCATGAGTAAATATTGATTGATCTGCTTGTAAAAGGATACATGAGCGCTATGTGTAAATATTTGTTCAGGCAATGCCAACATCTGCACGTTAAACAGCTATCTAAGCAGTCTCTTGTGCAGCGGAAAAGATCATAATCTTCTGTTTTGCAGCTTGTTTTCTCAGGCGTTCGTTATTCAAAAAGCAGCCACAATTGTTGGTTAAAAGCCTTTCTGTGTCTGCAGAAAGGAAACTGGGTCCCTGTCTCTCTAATACATCCAGGTCTGACTGAAGTCTTGGCCCCAGTCCCTCGCTCCCCCACCTTCTGAGAGCCCTCACACCATAATGTCCCTGTCAGATAGAATTAAAGTCCTTCCCAGCACCACATTATGTACATACGGAGAGCACAGAGTGATACGCTTATGCAACACTTAACATATTAGCCTCGTGATTGAGTTATCCTCTCAGGGTGACATGTCTCTCCGAGCAGTGTTCCTCCCTTCCCCCTGTCCTAACCCCAACTTTCCTCAAAGAGGCAGGTATGGCTGATGTGACCGGTAGCCCTGACCTCTTTTTACCCTCTGGTGATGTTGTGGGGCCAGTGGCGTGGTTAGTCACCGATACAGCTCATAACAGGCGCCGTTGATGCCGATTAGAGCCGTGCTGGTCTGAGGGCGGAGGTGGGGAGAGGAGAGGCTGCCGGCGTGATCGCCTGCTGAGCTGCGGACAGCTGCAAAACTCATTTCCTCAACTCCCACCATTTCACAGTGCATCATGGGAGATTGTATCTGGTCCTCTCAGGGCACCTTGTCGGCCTCTGCATTGGCCACATAGAGTACGTGTTAGCTTTTTGCATGTTAGATTGTTTCTCTACATTTTGCTAAAATGCCAGGGCACTCTCCATATACAGTGAGCTACATGAAACAGTATTAATACTAATCATGAGACTTAGATGTGAGTGATTATCTCCCAGTACAGCTGTGCAGCTGAGGAAATGAGATGTAATGTATTTAATTATTTCCCTGCACTTGAATGGAAAATAAAGCTGAACATACAGTAAACCCGAGTTAGTGGCTCGCCAAACACAGGACCATCCATCCAAGGATTAAGTGGTTACCCTCCCTGCAATCAAGGACACACGAGCTACTAATTAGGATAGAATATGAAAGGGTTATAAAGGGGTTATGAAGGATATCCTGCCATAGTATATTTGTTTTTGTGTATGTGTGTGTGTGTGTGTCAAAAAGTGTGTGTTTATGTGTTGTCCTGCTAATGCACTGAAAGCCTGTGGGCGCTGGCCAGCCCTGCCGCGTGCTCATCAGTAAAAGGGCACAGAGAATGAATAAGCCTTAATTGACCAGATATCCTTCATTAGACATGTGCTTACAAATCCATCCGCCCTCCTTGGAGCCTTTCTCTCAGGCACAAGCTCATGACAGCCGGTGAGGCAGCGTGGACATACACATCTCAGATATGAAACCGCTTTCAGATGAGCCATTTGAATATTTTCTCCTAGTGTTCCCATATGGAAAGATCATCTAGTGGCAGATTTCATTTGGATGCAGCTGGTCAGAAAGTGGAGAGTAAAGGAGTGGTCAGTCAGGGGCCACATCTTTTTTTACTGAGGCAGAAGAAATTTGCTTATATTCAAATGTTAAGATTACAGTTATTTCAACATGTGCTGTATGTAATGTTGGGTGCAGTTTACTAAAGGCTGAATTCATTTCTCTACAGGGACATTTTGAAGTGGGCAGGCTGCCGCCCTTGTGGACCTGAGGATGTTTCGCAAGAAGAAAAAGAAGAGGCCTGAGATATCAGCGCCCAAGAACTTTGAGCACCGTGTCCACACCTCGTTTGATGCCAAGCGCGGCTGCTTTGTGGGCCTGCCAACCCAATGGCAAAGCCTGATAGAGAACCTGCGCAGGCCCAGACCCATGGTGGACCCTTCCAGGATCACAGAGGTGGAGCTGCGGCCAAAGAAGGTATACCACACCTTCCATTCAACTCTTGATTGATTCTCTCACCTTACCTTGAACTAATCCACTAATGACTTGCACACCGTTGACCATGCCCTCAGTTAGCTATCACAGTGAGTTGTTATTCCAAAGGTTTAGCTTTAATCTCAAAGAGATTGAAGCAAGATAGCTGCTTGTTGTTTTGATGCAGTGGAAGTGTCCCTCGGTGCTGCAGAGGGATCCTGCTGTCTCAGAAAATGCCATAATCCAGTGATGACAATGTAGAAGGCCTACTCCCCTCCCCATCTTTTTGTCTTCTTATCTATCATGGGGCTGGGCTAATGACCCTGCTGTGTACACTGACTGTGCAATGTTGAATACTCAGAGGGGCCACAAGATTTATTACTCCATGCAGGCAATTAATAACAGTCTATGTGCCTTCCCACAGATGTCAAGCAGAAGGGATAAAAAATGCAGGTACAGCAAAGGAAATGCCAGTGAGTGATAAAGCCTGCAAATCTCAGGATTTCTACGCTTCAAGAAGCATACTGTCAATGCTGTTTATGTCCCTCCAGAAAAAAAAATAGAGAAAACACAAACCGCCTTGATGTGATTGGCGCTGTGCAATATGAGAACCATCATATCAGCATTTCGGTCAGATTAATGGTTTTAATGACGTCATCAAGATGACACAAAAATTGGTTTCAGATTTCAGATCAGCTCTGATTCCAACAGGAAAAGAGGAAAAAAATGTTTGTCATTTCAAACTATTATTACAGCATCTTCTAAAATGGGATATCTCACCAAGGCCATTATCACCTGCTGTTCTCTCCTCTCTGAGAGGTGCTAGGTGAGATGTCATCTGACCTCTACCCCCTGTGCAGCTGTAATGGCACAGAACGACAGAAACAAGAGAGGCTGTTGACTGGCTGTGAACTGAACATGACTCTACCCTGAGACTGACTAATGAGCCACCATGTACTCTCTCTTAGTGTTGCAACAGTAAAACTCTATTCTGGCAAAACATCTGAAGTTTGCCTTATCATTTTCCATCAGGGAGGGTTTAAGCCCCTTGCCTTTTACATGCATGCTTAAAATGCTTACCATCTTAAAGGTTGTAGAAACTGTTCATTGTTATATATGAATTTGCAACACTGAAACAATTATAGAGGCTCTATCTTTGTAGTGTGTCTCCTGAGACATTTGTGTAGTATATTTGTCAGTGTATTGTCATAATACTGAGGAGATGATTTAAGTTGCTGTCTTTGGAGAATGACAAAGATGTCCTTTACAGATTCTCAAGTCTAAATTTAACTTGGCTCTGAGCAATGACTATGTCACCCTCATTATTCTTTTCAGTCCGAAATCTTTCTATAGTTTGATCATGGCATATGCAATGAGATGCAATGATAAACGCCTCTCTTCTTTCAGACCATTGTGCGTGGGAGCATGATCGGTCATGGAGACTACATCGCAGCTATGATCAATGATATGAGCCGTCTGTCTGTGACCAGTTCCAACTCTTTGAGGAAGAGCAGCCCCTCAGCCAGGAAGAGAGCTCAGTCTCTGGGAAGGCTGGGAGAAGTGAACGAGGGAGACACCTACCAGTATGAGGGCCTGACCCAGGACGATGAGGATGATGAGGATGTGGCTCAGGACCAGTGGAGAGACAAAGCCAGGAACATCCACAGTGAGACCAACACCCCCTACTTGGGTATGAAAAAGAGCATCACTCTGCAACTTAACGGGATCTTGCCAAAGGCCAAGTCCACCTATGAAGTCAGTGTCAGCTCCCTGGAGGGACCCTCACAACTGGCTCAGCTTCAGAACATCCAGATGCCAAGCCACGGGTCTTATATGAGCAGTGAGGTCGGCAGCCCTCAGGAGAGAGTGATATGGAAGAGAGATTTCCAGCTGCCCAGGGGAATGCCACCAAATCAAAGACCTATAGCGTGTTTCTACAGCCCAGCTATGACTGTACAGCAGCCACTTGGAGATCAAGGGACAGTCACCACTGAGCTCCGGCCCAACGTACCGATGTACATGCACCCCCAAAACAGCCCAGGGAGGCCGTTCTCCTCCTATGACCTGAAAGTAAGACTGACATTACAGCAGTTTCTTTGCACATCTTTGTGGCCATGAAGTGCACTGATAATACATTATTCATAGAACAGACAATATATGCATATCTCTGCTAATGTTATATACATTATATTATTAGTGCTCAGCCATGAATCCATTAAATACAAGTATTTTGTCAAGAAATCATTGGGGATCATTTTCACGCTTAGGTTGTGGAAACTTTATAGAAGCAGCATATTGATTGGCTTTTCACTAAAGGTGGTTAAAGTTCTGGGGTTGGGCATTTTATCTAATTCTAGCGTTAAAATATGACATATGGGTTTATGGTGCCAATGCAGGTGTTGTTAATGTTGAGAGAAGGTGTGTTTGGCAAGATCTCAGCGGGACATTCGGGTCCCTATAGCAACATCTTTACATGGGTCATATCAGGTGAAGTGGATACAGAGTGAGTGGGGAGGACTTGATTTACATTCCGTTTTAAAGCAGGTCTTGAACCCCAGGCAGGCAGCCAACTCCCTTTCAGCTCTCTCTCTCTCTCTCTATGTTCCTCACCCTTTTTCTCATATCGTACAGGCAGAGACGGCAGTGAGGTACCACTCCGGCTTCCTGCCCACTGGCACCAGCAGTCCCCTTGTGAGTGGCATCAGACCCCAGCGGACTGTGCGCTCTTCAGCTAGCTACACCCTGGGCCTGTCTCCTAACATGGGACTGAGACCCAATGGGCCGGACCCTTTCCTCAGACACTCTGGATGCCCCAATCCTCCTTACCCCCGGCAAGACAGCCCATCCCAACCTCGACCCTCCCCTACAGGCTCACTAGCCACCAGTCCTCCAGGCACCTGTTCCCCTGCCTTCAGACCGCCACAACACCCTTCACCGAGACCACCGCCAGACCCGCCAAAGGTGACCCATGAACAATTCAAAGCTGCCCTGCAGATGGTGGTAGACAAGGGCGATCCACGCTCTTACCTGGAGAACTTTGTGAAAATTGGGGAGGGCTCGACGGGGGTGGTGTGTATTGCTACAGAAAAGCACAGCGGCAGGCAGGTGGCGGTGAAGATGATGGACCTGCGGCGGCAGCAGAGGAGGGAACTGCTCTTTAATGAGGTACGGTATGCAACTAAATACAAAAAAGATACCCACAAACAAACACAAATAACATAATATACATACACACATTCAATGCTCATTTACAGCAACATATCTGAGAGTTCAAGACTGTTGTTCTTTGTGGTTTAGTCAGGGGGATCAGTTTACTTATCATAGGGACTACTCCTCAGCTGGTGTAACAGTTGTATGATGTCTTCTGTGGATATGAAGGGAGCAAATAACCCTGATGATGTCATCAGAAACCCTGCAATTCACACTGGGGGTGTTGAATTTGAAAGACTTGGGTGTTTACCATCTCTAATGAAGTCATGACATGTGACTGACAAATGTTTTGGGCTCTGCAGGTGGTAATCATGAGGGACTATCAGCACAGAAACGTGGTGGAGATGTTTAAGTCCGCCCTGGTGGAGGAGGAACTCTGGGTTATCATGGAGTATCTGCAGGGTGGAGCACTAACCAACATTGTGTCTGAGACCAGGTATGAAGAGAAAACAAGAAAACTGCATGCAGTGCATTCTGTCTGGTCATCATCTTTAATAACTAATTCAACCACAAGGGGGTAGTGTGGTATTAAGTGGTGAATGATCACTGTTGATCCAAGCAGCACAAAGACTCACAAAGGCTGTCATTCAGTCCTCTTGCACAGTACGAGCTTGATGCTTTCTCTAAGGAAAAGTAATAATTCAATAACATAATCAAATTTGTGCATGTTTAGATGCAATGTAGAAAGTTAATTTTGGGTGAAAATATGATTTACCAACACTGTGACACTGTTCAGCAACGCATACATCAAAAACAAGGGAAACATATTAACCAACAGCATGGAGTTGAAGTCTGTTGGGGTGTATTTGTTTTGAGCTGTCAATGTATTTTATATTATTAACAGATGGCTGGCTCGATCTCCATAGGATGATCCAAGGGTCAGATCTCTTGACTCAAAGGGATGAAGAATTTTCTCTCAAGCCAGATGACATATAAAATGAGCCAGCTGTCACAGCCACTGCTTGTTAAAGACTATATAAAGAATATAATCAATATATTGACAGTGCAATTAGAAATAAGACTCTTTTGCTTCATTGATTTTTCTGGCTGCACTCTGGTGTCATATATTTTTTAGATTCATTAACATCTTCCTAAATTCAGAAGCAGTGTAATTACCTAAAATTATGCAGGAAGTGTTTTTCCTAATATAGTTTTAGAAGGTTTGTTTTTTTATCTATAATGAGAGTAATGTCCTGGAGAATACAGCACTCTGTTGGGTAATTGTTACCTTGTGTCATTTTCCTTTTCAGTGGGCACCTGACCTTGCTAGCTGTTTAAAATTGGCTTTTTGACTCATGGCTGTTAATTTCTTTATGATGTACTTGTAAAATATTGAAGACAGATTAACATTGTAGAGGAATGAACATGTTTTGTTAGTCATTCTGCTGTGTGGGAGTTGTTGTTTTGAACCTTGCACTCTTTATCATTGCCTTTAATGTGCGGTGATTCATGAATTTCAACTTCCAGAGCTGTCGTAACTCATAATGGAAAAATGTAGCTGCAGAATGATGAAATGTTAATGTACAATCTGTGCGTGTGTGCATGTGTGTGTGTGTGTGTGTGTGTGTGTGTGTATGCTCATGTCTCTGTTGTCCCACAGGCTGAGTGAGGAGCAGATTGCCACAGTGTGTGAAGCTGTTCTGCAAGCCCTGGCCTATCTCCATTCACAGGGAGTCATCCACAGAGACATCAAGAGCGACTCTATACTACTCACGTTAGACGGAAG
Source organism: Thunnus albacares (assembly GCF_914725855.1). NCBI lineage: Eukaryota > Metazoa > Chordata > Actinopteri > Scombriformes > Scombridae > Thunnus > Thunnus albacares. The sequence continues at coordinate 11,454,612 of NC_058120.1, read as the reverse complement.
GGTATGATATGTTATTACTCAGTCTGAATTTCTTTCTTTCATTCATTTTCCAAGTTTTATCATTGTAATAAGGTGTCTCTCCTGTCCCCCTCAGGTCAAGCTTTCAGACTTTGGCTTCTGTGCCCAGATCAGTAAGGATATCCCTAAGAGGAAGTCTCTGGTGGGGACACCCTATTGGATGGCCCCTGAGGTCATTTCCAAATCACCATATGGCACTGAGGTGAGGAGGTTGCACACTCAAATCCACTCATGCTGGATAACAGTGGAGATCTCTGTCACGAAGCATACATGCCAACAGTGGCAATCTGTGCTATAATGTCATGTGAGAGCCACTTAGGCACATTAATATTTGGTGGGTTGTTTCTGTTGTGGTCATGTGCCATATATGTTCTAGTACTGTTTATCTTCATGCAACAGTTCATCCACAGTATATGTACAGGTCAAATGTATTTTCAGGATTATAGGTGTAAATGCTTGGAACCTCTGTATTCTTGGGTGCCAGAATGCAATAACATACATTTTTGGTGTTTGTGACAGTTGATTGTGCCTTAAGGTAATTTTATTGTGCTTGTGCAATAATGCCCTAAAAACATGCTACTAGGATGTAGAGTAATCTGCAGATAAGTTTGGATTGAAACGTGTTTTTGATCATGTACAACATGTAACGTACAATGTGTATAGCTGTGTACAATGTGCTTAATGTGTACATTGAGATAGTGGGTGATGATGTGTGTGTTACAGTTTGAAATACAACATCAAGTCATGGCACAGGCTTTATGTGTCTTCAAATAAATTTTCATTCAACATTTTCCCTGCCTCCTGCAGACTTGTGAGTACTCTGGGATTTAATTAACAGGTCAAAACTAAAATACTTTGCAGAGTGGCCTAGGATCTTGGAACATGGTAAAACAGCCACTATAGTCTGGTACATAACTTTACTGTGTGATGGTGCTCCAGGTGGATGTTTGGTCGATGGGTATCATGGTGGTGGAGATGGTGGATGGAGAGCCCCCGTACTTCAGTGAAACTCCTGTTGCAGCTATGAAGAGACTGAGGGACGAGCCGGCTCCTACTGTTCGAAATGTCAGCCAGGTATGTGAACACCCAGAGGGTTAGGAGCAGATACGCATTCACAGACTCACAACACTTTCTTTCTTTAAAGGGTCAGTTCACCCTTGATTACAAATAACATATTTTCTCACTTACTCACTGTGGTAGCCATACAGATGGGTTTGGTTTAGGATTTATCTGCCTGGCTTTCTGGTATCATTCACTCCAAGATATACAGTACAGTAAAAACAGTAAAGATAGTAAAAACACAGCAGCAACATTTTTCTTTTCATAAATAGCATCCATCTTGCTCTGTAGATTCCAGACACCTCGCTGAAAAGTTAAAAGTTCAGTACAGTTCTCTATCATCTCATAGTGGTGTTTTAAGTTCTTGTACAGCGTTCCTTATTTCAAATGTATCAAAATGACTGCTGCAACAATTTATGATATGCCCATCGCCCCACCCTCTGGTCCAGGTCTCCCCAGTTCTAAAGGACTTCCTGGACCGTATGCTGACTCGGGACCCTCTGGAGCGGGCCAGTGCCACTGACCTGCTGGAGCATCCCTTCCTGCTGCAGAGCGGTTCACCTCAGTGCCTGGTCCCGCTGGTGGAGCAGTACCGCAAGCGCATGTCCCGCTGCTGACCCTGTGGGGCTCCCGGTCCCCAACACCCACCTTCAGTCTGACCTGTCCAGGCCTCAGATGAGGACCAGCACCGGGGGGTTTAACTCCTCTAACACCCTAGCCAATGGGCAATCAGCTCCAGAGAAGCAGACCCAGACAGCGTGTTGCCACCAGAGTGATGGTGGCAAGGACGGCAAGTTTGGTTGAAAGACACCGCATGGTCTCGGGCATGAGAGAAGCACTTTAGGAGTGAGTTAAGGGCAGCATGCAATTTCTCACCTCTCAATTCGGTTCGATCCGAATATTGATTGGCTTCCTGTAACATTCAGTGGGATTCAACACAACACAACACGGTGCATATCAACTGAAAGTCAATATTCCACATAACTATATGTAATGAACATGTGCTACTCTGAAGATCCTTTATAGTGTTCATAGTGGGCATTATTGCTAGCCATGTGAAGCTTAAAGAGCTGGTGTTAGGCTCAAACCACAGTAGCTCATTGTGACAATATTAAAGAAGGATAATGTTACCTCTGCACAGTCACACTCCCTGTTATGGAAACTGGACAGCAACCCTGTCAGTACACTCGACAAACACAGACAGTAGACTCTTTGCATGGCCAAACGGAGGCACACCTGGCCTGATGTGAATGCTTGAATATGGACCAAACTGGGATGTGAAAGACAATTCTCCTTTATTAGCATAATACATGGGTAGATGAAAGCCCAGCTGCTATTATTGGGCTATTGGAAAATCACCAGTACCATATTCCTCTTTTTCACGTTTATTCTTTATTTCAAAAAGGTGTTGTGGGTTGTTTGTATGATGTGAAGTTGAAAATAAGGTTTCATTATTAATTATGGACTTGAAGCATAAGCAGATAAATTAATAATGTAAATAAAAACACTGAATATTAGGTCCTTATACCTGCTGATCTATTGCAGTAAATTATATGAGATGAATTCAGAATTTTACTTTCTTTACTGAAATGTGAGTGTATAGTTGTGTGTGTATGTGTGTGCATGTGTGTGTGTGTGTGTGAGAGCACATGGGTGTGTGTGATGACATCTCAGTGTTTGCTTCTGATACAACCCTCTTTGTATTGTGACAGACTTTTTAAAAAAAAATACCACAAGATGTGTGTGTTGCTCCTCATGATGTGTATGACTGTATTTGCATTTGTTTGCCTAGATAAAGCACACAGGCCTGGCATGTGATGCTGCAGGACGTCCACCTGCTGAGAAACACTTTGCACATAGTCTTTGTATTCTGACACGGATACATGTTGACATGTTTCATGTATTTCTATCTCTGTGTGGATCATTCATGAAAAAGAGAATTACACATTATTTTAATTTTGTATAAATTAATAAATGATGCATATTCGATTTCAGCTTGATAAGAATTCTTTTAATCCTGTGTTTTCCTCACTCCCACACACACACACACACACACACACACACACACACACACACACACACACACACACACACACGCACACACACACACATGCACAAATACAGGTTGAATGGGCTGCTGTTTAAGGCATTTATTAGGTATTCAGCATGAATCATACAGTGCACTGTCACTGAATATATTTAAGCAAAATACATCCATTATTTCTTATAAACACAGAAGCAATATCAAATACAATAAATTTTTGTACAATATAAATCTCATATATGTGAAACTATAATAATTATATTCGGTAGCTCGCAGACTGATAGGGTTAATCTATAAATTATTTTAAAGATAAAATAGCAAAACCTAGCTTGAAACATCTGAGTTTTCATTAATGAACATTGCAAATACCAATAAACTTAAACATAAGCATTAGTTAATAAGTATTATTATTTCTGTCAGTATATAGAATTTATCACCAAGCTATCAAACTGCATTGTCAGAATTGTAAATGCTGTAAAAGTGTCACTACCAGCCGTTTCTGTTGCTTGACATCGTCCTCATTCTAATCGAGGGTGGATTGAGACGAGCAGCTTTCAAACTCACACTTCACCCCGCTGATGCTGTCAACGCTCGGCTGGCTGTTGACCTGCTGATGTGTGTGAGAGAGAGGGAAGGTTTCGGAGCGGGACATCCTTCCTCTGCCGTTTGAAGAGCCCGGCGAGCAGTCTATCACCATCCTCATGAACTCTGGTGCGGTGAATCGACGTAGCAGTCTGGTCCCCAGGCCCATGAACCCTGGCGTGTGGCTGGGGATCTTCCCTGACTCCATCTCTCCTCTGGCAAACAGCAGTTTGTTGTGTCTGCCGGTCGGGGCAAAGCTTCCCCTCTTCTGCTGTTCTCTCCTGCTTGATGGAGCTATGTCATCAACCTCTTCTTTCTGTGATTTTACATTCTCCTCGAGCACTCTCACGGGCTGACTCTTGCTGTTTAAAAGAGGTTTCGGCACTGATACAGTTTTGTCAGCATTGTTTGTCAGGTCCCGGGTGTTCCCTTGACATTCCATCTTGTCTATCAGGCATCTCTCATCCTGTAGCGAGGCTCTTTTTAATTTGCTGGCTGATAGACTCATGTCACGCACATCACCCTGATAGGACTGCTTTCTGCTGCTCAGAAGGTCCAAGTTAAATGACTTTGCCTTTCCCCAGAAAGGAAAACTCTCTGGTGTTTTCTCTTGGAGTCCAGCGTCTCGGTTGACATCTTTCTGGCTTGGCTCAGGCAGAGAGTTCAGTGTTTTAGCCCCTCTTACCACTCTAAGCTGGCAGTTTTGCAGTTGTTTGGCAGTGAAGAGAACACTGTGATCCCCCTCGATCTGGCTTTTCTCGAGCTGAGTAGGCAGAGCCCAGCTGTGGCGGTGGTTGTCCTCTTGAGACTGGCTCCTGCGACACCTGAAGCGGTTCCACAGCCCACTGCTGTCCCCAATCTTCAGTTGTCTCTGAAATACCCCAGGCAGTTGGTCTTCATTGCTATTCAGCTGCTTGGAGAACCTCTCCAGAATGTGCCTGGGGAGCCTGTTGGGCAGCCGGCACTCTCCATCTCCATTGGTGCCAACATCAGCAAGTGGGTCATCAGTGCCTACGCTCCTTCTGCAAGGAAAGTTCAGAACCTGCACACACTGGTTGTGTCCAAAGAAGTTGGCCACCTCGATGGCTGAATGACCGGCATTATTGGTTCTGTCCAGCCTCAGTCCCAGTCTTTTGAAAGCCCGAACCAGGAACTCCAGAACCTGGCTGTGCCCAGAAAAGGCAGCATACATCAGAGCGCTGTTACCCCAGGAGTCAGAGATGTCCGGATCTGCATTGAACTGCACTAGAAGCTTGACCGCGTCCAGATGACCCATCTCACAGGCGTGGCTCAGGGCTGTGCGACCATCCTCATCCTGACAGTTGACATCGGCCCCTTTCTCCAGCAGCAGCCGGGTGAACTTGGATCTGGTCCCGGGGTCTTGTAGGCAGACAGCGTACATGAGTGGGGTTCGGCTGTTTTCTGTCATAGAGTTGATGATGCGTCCATCCAAGGCGTCTAGGATGAAGCGTGCAAGGTGAACTTTACCACCATGCATGGCATCTAGGAAAGTCTTGGTGCCAGAGCCCTGGCGTAAATCTTTTGGTCGCATCATTCTTGAGAAGCTATTTGTGCTGAAAGAAGAAGGTGACAAACAGGGAGAGAAAGTGTGTAGCAAGTTCTCCGAAGCTTTCCGTGTTGACAGTGAGTGCATTTACCTCAGAGTAAGACTCGGAGAGGAGCTGCCAGTGTTTTTATACCTCCCTCTCCACATGCCCTCCCCACGTTGCCTAGGAAACAAACGTCTGAGGACCATTCTGCAGTGGCAGCATCCATTCAGCCCAAGCACTCTCTGCCTGGAGAGAAATATATGCTATTTGAACAGAATAATTACTCAAGGAGAAAAACATGGCCAGTGTTTTTCATGTGAGGTCTGTGAGGTTAACTTAAATGCAACGTTTTCACTTTTCTTTGAGGCAAATCAACTACACTAACAAATTCCTGCTGCTGATAGAATGGGAAGGACAATCCAGCATTTTGTGAAATCAATGAATAGTGCACTGTGTTGAGTCCTATTTACATTCAAGACCATATTGTTATCAGGATTCTTACCAAAGGTTTGAGGGAAGATTGAAGTCAGTCTTTGAGATCTTGCTTCAAAGGGAAGGAGAGAAAATTAACATTTACCTTTTTTTCTCCCCAAAATGCCTTTTAAATGCTACATTCATCAACCCCGTATTTCTGCTGACAGTTTGCTTCATCCACAAATCATGATACAGTGCAACAAGTTCAAATTATGCTCCACTATTGTACCTTGACCCTCTCAAGGTTTTATAACAATGACTTTGCCTAAAGGATTTTTTTTTCATGGAAAATGGTAAATCCAATGAACTCCACAAGAAAAAGGCGAAACCCTCGTTTTTATTAGCTTCTTGAAATGAAGAGCTAAAAACATTGCCCAGCTCACGTGGCGAGGCAGCTTTTCGTCAAACAATCCAGTCTTCTCACTGACTTGGATCCCTTTTATCACTTAGAATTTATGGACAAGACTGCTATTAGTATGACAATATCAGCATGATTACCTGTTGCTTTCTGAAGCAACACAGAAAATAAATGTCAAACGCCCTTGTGATTATGAACTGTTCCTCTAAATATAACAGTTCACAGCATAAATCATAACAGCTCTGAAAATAGTGGTGCTCCTTCCTGTGCCTTGTTAAACACACAGGTAATTCTGCTCTATTACTGTGTTTTCAGGTTGAATTAAATAATTCACATTTCTTCAATTCACTTAGACCCCTCATACATTTTTGATTTTACTAAATTTACCACTATTGACCTCAAAAGCACCAAATTTAAACATTTTGCTCTTGCATGCTTTGTCAAGCAGCTGTTTCTACTCCACAAGACCAGAATTTAATTTTAATTGCTAATATAAATCTCAGCAGGACCCAAACTGTGCCAAACAGTGGAGGTGAGAGAAACATTGCCACCTTTCTTACTGTTCACCATCCGGCTTCATCAAACCCTCAGCAGGGCCTTTATACAGTAGCGAGCGCCTCATTCACTCATCCAAATATGGAGGAAATTCATCAGCAGACTGGCACATCCTCCTGCGTGTCTTTCATTGGATGGAAGCTATTCTGTAAACACAGACACATCCTTTTCAGCATAAAGTCATATCATTGCCACATCTTTTTATGACAAGGTCATATCATGGCAACGTCTCAATAGATTTAAGTTCTTATAATGCCAGAGATGCCACTCTAGATTAAGCTTCACAATGCCCAGATCCACAAGTGTTATGTCCTCAGGATTTATGCGCTGCCTTCAAAGTGTATATATCATCAATGGGAAGGAAGTCATAACTCAGCTAAAATGATAAAATGATCAAACTGAATTACTGATAGAAGAAGGCCTGCACGCTGAATGGAACATAAAACTTTGAATATGATTAAAGATTTATGAACTATATTTATATAAAACAGCCACTTTATTGGGTTACAACTGCTCACTAGTAGGAACTCTTTCCTCCACATAATCTATTCCACAAGAGAAGAGGCATATTTATAAATCAGTCAGTAAATGTATTGCATTTTTTTTTTTTACCATTTTCTGCAAAACATTCATGCAGCATTACTGTACCTTCCACATTCGTCTGGGTTGAATCTGGAGATTGAAAGCCGTTGGAGTAAACTGAAATCACTATCATGGTCCTTTTTGGTGATGACGGCTTTGTTAAATTGTGCATTTTCTTACTGAAAGTACACTTTTGAAAAATAATAGAAGTAATAGACTTTGGCCTTGAAGGGATCCATGTACTCTGTGCTGAGCTATTCATCACCATGTACATCTTCACAAAGATGGAGCCATACAAGCAATGTCAGATTCTGACTCTGTACCACCAGCATGTCATAAGAGAAGTCAGGATTTGTTGGACTATGTGATTACATTTTTTCACTTTGCAGTTGTCCAGTGTTGATGATTGCACTTTATCTATGTTTCTGATTTTGGGAGAAGATCCTGGCATGGTCATCTGCTGTTGTTGCCCACCTCAAGATCTGATGAGTTGAGCTTTCAAAGATGACATCCAACATGCTGCTGTTGCTCTGATCTGTTCATTACATTTTTTGTGGTCTTTTTTGTGGCTGTTCCCTTTCATTTACAAAATGTGTTTGATCACAGAACTCTCCGTGAAATCAGTTTCTCAGACAATTGAGCCAACAGTCGTATCACATTCAAAGTCACTTCAAACAAAAATTGAACCTCTTGGTTTGAAGCATGGATATATTCAGGCAGGGGTCAGCAATTAGGTTCAACCATGGGACACATTTTTCAGCACTATTTATTGGGGGGCAGATGTTGTGCAGGCATGGAGAGAACAGCCCTGTATGTTTTTAATATGTTAATATTTTTCTTTTTGTTTATTTCTTTAAATTCAGTCAAGAATAGAATTGATTTATAAAATGATTTTACTTTTATTATTATTCCCATTATGAGGCATAACAGAGTTACAGCAGCTTATGTTTATACTGATCTGGCAAAAAATGACTGATAAACATGAACATACTAGACATGTAATTGGCCTATCCTCATGCAATAAACAGTGGCCTGCTTCATTTATAGTTGAAGTACTGTCATTGACACAAATCTGTTCTGGTGGAATAGGCCAAATTATGCAATATTTAAGATGTCATATTTATTGGATATTACATGAGCCTTGTGCTTACATTGTTATCTACCATAGATTTATGAAAAAGGTTTGATTTAATCTATAGAAGGGAAAAATTCACCTTTCATCAGGGGGCCAAATATGTTTTTTGTAGGGAGCCAGATTTGGCCAGATTTACCTACCATTGTATTAAGGGGTATGAACTTACAGTTGATGCCATCTTTGGAGCCAGGACCTTCCAGATAAGGAGTACGGGGTGTTTCCTCACACGCTCTGGAAACATGCCCATTACCTTGGACCGACAGGAGCATTAGCTTACTGGAGACTTGGTTGGTGCACACTTTTGCTTATGTTAGCTACTTTAGCCTAATTGTGCTAACTGGGCAGGTATCATAATGAAGTTATATTAAACTTACCACAAAACTGCAACAATAGTCAAGCTCAGTGCGAGTCCTGGAGCCGGGGGGGGGGGGGGGTCAGCAGGTGAGTGATCTGTCAATCACAGTCAATCAGCACCCACATGGCACAACAAACCTACTGCAAATCTTCAAATCTTATTAAAAGAGCAATCATTTCCAAAATGACCACCAGCACACTTATTAGAGTGCCCATAATTAACAATTGAGACCATAATGACTTGTTGAAAAAGATTATTGACCTGGTATTTCTAGAGAGAAGTCAACCATTTTTGAATGGGAGTCCATTGGAGGAGCCTTTGTGGCCTCAGCCTCAAGCTGTGGTAGTTGCTGCTTAGCTGCTTCCAGTGGGCCATTTAACTCTTTAGTCTCAAGAGTTGTGTTGTATTGTAGAGGTGATGTGGTCCTTCATTTCAAACATGCATGCAAGTGCAGTTAGGTTCTTGACTGTGACTGTCCCGATGTTTCCAGTCACCTCTTACAATAATTAACTGTAGCACACTTTCCGTGACACCACACTTATGGCTGCCTCTTTCTCTGCCTCCTACACAGTGGGCTTAATTTTATTAGATAATTTTTCCAGTCTGTTGCACTCTACACTATTTCGATACAATCATAAGAACACCTACAACTGTCAGCAGAATTACATACTAAAGACTGTAAGGTAACTCTATAACAAAAAGGAGGCCACCTCTAGGATAAAACTGGTAAAACAAACATTGAGGGTTGATAACTCTCTTATCAGGTGTTCCAGTTTGAATGCTCTGAGACTTTGGCTGCTTTGTCAGAGGACAGTTCATCCAGAAATAGATTTGAGTTGCCTGGACTCCAACCTCGCAGGCAGGCCGTGAGATGTGCTTGAGTTATTGTGTTGGCCCCAAAACTTTTGGCTACTGCAGATTATCAGTATGTGGGTTGACAGTCTCTGCTAGGGCTGTTATAAGACACAGTGCAGGATTAATAGACTATCCAGATCTGAAATACTGTAGTTCACAGGGTGTAGTTGTATGAGTACTATATATACCTTTTTATCTAATCTTTATTTCAACCATATAAAAACAGAATAATTACATTTTGTGATGAATTTAATGTTTGGATGAAGTCTTTTAGCATGCACATATTTGTCATTTGAATAAGTTGCTGAGCATTCATTGTACAGCACAAATGAAGTCATTTTTATACTTTTTTTTATACTTTATTAGATTAATTCAACCCCAAAAGTGACAGTAACATTACTTAGTTATCGCTACAGTAATAACAGCATATTGTCAAAGACCTATAGAAGCCATGGTCAGTATGTCTCTGTGCATAACATAAAACCAGTCTATCATCCATTCACACAATGTGAAAATGGACTGAACAGAAATGAATGAAATGTGGGAGAAATATTCAGAATGTGAATGAGTTGGTGCCATGAGACTTGCTAATTGGACACATGTATGCAATAAAGCAGAGATGTCATGGTAAATACCTGATCTCCCATTCATTGCGGACCTGGCCCAAGCAGGAGCCACTTTGAATGCCTGATTAGAAATTAAAGCCCGTGTCAAGTTAAGGTGTTATCTGCAGCCCTAAATGTCTTAATTAATCTTTGGGGAGAATGCACTTTCAGTGTGACAAAATCAACACATCTCTCAAGGTTCCTCAAGAAAAACTTGTAAATGGAAACAAAACACTGTGCTTAACTCCCTTGGTAACCCCACTTAGCTACTAACACCTGGGACTAAATTAGTGTATAAGCACAAGGTAGGAAATGGCGTTCATGCGGGACCAGATTCAACAAGGCCCATTCATCGAAACTAAAAATGTTTCCTTACCAGTGACTCAACATGCCCTCATCCTCCATGGACTACTTCATCTTCTCCCTGCTAATTGAGCACACCTGAGAATGATGTGATAAAGGCTATCACCTGCCTTGCACTGTGAAAAACAGCATGCAACTTGTGGCGACCTTCATTTTCCGTTCCCCGAACAAATTTGGCAGCTAAGACACAATTAACATAATGAAGTTATAATCTCTAACCTGAAAAGACGTCGCCTTCCCTGGAACATGTCACCATTATAACAGACCTCTTTTGAGATTTCTTGTTTCCGCCTCATGTCCAAATATCAAATCACAACAAAACACAATCTGATTTTGTTTCCTCGCGGTTACATAACATCTTAACATAGGTAGCTTTGTCATTTGAGCAGTGGGGGATAACAACTCCTGCGGGGACAAAAGCACTAAATGGATGCATTTGTATTCAGCAAGAACAATCTTGTGTCTGTGTGCCCATTCGATTCTTCTAATGCCCTTTGATTTGATACAAGGACAAGAAACCTTAGGTTGAATGTAGATTTCACACGCCGTTCCAGGAAAAAGGCAGCAGCTGGCCTGCTGTCACAGCGTAACCATGGTGTGTTTGTATATTGTCTCTAAGGTTGAGGCAAGTCCACTGTGGTTGTCCCATAGAAGAAAACAAATGTCATGTTAAACAGCTGAATATCTTGAAACGAACTCCCAACATTAATGAAAGTCACTTGTATTCAGCGTTTGTTTTCCAGGGAAAAAAATATGCCAAAGTGGGACTTTTTCATTTCTGTAGACAGATAGCAAGGCAAACTGATGACATATCAAGGCAGAGCTGAATGAGAGAGGACAATTATACTGAGTTACAGGGTTGCAGCTGAAGACCCTGACAGCACACCAGGAGCTGCCAATCACAGGGGCCACTGATATGTTATTGGCCATGAGGCGGGTCCCTCAGTGCCTTTGCTCCCTCTGCTCTCATCAATTATTGCCCTGACTCAGACCTGCCAGGCTGACACAGCCAGATGGTAAACAGTAGGCTGTTCCTTCAGCCTTCGGATTTAGGGGGCTCTAATATCAGTTCTCAGACGGAGACATTTTGGACAACGGAGAATTAGCATCTACAGTGTGACTTGCCTGTGTCTTTTGCCACAGCCCCGGGTGGATGACAAGAGTTCAAGAGGGAAAGAACGTGACAGAATTTTTAGATCATCATAGATCACACAATTAATTAAATATTAAAAGAAAAACTGAGGGTATCCACATGCATCTGTTTTAGCCACATACACAGCAGGACTCTTGGAAAGACAATGACAGTCAGTTGATCCCACCACTTTGGCCTAGACATAAATATTTCTTTTGGATTACCATGAAATTTTACACAGACATTTATAGCTACTTAAAAATAACAAATGTCCTGACAGCTCAGGATTCATCCATACAGTAAAAGGCTGCTTTATTACAAACAATTCCACCATATGAACCTGGAATCTGTGTGTAACAGCTGACCTGTGTAGATGTGTAGCAGAACACAGAACATTAATTACAGTCAGATCCTGACCGATCTGGTGTTAATGAAGTTACTGCTGCTGTGCCGCTTTCATAAATGCACACAGCCTCTTTCTCAGTTTGGAGATGCACTTATTGTTTCAGCTGCTGTGTGATGCTGCAGCCAGCTGTGACACACAGCAGCTGTGGGCAACAAACAGAACATCATTACTGATGTTCCTGCAAAATCCTGGATACATTCAGCAACACCTGAACAACATTATTGTAAGATTTAGACATCAATCTAACACGTTTCAGACCTGCCTGAGTCACATTAATAGCTGTACTGTGACATTTGACATTTCAGTTGATTATATTAAAGATGTGAAATACTAGAGAAGAAAAAGAAGCAAAATACATGATACTTTCTTGAATAATCAGAATTTATATCATAAAGTCATAAAGGCCAGATTTATTAAGAAGGTGTTAATAAATCAGGCAAATTCAGAAAGAATGTGTTCTTTTATGATGTTTATCTGTAAACACACAACATAGCATGTCTGAGATGTCTGGTATTCACACTGGTTTCCTGCTGAACAAGAAGACTTGAATCTGTGTCAGCAATACCTTTCGCCATGCTGAGCCTCAGTGCTGTTTCCCATGAGCCACCTGTACCCCCCTCCTTAATCTATCAGGTCTGATGGAAATTCCTATCCTGCAATGATGCGGAAGAGATAGAGGGCCTGAGAGCTCCCTCTCCATCTCCCATCTGACAGGCCCTATTTGTGGCCTTGCAGGCCTGCTCACCTCTGACAGCTCAATAAATTGTACAAATGGATAACAAATGTATTTGTTTGATGGCCACATTGTGCGGAGATGGGTAACACTCAGTCGCATCTGGAGTAAAGATCTGCCATACAGTCATATCCGCAAAGAAAGCTGCAGCAAATGGCAGGTTTGGCTGGGTCAGTGGAGAAATCAAAAAAGCACCAGGAGGCTTTAAGACAATAACAGATGCCAGGTTTCATTTCACATGATGTCTCGACTGCTGATGTGTCACATCTCTTGTCTATAATGCCCTCAGTCTGTTACTTTAAACTCTTAAGTGTAAAGAAGAAGACTTCAGCTTAGAAGGAAACAGATTATTATCATTTATTTCACATAATTAATACATTTTATACAGAATGTTGAAGGATAACAACATGACCAACAGAGGAAGACTGTATCACTCAAATCTCACCTCAAGACACAAAAGCTCTGTTAATGGCAACCCTCTGTGCTCCCTGGAGGAGCTTCACTTCTTTTTAAAATGAACTAATGGCCCTGAGGCCCACGGCTATCCGTTCTCTCCCCCACATGCTCTGCCACTCACGTTGCTCAGCATCCACCTTCTAACTGCTCACACTGGCTCCTGTGGCTCTTTTTTTAGCCACACACAATATACAGTACATGTAGTTTTGAGTAAAAGCATAAGTTCTACATCAAAATGAACCCCCGGTAAGACTGTTATTACTTTCAAAAGAGGCACTTGGTGACTCACCTGTCTTAAGTGCATACCATAATGCATGTAGTCATGATGTTGTGGGTGTTACTCTGGCTCATGACCTCTCTCACACCCACCTGTCGGCTGCTGCCTCATGGAGAGAAAATGCAAAAAACAAACAAGTGAGGAAATGAATAGATGAATTGTGGAAGCTTGAACTGATGCTGCAGCCACCTGTTGTAAAATAAATGAGTTCATGGGTGTATTGTCAGTGCACATTATAGGGCAACTTCTCACAGAATGAATGTATGCTGGTTCACGATCAGCAGTGAGAGTAACAGTTTTAATTTAAAGATCCCCTCCAGACATGTATTAAGACATATAAAAATACTCTGCTTGGAACAATAATGTGTGTAATCCGGTTTTTCTACACAAGCATAAATATAATTACCAAGTTAAAAACCTCAAAATGACATCTCCATCTTCTCCCTCATTAAAAATTCAAGAATCTATGAATGTATAAAATATTTGTCTCAAAAGTTTAACTGTTGGACACAAGATGTCTCCTACTTCACTATAAAGTCTGTTCTCAGTCTATGTGGGACTACAGATGGAAATGAGCCAGTAGCTAAATCTGGTACAAAGCATCTTTTCTCTTTGTTTGAAATTTTGCATATGGTCCTAAACTAAACTAAACTAAACTAAACTAATGTTTCCACATCACACTTATATAAGTTGAAAACAGCCTTCCAGTGTCAAACTGCACATACATAACTCTGCACAGTGAAGCTCAAAAGGGGGACTTTAATTTTTAAATTTTGAGTGCTTGAGTGCTTCTATTGTTAGTTATTAGATTGCCAGCACTGCCGAACAACGCATCTCACCATTTATGAAAATTCAACAGCCATGTCTCACTTTACTTCATACCATCAACTTATTTAACACTGCAGAAACAAGTGGACTGTGTGGATTTGCAGTTCAAATCAGGCATCTTTAAGATTACATAACATTTTTAGTCAGCTGCCGGGGTTTTGATGCGACTCTCATGTCTCCATCCTCTTGAACTGCATGGTAAGACAGATGCTCTCACCCCAAAGAGATTGGGTCTGTAATGGGGACATCACCAGGCAACAGTATGTCCAAATGGTACTAGAGCCAGTGCAAGAGCAGAATAAAACACCTGACCTGGGTTTGATGGCTTGGATTTTAGCACCAAAAAACTGCTGGCGAACATGAGAGAATCACAATTCAAGTAGCCATGAGAGTGCTGTCTGGTGAAGGCTTATGTGGGTGTGTGTAATTGTAAGTGTCTGTATGACTGTGTTTGTCTAAATGTAAGCCCTGTTATCAACACACGTTATCATTTGCATCTCTGAGAAGGTAGAGGTGCCTCTCACAGGCCCTCAGTGCTCCTGTGACACACAGGAGAGGGTGACTGACTGCAGGGAGACGAGCCTCCTGAAATACTCATTAAGCTGCTAATCCCATGCCATAATCATGATTTTAATGGTATTGTGTAAGATATCCTTAAAAAAAAAGAAAAAAGAAAAATCTCCCTGTAGCATAGTAAAAGCATGCAAAGCAAGAGAGTTCTTTACCTCTTTAACTTTAGTAGTGGCATATAAAGTACAGTAAGTAAAATGATCCAACACACACACACACACCCACATACACACACACACACAGCCTGTGACAGTACAGCCTCAGCAGGTGGTGTATACTTATGTGGGTGGTGTGGGTGCTTAATATTCATCCAGGATGGCACCCACTTCAAGGCAAGATGGACTATGGATGCTGACTCTCCACCTCCTGTGGGTCAGACCTGTTTTCTCACACAGGAAACAAGAACAGGAAAAGAAACGTACTTCACTCTTCACACAGTATCCTCATTTATGTGCGTATCTGGCCAAAAGTACACTATTTCTATTTTCTGCTTAATATACTTCTAATCTTGCATGGTAAACTAGAACATTGTGCAGAATTGAGTCTTAAATTGCAGTGTTTAGTTTCTCAGTTGTTTTTGTGGGATTAAAATAGACTGACTGAACAGGCTGCAATAGACAAAAGCTTGAACTGTCTTTTCAGCTGCTGCCAAGATTCAGTTACACTGACGGCTGGCATTAACAGTTTTTATGCTTTTCATTTGTGATATTTTCTCTAAAAAAAGGTTTTCTGTTGAGATGAGATGAACATAAAGTCCTATTAGGTAAATTATATGGTAGAAAAAGAGCACAAACTATATTTTAAAGCACTTATTTTGAGGTTTACCAAGCATTTTACAACACAGTCATGCTCCATTTATTCTGTATTTTAATATTTTGGCTTGATCATCTCTTTTATCCCCACTTTTACTTTCGTTTACCTTTTAATTTAATCTCATTTTTCATATTTCTTTCTGAATTTGCATGTGGCATTCTTTTTGGACTCAATATTGAATTTTCCATCTGAACATCTGCTTTAGTGCTGTAATTTTTTTTGTGTGTGTGTGTGTGATCCATGGAGGTGTGATCAGAAGCAATTCCTTCTTCTTTTATCTTTCCCTCTAGTGTCAGTGTGCAGCCAAGTGTTGCCTGGTGGTTAAAGATCCTGCTCAGGCCATCCCTCTCCAGCTGGTATGAGAGAGAGCTGCCGGAGTTGTCTTCTTATGTAAGATTATCAGCCAAGTGATTCAGGGCTGACTAGTTTCACACTCTAGAGCTCACAGTTCATTTGTGTTGTGCATGAGATGGCGGGACTCTCAGGCACAAGCTGTGTATCCCAGACGTCCTCCACTTTTAAATATCAGTCATGTCATTTGATTCAGAAGAAAGGTGTCACAAAAAAAGGAAATAAGAGAAACGGACAGATGGCTTTGGATGGTGAGTCAGAGAAAAGCTGTGTTCATTAATGAATGCATGCACGTGTAAAAACTTGAAGAAATAAGTGCCTGTCATTGATGTGACAGATTGCCAGGTTCCTGTCATTTAATGAATCATATATAGAGCTGAAATTTAATTGGAACATATCTCAGTTTCTGAAAGTTTTTCACCCAAATTAAATGAATTTTCTGTGGTCCATGTGCCTATATCATGGCTCTGTTTTTAAAAGAGCACTTGATCCATTGCAGATATCGTATTAGTTGGAGAGGAAAAGACATTGCTATTATGTGATATTATGAGTCACTCATGCCATAATGTGCCTAATTATGGCCAGTATAGAGGTTTGATGCAATGCACAGTGAGAGAGAGAAAGGCTCCTCAGCAGTCATCATCAGTCTCCATCTAACGACTCTTTGTTCATGTTCCCACCACTGATTAAACCACTGGACACTGACACTCCAGTTACAAAATAGTCTTTTGTGCAGATTCTGCATCTCTTGTCTTCAGTTTTTGTCATTAACATGTGCTTTTTCTAATATGTACCTACTTGCTGTATTTCATGATGTTTGTGGCTTATCATTTAATAACACATTCACAAAATGAATTGAAGGAGTGATGAGATGGTGTTCTGGGGAGGAAAACAGAATTTCAGAAGAAACACAAAATTATTTTTATTATTCAGACTTCCTTCCTTTTATCTCTTCAGGCCTCCAACAGTTGGAGCAAGGAAAATCTCTCTGCAATTGAACTGTTCACATCTCAGACATGCACCGTCTGAAAAGGGGTTGCAAGTACAGTAGGCATTGGTCTGTATTAAGGTGTCACAAGTCCAAAAAAGGTTGGGGAAACAGTTTTGTTAAAGGGTATGAATGAAAAAAGAGTGTGTGAATGTGCACATTATCCTGCTTATGATCAGATTTCAGAGTAAACCTTTCATATTTTGCATTTGTAGACATGATTTCCTGGCTAGCTGCTGTACTCTGACAGAAACCTTGAAGTTGTGGCATGTAAACACCTTATCTGGGTTTCTGGTCATTCTCTGCCATGCACACAAGTGTCTGGCATGTAGAGAAAAAATCTTACTGTTGTTCTCATCTTCCGTTACTGATGTTTAGATGGAGAAGTTAGATCTAGAAGAATGATAAATACAGCAGAGTCCAGGAAGAAAACTGTTGCTGTAACTCATTTAGTACAGAAATTAGTCAAAAAAGACACACCTGCTCAGATGTAGATGATCAGAAACCTGGATATTGTTATAATCATGTAAACAGTGCTATGAATAACTGGATTTCACTGTGTTCATTGTAAACAGTATATCCTGAATTTGATTAAAACCAGACTGAAGACCAGGATGCTAAATGTACTCAGTGAAACAAAGGGCAAAACACACATTAAAGGGTAAATTAAGAACTTTTCATCACAGGAGTAAATAACAAAAATTCTTCCTGCAAAGGGAATATTAATGTATTGGTGTTGCATGTTGTGTATTTCCATGTATTATGCCTCCAGAGGACCTTTGTCCTACTTAAATTTACCTTTTTTTCTATTAAACCTTATTCAGTCACAACACACCTCAGTCTCAGAATGAATGCTCTGCTCTGGCTTTGTGGAGCAGTAGAAGCAAGTTTAAGTTGAAGTGAAGTGTGACACATCAACTCATCATCTCAATTCAGCCTGCGGACTCTGATAACTCGTTTTTGCCGCTATATTGTTCTTGGTACATTTATTCCTTCTTTTGAACTGGAAGATATTTTGGGTGTATAGCCGAATTTAGGATGTTAGCAACAGAAATAAAGTCAAATGGAAAATTGAAATAATTTCCAAATTGTCTAACCTTTGGTCTCCATGACATCTATTAAAACATCATTATAGCTTCAAACTCCAAAAGAATAGAATGAATAGCACCTCTAAATTAAAATTTCACTCAGTTTCCCTAGTTGATTAATCTTCTACAAAATGGGAAAAAGTTAGGACGGGGCTAAACCAAAGGGTCAGGGATACAACGGCACGTCTAACCCAAGAAGACATCTCCATAGAAGCCCACTCCTTCCACCTTATTGTCCCCAGCCTGGTCGACAAGTTTGGGGAAGTGAGCCCCCACACAGGCATTGACAGCCTCCCTCACCTCGGCTGGCAGAGACCTCATTTTCTGCTCGTGCTCCCTCAGGGCCTCCTGATTGAGCTGCAGACACAGGAGCCAAAGGTTAGTTAGAGGTTACAGACTTGTCGAAAGGACGGGTTGACATTTTTATAATGTCTTTTCTCCGCAAGGTGATTATCATAATCTTTAGAGGATGGATTTATTTATTGGCATGAGTAAAAGTAAAGATCAATGCTACTGTTAAGCTATAGGGAACTGGCTTGATTTATTTTAAACAAGAGTGATAAAAGAAAATGGCTCAACACTTAACCAAGTAATAGTGAAGTGATGTTAAATACATACTGCAAAGATTAACTTGCACGTTTAAAGCAATAAGATATCCTCATTTGTCACTTTATCTCTTAGCCCTCGCTTGGATTCCTCCCACTGCTTCTCTCAATAACAAATACTGTATCTGTAAGTTAATGCTACACACCATCCATCTGGCATTCACGCGTCAATGTCTAAAATATTTAACACCTCTTTTCTCCATATTAACTGCCAAGATTTGCCAAGGATAACAACATACATATTTTGGATAGGGAGGACAGACGGTTTGAAAGACGAGTGAAGGAGGTTTTCTACGTCCAAGTAAAGAAACCATCCCTTGACAGAGGAGGTATAATAGACCACTTATCCCCCACCTACAATGCTGTCCTTTCATCTCCTTCCCAGGAGATTTAACAAGAATTCACATTTGGCCCCATGTAACAACTCCAACAACTGTTGTTTACGCTTGGCCTCAGGTGACAATTCAACTCTAATGATAGTCTTTACAACAGCCAGGAGCACTAACGAACGAAGCAGTGTCAATGACCTTGATAACGACCCCACAGAGGTTGGAGCCAAAGAAACCCATTGGATGAGAGGTGAAACGTGTTCAAGTATCTACAACCAAATCCAGTTGCCCTTGATTCAACCCTCCTTGGATGCCAAGATTTCACAAATTCAAAGCAAAGCATTGTCATAAAAAGTGCTCTGATATCATTTACAGCGGTGGGAGCTTTGCTTCTACTTTCTCAATCACCTAAACAGATGACCACAGTTAACAATGTTAGTGAAAAACAGGGATTTGTTGGCGTTGATTGCATTGTAAATGCCTGCATTTGATTGAGTTTCAATGGGCAAAATCCTTTACGAGGACAAAAATCAGGTCCCCACAAGGTAAACCTTTAAAGTTAAAACTTGCCTTTTGGTTAAGGTAAGGGTAAAAGTTGGTGTTAGGCATTTTTTGGGTATGGTTAATTGATGCAATGTCCTCCTTAAGTGACAAAACCAAGTGTGTGTCCTGTTGTCAGTGTTTGTACCTGATTAGTCAGTGCCTTGATCTCCTCCAGTGTAGCAGCCTGCTTCTTGATCAGAGCCTCTTGCTGAGGACTGTAATCTGAAGACTGTAACAATACAATAAAGTTCAATACAACATGTAGCCACTCAAAAACACTATCGATTTGTAGTCTATAAGCAGTTCATCTGCTCATGTTTCCCTCTGAGAGGGTGTATGTGTGTGTATATCTGGAGAGGAATGCTCCCATGGGATGCAACCTGAGCGAGAGAATCAATACAGTTAAGTCACAGCAGGTTGGGCTTGTCCAGTTTAGTTACACAGCCCTTATTGCACAGGGCTATTCATTACTGAGGCTGTGCTGATTAAACAACTGATTGTGTTATAAATAGTTGCCGTAATTAATGGGCAAATGCTGATTAAGTAGATCGAAATGAGCTGCAATGTGACCCTAATGTGTGGAGGGTTGAGGGCGGTTTGCTGCCATCCAGACGGAGTCGAACGGAGAGGAGCAGAGTGAAATGGCCGGGTCTTTAACCTAGATACAACAGGTCTGAATCTTGATGAGCCAACAGAGGAACAAGAGCAGAGCTCAGTGAGTCATCGACCATGCATGGATTAGCTCGATCCCTGTAAACAGCTTCTGAGTAATGGACAAGCCTGGCCTATGGTCAGGGCCTTCTGCACTTTACACAGTGGGTAAAAGGGTCTGCGTGCATGTGTGTGAGTGGTTTGTGGGTGAATGGGTGTGCGTACTCACGTGTGTGTGGGTGTACTTACAGTTCGACACTGTGTGTTTGTGTGTGTGTGCGTGTGTGTCAGAAAGCAACATGTGGGTGTATTTGAACGTGTCAAGACGTATGAAAGGAAAACGCTATTACATGCATAAGGTGATATTTCTTTCATGTTTTGTTCAAATCTTTAGACATTTGCTGCTTCTTTGTAACCATAGTTACTCTGTTAAATATAATATGTGTTGGATGTTAAGTGTGAGCTGTGACATTAATACTGTTTCAGGTACACGTGTACATGGTACATGCAGTAATGCACATGAGTGTGTAGCTTCAGATTTCATTTCAAATGAGATGGGGATTTCCATGTGAATTGCCATTTGCTTAAAATGAAAAATTCTGGGAAATATGCTTAGAGTTAGATAAGAAGTTTGACACCAATCTCATAGTACGTTAGTTTATGTTAGCATAAAAGCTGAAAATGGGTTTAAACAGGTTTTTACTTTGATGTCTATCACTTTTTCATAAGTGTAAGTGGTGAAAAGATGGAGAATCAGCCACTAAATATCATTATTTATGTTTCCCTTTGTTCTCTCAGACAACTGCCAAACAGCCAGTCAAAGGCCGTGGTCATTATTCTATGTGTGACCAATCAAAGGAGTGGACTGTCTATTCTGCTCGTGCATACTATTCTGTGTGCTTGTATCATGTGTAAGCACCTGGTATGTATGTGCACAGCTTTTGAGACTAATTAAACGCCATAAGCCCGGTTCAGTCCAAAGGTAACAAACAACAAAAACAAAAAAAGAGTAATAAAATTGTTTTACTGTTACTGTTTATTGTTTACATTCTGTTTTGGTTTTTTTTGTACAGATGAAGCAAATTAGATATATCAGGGGTTTTTGTTACTTGGACAGAACCAGGCTAGCTGTTTACACCTGTTTCCAGTCTTTATGCTAAGCTAAGTTAACCGGCTGCTGGCTGTAGCTAACGTGAGAGTGGTATCATCTTAGTCTTTGTAAGACAGCGTGTGTGTATTTCCCAAAATGCCAACCTATTCCACTGACTGTACATACATGCTTGAAAAATTTCTAGATTCACTACTTTCAATGAGTTTAAAAGAGACTGGGTTTATACTTACTCCACCATCAGAGTGACTAGTCTCATCCAACAGCTCTGTACTTCCTGCCTTTTTCAGCCTGAGAACATAATTATAATTTTCAATTAGACCTCTTGTAAATAATGCCTCAAATTCATCAAATCAAGCAAATCTTAACATGAAATGCCATGTGGCAGAGGAGTAAGACTGAGCAGCTCTTCATTATTTGTCCTCTCTGTCCTCCCTATTTCTTTTGATTTCTAGGAAGATGTGGTAACTCAGTTTGAAGAACAGTGATGAATGGAAACACATAAAATCACCAAAGGCAAAGTCCTGCTGTGAACTCACTTTGCTTTCTGTGAGGATGAGAATTTTGAGAGCGTTTTCTTCTTATTTTCTTTGCTTTCACTGCAAATAAGACAAAGAGAGACAGTAAGGATCCCTACCTGATTAAAAAATTTAAAATGAAAAATGACCCTATAAAAAACCTTTTGCCTTTAAACAAGAGTTGCAGGGCTGTGTGTGTCTGATGTGACCTTTTCTTTATAGTGAAAGGAAGGCTTAAATGCGATGTTATATTGTATGTGTGGACAGGTAGATGACCGGGGCTGCCTTCGCTTCCCCACTGCTGTTTAAACACCTGTTGGATAATGGTTGTCCTGAGCTAACCATCTGCCAGCTGGGGACTTGGGATAACACACACAGAGACTCAGAACGCCATAAGCCAGCCAAAGGACACTAGAAGACCCGCACATTGAGGTGATTCATTCATTATTTGAGGTATTGTCGTTGCAAAATGTCAGATGACACACACACAGAGGCAGTGTCACACCAAAATCTCGGATTGCATAGACTCATCAAAGCCCTCTGCACTTGCAATGTGTACAGCATGTGTACAAATGTGTTGTATGTGCAGTTACACCTCTCCAGAGTCTTCAGTTCACTGGTGTGTCTCTCTGTGGCCATCTCCAGCAGTTTGGCCAGTCTCTGTCACAAAAAGGAAGTGTCACAATCACAGTCAAAATAAGCTATAAAATGAGACTTAAATGGCTCTCAATAATAATGTCGATATTGTAAATTCCCTTAAATTCAGTAGTCTGTTGTTAATTTGCATGAACTCTGGTTTTACGCTCAGCCCAAGACCTGTATGTGAGATGCTGTCACCTCACTCCACAGCACTTCTACAGTACGGTTTACACTCTGTGTAGTGAGGTGGCAACCTTTGAAAAATTACCTGATTGACCTCTCAGTCTCATGCAGATTCAAAGCTTATGCTAGAGCGCCTCAGAGCACCTGGGTCTGATGTATAATCAATAGGGCCTCTACAGTGCTGGCTGTTCGCCCGTGATCCCAAACACCCAACACAGAGAGGTAAAATGATCGCCTCCATGAGAGATGTGAATGTATCCCAAGCCATGGAAATCAATCCATGGCTATTTTGGGGGTGAATCATTAGATTTAATAAAGACAGCCCAGAGCTGGATATGAGGAGGGTGATGGTTGGATGAGGAGCACATGGGAACAGGTTGCTATAGGACAAGGAGCAGATCTTGACTTTCAGGTATTGAAAACTTTCATATCTGGATAGCATGTAAAATTAAAAGAAATGGATGATGCATTTGAGAAAAAGAACATTGGAAAAAGGACATGGTCTTCTAACAGTTCCAAAAAGTCTTGCAAGAAATGTGCTCTTAATTTGAGAAACTGTTTTCTGAAATTGTTTTCCACTAATAAAATCAGACATATAGGCCACTCATTAATGACTTTCAATGGTAGAGGAAGTGTTTGGGTCCTTTACGGGAGTAAAAGTAGCAGCACCAAAATGAAAGTATGATCAATTAGAAAATTTAAATCCTGCATTCAAAGTGTCAGTATTACCAGGAAAATGTAGCTATAAGTATCACATGTAAAACCACCCATTATGCATAATGGCCCCCTTGAGTGTGTGTTTTTTTTCTTATTCTTATTACTGATTCATTAATATCTAAGTCTAATTTTTATGTTATAGTTGATCATGGTAGAGCTGATTATTTATATACTGTTAGGTTATGTAATCTATCATTGTATTTTTAAAAAATTAAAATATGTTATGTGCATAAATATTCATCTGCAAAGAAACAGCTATAGCAGATGAATGTAATGGAGTAAAAAGAACAATATTTCCCTCTGAAATACAGTGGAGAGGAAGTTTAAATAGGCAGAAAATAGAATAACTCACTAAAATTTGCCTCGAATGACTGATTTAAACACAACATAGACATACTGTTGGCATGGCTAACATGTTAGAAATTGTTGTTTACACACCCAGCAGACATAGACCAACATTCATTTGCAGAAATGTTTCCAGCTAGTCGTTTGCAACTTTTTTGCAGAAATCCGTTGCCTGCTTTGCCTGGAAATTGAAACGGCACAAATGAGAGCCAGGAGAGTAAAACGATAAAGCTGCGGGGCGTAAAACTGAAATAATGAACTAAAAGATGCTAAAACATTTCACTGAGTGTTGCAACTACAGTGTTGGGTGATAAATCTTTCACTTCCCTTTCAAATACTGTACATGTGTAATAATTTGATCCATTGCTAATATAACAGCTTTAACTGAACCTACATTAACTGATTTTTTTGGCCCCTTGGGGGCAGCGGACACAAGCTGCAAATACAACATTGACATATAATATTTTAATATGTAATTACATATTTTACACTATGAGAGCAGTGAGAGTGAACCAAAACAGTAAAGTTGCGGGCCGGACAGCTAAACAATTAAATGAAACTTGCTATAAAGCTCCGTAAAACTGAGAGAAGCTGCAGAGTCGGGTGATAATTCTTCAGCTGTGGAATGACTACTGTTCAGCTTTATGCTCGCTGTTGCTGCGATTATTATTAGTCGTATTTCTATTATTATTATTGTTGTTATTGTTATTATTGTTGTTGCTGTGCTTCACTGTGTCTCTCTCTCCCCCCTGCCTCTTTCTCTCTCAACCAAACTAGTCACCATCCATCTAGAGCTCGGTTCTGCTTGAGGTTTCTTCCTGTTAAAGGGGAGTTTTTCCTTGCCGCTGTCACCAAGTTCTTGCTCATGAGGGAACGTTGGGTCTAAATTAAAGATATGGTCAAGATCTGTTCTTTGTAAAAAGTGCCCTTTGATAACTTCTGTCATGATTTGATGCTATATAAAAAAAATCGACTTGACTTGACTGTTGGCTCATCACTGTGAGCAACACCTTTGACATAACACATTGTCATTTGATACATTCTTATTATGAAAAATATCAGTTATAGCTGCTTTAAGTAAATGTAATTAGTTGCTCTCCACCACTAGTGTCTGTTTTCTGGTTTTAAATGGGAAACTACATTTTAATGAGCCACCTTTAAGTGTAGTTATAAACATGAACCTGTATTCTACCAACCTCTGTGGCACACTGCTCTTTCCTCTTTTTCAGCTGATCACACTGCTCCCGCCACAAAGCTTGCAGCTCAACCTGCATTTTTTCCTTCTGTTCCTGCACCCGCTCCGTCTTCACACTGGAGTCAGATGTGTTTCCCCCTCCCCTGCAAAGACCCACAACATTATTCAACACAACAGGCCATATGCAAGGGGAATAGAGTTTATCGACTAACAGTCACTGTCCCTTGATGTACAGAAATGCGAATAAACTCGAGTAGTTACTGGAAATCATACAGCAATGTTCACTCGGCCTTGAATAACACATGTTTTGTCCTGAGAGCACAAAAAGCACTACAGCCCATATTAATTTACTTGATCTCTTCATCCTCTAATATTCAGCTTCAGCTAGAAAAACACATTAGCCGAGGAATACTCTCTGTACATCTAAATATTATGTCATTAATGACACTGATCAAAACAACAACAACTTGATTAGTGTCAGTATTAATATGCTGTACTCTGAAATGATTACCCTACCCTCTTTTGTACTGTAAAACATTTTTCCTCCTATATTTCAGCTGGATACTGACTCTGAAATGAATAATGACAACAAATACAGAAAAAATAAACCGCCTTACTCTTTTTTCTTCTCTGAGGTCTTCTTCTTCATGGCCTTGAAGGAGTCAGAGTATTTCTGAATTAGATCCTCTCCTTTTTTCAGATATTTCTTTTCTGCTTCTTTCATCTCTCTCTCTTGACGCTTGATGACCTTCAGATAGTTCTTGTGCTGTGTCAGTTCTTCAGTAGTCACAGTTGAAGGCTCTACAGCATAAACACACAGGGCTTTGTTGTGAGAATCCTCCTACTTGTGTTGGCAGTGGATATGCCTTTATAATAAATCTACTCAACAAAAAAACTCTGGTCTGTATTTTCCTTCTCAGGGTCCTTTATCTATAGCGTAAAGACAGAAGGGAAGCAGTGTTGAGTGCAGCACATGAAGCACTTCAGTATTACCTTCGCTACATGTTGGCGGGTGAGATAAGTCATCTGATCCTGCAGGCTCGGGAGATGCACTTGCTGGACAGGGTTCAGCCACAGCAGTAGGCTCTCCTTGAACCTCGTCAGCCGTGCTGGCAGTTTCTGTGCACGGTTTTTCATCTGAAACAGGCTCAGGATTTGCACTGGAGTCAGTGTCCGGCTCCTCTTTGTCTTCAGGAGTTGCCTCAGGCTCTTCCTTCTCAAGGGGAACTTCTTTAGGAGATTCACGGGGAGTTTCAGATGTGGTGTTTCCTGCATCCGGTGCTACATCTTCAACAGGAGGGGTATCAGGAGTTTGAGGAGGCTCTGCTGCAGGTTGTGGAGTCTCTGGTGTGCTCTCTTCTTTAGCTTCTTCTGCACTTGTTTCAGATGGAGACTGCAATGATTGTTCATTGGCCTCAACGGGTGTTGCAGGTTCAAATGATGCTTTTTCTAGTAAAGGTGGAAAGTTCAGCAAATCAGTGATCACAGATACAGCCTCTAAACCCAGACCTGAAGCTACATTTCAGGAACCTACTACAAGAGAAATTTAAAGCTCCAAATATTTTCTTTCACAAAGCGTCATTACCTGTAGCAGGGGCTTCATTTTTCTTGGCCTTCTCAGTGGGGGTTTGTACCACGAGAGGCAGCTCATAAGGAGAAATGTAGTCAGAAGATGACTGCGTGGGCACAAAAAGGACAGGAACATCACAATCTAGCAAAGCTGGTTGTCTTCCAGGAAGTTAATTGATGCTGTTAAGGTTTTATGGAAGAACTGGGGACATTGCTGATATATCAATTTTAGTAGATGATAGCTCATGATCAGTGGTGTAAAGTAACTAAGTACATTTACTCAAGTACTGTACTACAGTACAATGTTGAGGTACTTGTACTTTACTTGAGTATTTCAATTTGATGCTACTTTATACTTCCACCCCACTACAGAGGGAAACATTGTACTTTCTACTCCACTACATTTATTTGACAGCTTTAGTTACTTCTCAGATGAAGATTTGACACAATGGATAATAAAACAAGCTGTTAAAAATACAACACATTGTTAAAGATGAAACCAGTGGTTTCCAACCATTTTGGCTTTTGACTTTGTACAAAAGCAGTGTGTTGTCCGGGTCACATTTCAGATATCTATGAGTTGTTAACAGCTCCACCAAATAGTGATTTTTCCCTCTAAACTTCTCACATGATTTCATTTCAATAAATGTTCAAATGATCCAATATTTCACCACAAATCAAAGATTAGAGAAAAAGTCCAAAAACTGAAAATAGATTTGTGTATCAGAACATTGTTTTTTCTTCTTTCCTCTCCCATCAATCATCTCACGACCCCTCAGATTTACCTGGTGACCCCTTGGAGGGGCCTGACCCCTCGGTTGGGAACCACTGGACTAAGCTTGCTAACTGTATATAGAGTAGTTCAAACTAGCTCCATCTCCAGCAGCTACAACAGTAACATGCTGCTTACACACTGATGCTTCAGTATTAATAATCTAATGATGTCATATATAATAATATATCAGTCAGAGGGACCAAACCACTACTTTTACTGCAATACTTAAACTACATTTTGCTGCTGATACTTATGTACTTTTACTAAAATAGGATTTTTCATGCAGGACTTTTACTTGTGATGGAGTATTTTTACTTTGCTGTATTGGCACTTTTACTTCAGTAAAGGATCAGAATATTTCTTCCACCACTGCTCATGGTTAAGTTTCCTTTAGCTGCTTTTTGTTACCTCCTTTGTGGTCTTTGCAGTCTTCTCTGTGCCCTTTGTTGGGTTAAATAAGGCATCTGTGAAATCTGAGACATAATCCAATATGTCAGTGCACAATAATTCATAATAAAATTTTTACCAAATTGAAATGGTTATGAAAAAATTAAGCTACCAAGCTCCACACAACCAAACTAAATCAGAATCTTGTCCCTGACTGTCACTCTGGCAAAATGGATTCAACTGCTGCAGTTTTTTTTTTTGTTTTTTTTTTTCAAAATCACAAAATGAAAAGCCAAGCACCTGCGAAGGCAGCAGGGATGTAGTCCTTGACCTCGATGTACACAAAGAGAGCAGGCAGAGTGAGCAGCATGTTGCTCTCGCTGCGCAGGCAGATGTGATGGAAGCCTGCGGGGCATAAAACCTCTGTGAATTGAAAACAGGGCAGCAGTTTCCCTGATCGACAAGCTGGCTAAAACAAGTTAGCAAACATCCTGAGGCCTTGGATGACTCAGTGATGGTTTAAATTATGTAGATGATGAAGCATCAAGGTTTTTTATCTCCATTTTACCGACCTGATTGGATAGCATCAAGAGGGATGATCCGGTGCCCCACGAATTTACCGTTTTCTTCATGGACTACAATTCTCAAAGAGGCCATTTCTGGGAGCAGAATCTATCAGTGATAACAACAACAGACATATTAAGACCAACAGCAGCAGCACAGCAGGTCATGAGCTCACACAAACACATTCACTCTTATCTGTACTTATGTGCATATTTGAACATGATCGGTGCACTGACACACACCTTCTCAAAGACAAAAGGCTCCTCATTCCACACAGGGTTAATGGCGTTGGGTGTGGTGGACCACTTGGTGCGATATTTCTTCTTGGGGTCCCCCGGCAGCCCAATCACCTCCACCTCAACCCCTGTTTTGACATTCTTGTCAGATAGAAACTGGCCGGAATAGATCTGGTGAGACAGGTGAGGAAGACTTGATGACCTACATGTACGAACTGATCAACAGAATGGACGTGCCCTGTGGATCCATGTTCAGGACACAGTGGATAAAAATAGAGCTCAGTTTTTCAGTCATGCAGAGTCTGCTGAATACCAGGAACCATGTATCAGTCACAGCAGGAAGCCTGTATTAATAATGACTAGGAGGACAACCAAGCAAACATGGCTTCACACAAACACACTTCCCACGGCTGTCTGGGATAATTTATTTATTATTATTTATTAGAGCAAAAACAGCTATCAGATATACACATATTGCCGTTTTTTATTCATCCCTACAATAGAATGCCATAAATGATAAAATTTCAATATGTGAAAAAAATAAACTGCAGCTTTAATGTGGTTATTTTCACTTTTATACTTATTTTCTTTTTGTTTTCAGTGTTGGGACTACATGTGGACCACACTTTACCACATGTTTCAAGACTCCAAGACTCACAGCAGACACACACAATCTTCTTTGCGGCAGAAGACGCGAGAGTATGCCTAAGACTCAGAAACTAAGTTTCCTTGTGCCAGCAGCTAACACACAAGTCTGCTGGCCAGTTTAACAAGTACAGGAGCCGCGAAATGGAGTTAGCTTGCCACTAACTCTACACAAAGGAGTGACCTGGGCCCTCTGCATGACTGGAGTGCTGTCTCCCCAGCAACGCCTGCATCTTTCAGCTTCAGAGCCAAAGCCTTCACAGCCTGACTCACCCATGGATTCACCGGCTACAAAGCAGGACGCCACAAAGCATCTCTTCCTTCATGAACTGGTAACAACTGGGCATAGCCTAGCAACACAGTGAAGCATAGTACGTCTAAGTAAGAATGTGTAACTCAAACAATGTACTGTACATGTATTGATTTGGTTAAGGTTATACATTGAACTGTTGTTGTGATGTCCTTGTTGCTTATAGTCAGGTTACTGCATAGCCGCACCGCTAGGTTAATGTTAGCAGGCTTAACACATGTTACCTCCAGTAACCAGGCCTTGCATGCAACTAACCTCCTTTTAACCTGGCACTTTTAGCATACACCAATTGGCCTTGAACAGAGAACCACACAGTTAAGAGGTTAAAACCTAGTTTGGCAAACTTTGGTTCAGGCAGCACATGTGGTTCAAGACACCACATGGTCTGGCCTTTTATCCCTGTAGTTCCCTTTATCAACCAAATCGTCGGCATGCCATGTGCTCAGTCACCAGCCATCTTGCTATTGTCTTCCCTACACACACACACACACACACACACACACACACACACACACACACACACACACACACACCCCTGCTCTGTAAAGAACTCCAAATCCGTCAACCATAACTAACTACTGATATGGTGATTTTGTTTATAGTTATTAAATTAATTATTTATCAAAGTCCCAAATTCATAGATTAGTACACTTTGAGACTGAATTGGCTATCTTTTTCCATTTTTCCCAGGGTGGTGCCCCGTTATTATTAATTCTGATTAATAATTTTATTGATTTTAATAATTAACGATTATCTTTGATAATGGTTAACAAGCCAAACTAGTAGCCACACCCCAACATCAGATTTCACAGATTCTTGCAGCCCAATGGTCAGTAATGTCAAGGCTGTGAACCTGCCTTTATGGTCAGCGTGCTTGCCACAACGGTGTCGATCCTGTCACAGAAAGGGTCAAACTTCTTGTCACTGCGACGCAGAACATCATGCTTGAGCAGGTAGCCCGTTCTCCCGTTGAATTCAAACAGAGCCATGTTCAGCTGCATGGGGAAATCTGAAAGTATACACAGCCCATTCATGCCCCCACCCCTCTTCTCCTCAGCACAAGGAGGAGCAGTGAGCGTTTGGGATGCAAGGCACAGACAGCAGAGGCCTGTGCTGCTCTAAAAGGTGCAACACTGACCTTCTGTGGTGAAAAACAGAAGCTCGGGTTTAAAAAATAGAACAGAACATTGAATATGTCAGATTCAAATTGTAACTAAACAGCTACTGGGAATGGTTACATCCTTGCAGTCACGTTGTATTTTATGTTACTGAAAGAGGTCATCAGTGTGCATGTCTATTTATACCCATCGTCTGGTAGTTGAGCGCCACCATCTGGCAGCCTACGTTCCAAAACGGCTGGGGACTGTAATTGGATGAGTCCATTCTTGTTCCTTTGGGGTAAATCCTACTCATCTGCCTCTTGTTGTATCTGGGACATAGTTAAAGAAGCATGGATTTATATCACTGTATTTATGTGTCTAAATATACTTGTCTGATTGTGCAAGACAATATATTTCTGATGAATTTAGGTTGCTTTTTGAACAAATTCACCCCACTTAAACATAGGTTGCCATATTGTGCAGGATGACAACATCTGCAGCGCTCTTAAAGGATACTCGACAAATTCAACAGCAGTCTTGGAAATCATTGCCTCCCCTTTAGTCTCCACAAAAGATGAGATGACGTAACTCTTGTTTTTCTCTGTGAAGGGAAAGAAGACTTTGATTTATTTACCTGTGCTACTTCTTTTTTGAAAGTACATGTTGTGAAATCTATTTGTTTTGGGTTAAATTTAGGAAGCAAAGATGTACTTCTGGCATTGTCAAAAGAGATGAATTTGTGGGGTTGGATGTAGTTGACCAGGGCTGACATTTCCTCATACGCTGTTACTTCTTGTCCAGCTGTGCCCTGTGGGGGATTGACAGGAAGTTTACTGATGTCTGAACTGTTCTGGCTGGACACAGATGATGTAAGGCTGTAAAACTGTCACCACAATTGTCATTTCTCAACCTCATCGGATGTCTTCATTTTCTCCTCATCCTGTTCCTCCGTTTCCTCCTGCTCCTCGTTGTCCTCCACAGCTGCGTCCCCTTCTGATTAAACATATAAACACAATGTCAGTAACACCTAAAATAGCTAAAACAAGCCTATTTCTGGAACTTAATCTGATTTGGCTTGAGGTTCATCCTGTTCACCTTGGTTCTCCTGGGTGCTGGGTGCTGCTGGGTTAGCAGGATCCTGGGACATGGTTTTTGGGTCCGGGGTGGGCGCAGCTGTGGCTGTGGTCTGGTCACTGGCTGCTGTGCTGGTTTTCTTAGTCTGGCTTGGCTTCTCATGGCTGCCCTTTTTATTCTTGATAAGGATCTTGCCCATGAGCTCAGATGGGCTGGGGATTTGCTGGCCTGGTTTAAGCTAAATATTTGAGACAAATACGACAAATACCTTCAACTAACTTGGGATAAACAGGGGCAAAACTATACCTGAGGACAACAAAGTCATGTTCATATTGTCTTTGTGAATGTGGGGGTTTATATAACCTCAGGAGACCTTTACATTCAACAATTAAACACAAATTACACATGGTAGTTTTTAGGCTAATTTTGATATTTCTGACTCAAAATATTTACAGGTAACACTTTTGACAAAGTTGTTGCACACCATTAAGTCTTACTGACATGTGTTAAAATATTGATGCTCAATATCTTGAACTTTGAGTCAAAAATGTTGGCAAAATAGATATATCAATAAAATTGTAAAAGAAATTTGCTGTTTCTTTACCAGACTTGCATTTCTTACAGTGTAGGGAGGGCTTTGAAACAACATTTACATTAAATTAACAAAAAGAAGACTAAGTTACCAGTTATTATCCTCTAAGGACGTTAGACATCTGTAGAAAAGGTCCTGCCAACCCAAACCCTCCGTTGCCAAGATATTTGATTAAACACCAAAAATGTCAAACTCATGGTGATGAAAAGTTAGGAGGTCACCAAAGTCAAGTGGCTTAACGCATGAAGGTCTACACCAAATTTCATGGCATTTTGTCAGACAGTCGCCCCCCCCCCCCTCCGCCCTCTCCAACACACACACACACACACACACACACTCACACAACCAAGAGGGGGTGAACAGACTTTGGCTCTTGATATAGATCAGTTAGACTGGTATGGGAACCTATGAGGGTCATGTCTAGCAGAGATAAGAAAGAGGACAAATATGAAACTTGAACTTTCCCATTTATTGCCTTCATACTAATATGGTTAGACTGCAGACATCAGCTGAGTCACACGGTATGATAAACCTTCATTTAATTAATCAGGCAAACTGTTTTGTTTAAATACAAATCTGCCACATATAAACTTTATCTAACTCTATTATTTCGACAGGGAGCCGTGTTATACTCACAGGGTATTTGTCCAGCGGGTCTGTCAGCAGGGCATCACCAAATATGGTTTTGCAGTAGTTTGCCATCTTCTCCTGCTGTTTCACCCTGAAACAAAGCACCGTAACACCTGTTACTGTCCGCTGCCAGAATGAAATATTCAATTACATCCTCAATCTGTTCCATCAATATTCCATGTGGGATAATGGCATTAGAACATTATTACATTGTGTTAATAGCATTACATGGCATGAGTTCATGGGAAAAACTCAGTCTTACGAGTCAACGTGGTTCTCAAATGAGAGGATAACAGGGTACTGTGAGGTCTTGAAGGCACTCTCAGCAATGGCCTCAATCACATCCTGTCACACATCGCACACAAAGACATTTTGTGTTTGATATAAATATTTAACCAGACTTTTAGTTTGGTTGAGATTAGGGAGGAAGAGAAGCAACAGAAAACAAAAATGAGCAAATGATGCAACAGCAAAGAGCATGATACACATACATTGACATACATATACTCACATGTTTTACACTCTTGTTGTTTATACTCTTATCTATTACTATTGCTTTTACTATTTTAAATATTTCTTTTTTTATCCCTTACTGCATTGTTGAGGAATTGAAACGTAAGATTTTTACTCTCTTATACTTGTTTAATGAGATGTAACAATAAAGAATTTGATTAAAAACACAAGGAAATCATAAAAATCCCCCCATAAAACATGAGACAAACAGACTAAGCCAGTCATGACACTTCTCTCAAAGCATGAAGAGAGACAATATGACAAACTGCAGAGCTATTGCCTGTATGCAGAGGCCCTGCAGTCCGCTCCAAACCTATCACATCTAGAGGCTGACAGTAAACTGAACTGAGGTGTTCTGTCTGGACCATTGGGACTGTGAAGCTCTGGCTGCCCTTAAATGGAAGTGTTGAGTGCGAGAGGATGACGGGGGTGACTGCTTGTGTGTGTACGTGTGTGTTTGTGTGTTACTGTGTGCCTTTGAGCTTTCACGCTCTTTTGCTCTTTGTTGCACATGAGCATGAATAAATGGGTATCAGTTAATCTGTCTTATTATGATATTTATACCCTGGAGTCAGCTGCTGGCAAGTGTTTACATGAAGATGTCATGTTGAGATAATACAAACTGTGATCACAGGAAGCTAAATGTTGTCCATTCACTAGAAAAGGCCCAAGATTTATGATAGAGGACAGAAAGAAAATATTTACCAGACATGGGTAGGGCTTAAGTCAAGAGCTGTTAGAATTTGTCTGTACTGCTTCATTTTCTGGGTTGAATTGTTTTCTCCTTCCATTTATACTCCTCAGAAGTATATATGTAAGTTTAGCTGTCCGCAAACCCAGATGGAAATGAATAGTGGAAATAGAACAAGAGGTCTGAACAGTGGGAGTCAAAATAGTATTAGGCCATATTGCAAGATTTTCTTTAAAAACTGGAGGTTATTTATATATAAGGAAGAGGTCCAGATGAATGTGAAGTTGGTTTGAAATGTCCATGATAGAAATTTAGAGAGCTTTTGACAAGAAAAAAAGTTCTCATGGCCTGTTGGCATGCACTAAAGGATGTTATTCATGCAGTGGGAGCAGGTCCAAATGAAAATAAAGTTGGCATGGAGCAGCCATGAAAAAATGAGAGAAGACTATTGACAAAAATCTGAAAAGCTTGGCCTTTTGACATGCACTTTTGAGAGTCTTTGACGCTTGTCAGCTTCACATCTAATGACAAGTTGAACAAGGTCTATGGCTTCAATATCTGATCATGAGGGGAAAAGTAACTGCAATTACCACAAACAATCTGTATCTCTATTTGTTCAGAGAGTGTTAAATATCCAAATAATGTATTTGCATTCTGAGAACACACACAAGGTGTGCCCAAACTATATGTAACCACCTTGTAGAGAATCTCAGTCGTCATGGTGAAGCCGTGGGTGATGATGGGCTCTTCATCTGGAGGTTTTCCCTTCCAGCAGTCCAGCTCCAGACACCGGCAGCCGGACAGCAGACACTGACGGTACATCTCCGGAGAAGACACGCCAGAAAACTGACCAGCTGCAGGGGGAAAGACAAGTTCTGGTGATCAGGTATGAGAGTTTGTAAGCTAAAAACAAAGGGATGTATGTAACCTGTCAGGTATGTGTTGTGGGAGGACTTGATGAAGTAGTGGGGTAAGGGCTGAGTCATGTCCTGACACTTTGCCAGCCTGTCCTGCATCACTACTGATGTCTCCGGCCCCATCAGGAAGCATAAAAGGCCTTCTGGAGAGATCAGGCCTGTAGATGAACAAGAAATACACATCGAAGGATTCAATGCAATTACAAAAGCAATGTCAAGTTTGTCGGTGCTCCATATAACAGAATCTTACCTCTGTTGGAATTAGCAGAGAGAGGTTCATATTTGTCTATTAAAGCCTTGATCTGGTCCTGCCGCAGTCGTGGAAACAGCTCCTCGTTGAGGCGGGAGTCCCTCTGTTTCTCATTGAGGAACTTGGTGAAGTTCTCCTTCGTCATGGTGGGTTTGGTGGAGCTGGAGGGCACAGTGAGGCGTGACAATCACATCACCGCTGCACTTAATATTGCTCATGCCCATGATGGCCCACTATCTGCCACCTGAGCCCGTGCCAGACAGCTAATACATAAACTGAAGGTTCAGACTGGCCAAGCATGAGGCCGGCATGATGTAATTTACACCAGGTGTCTCTGGCTTTGTGCTATCAAATTAGAATAAGCAAAAAAGCATGTTTCTGGCTTCATAACCATTAGATACAAAGTTACCTGAGTCTTTTAGAGTATTTTAGTTAGATGCCAGATGGAAGGGTTCACCAATCACCACAAAGAGAAAAATAATGATGATGAAGACAACCATAACAAAATTAAACAGATTTTTTCCCCTGATACTCTACATTTGTCCTAACACCAAGTGGAAGTGATCCCAAAGAGTTAAACGTAAAATAACATGAAACAGACCAATAATTTAAGCAGTTGTAGGTTATTATACAGAAAAACTACTGATTATTATTTAACAATAAATCAATGATTATTCAGCCATATAAGGAGGTGATAAGGAAGGCATAGTAGAGGTTGACTCACTAAGAAGTGAAGATCTCATAGATCTCAGGTCGAGGGCAGAGATTTGACAGGAAGGCCTTGAAGGCAGCTTCAGTGAAGACATCAGGCTTCATGGTGTCATACTGAAGATACATGTAACAGTCAAAGGTCACAGTACACATCATCAAGGGAAGAAGTGAATACAGAAATTTTAAAATGACCACCAAACAGCCAAAAGGTCTCATTTCTAACCTTTCCTTTGGGGAGGTGTGCTGACGCCAGGGCACTCTCTACCCTCTTCTTATCCGCAGGGAACATCTTGTAAATACTGAGAAATGCACAGTGAAACATTGAGAAGGAAATACAGAAATCTACCACACAAACAAACTACTGTGCCAACTCCAGCCAACACCTTCAGAGGGTAGCAACCTACTTTTTCACAGGGATCTTGCCATCCTTGTTGGTTTGAAGAGAAATCCGGGTGTATCTATGAGATTAAATGCACAAAAACCCACCATGATGATAACTCTGTGTTACACAATCAAATTAAATGGTATCGTGTTCACTCAGACATGATGTCATGATGCCCACTTACATTTTTTCCAGGAAGACTTGTCTGCATGCATTGTTTCTTGCAGCGTTGTAGGCAATTGCAAGGATGTCATTTGCCCAGTTCTGGTGCACATTTGATTACAATACAATACATACAAATATTATATTCAACATGAGCTGTGCTTGAAATATCATTACCCTTAAAATCATTATAAAAGCTTTTAAAAGAACACCAACTCACCACTAGAGGCATTAACACAATTGTACCTCAGGAAATGAGAGTGGTGCATGTGAAGTTTGAACAAAGCACAATTGTGATTTCATTGCAGCTGATTAAATCCGGATATTGGAGTCATGAAGTCTAATAAAGACTAAAAGGGAGAGAGAGAGCGGCTTTCTGGAGGAAGCAAAGGCTCACTTTATGCAGCTAATGTCCTGCGGGCTGTGTTTGAACAATCAGAGGGGATCAGTGACAGAAAGGGAGAATTGTAAACAGCTAGAGGAAGTACACAGCACAAATAACACACAGTCAGTGTGTACAGTGGTTTATTACCTGTGTCACTTTCTCCTTGGATGCAAAGAAGTTATGATAGGTCAGATTCACTGTGTCTGGACCTGAGACGATGGTCAGGGTTTTGGCAAGGTGGTTGCTGTCTGGGAAGTCCAGGTTGAACACATTGCGGACCTTTGAGTGCTGTGAAAAGCAAAGAAGGAACAAGAGTTAAGTCATGTAAAATATGTCTGCCATACGTTTCATAACCAATTAGATCTCTTTGGCTCATGCATTTTTAATATTTTTCAGCTATTTACTTGATTATTTTTTGTTTTTTATCTTTCTTTTTTTTTTTTAACCCTTTGTTTGCTTAAAGAAGAAAAAAAAAATCATGTCTGCAGCTCTTGTATTCTGCACTGATTGGACACCTGGCAGCACTAGCTTTATCAACACAGGCAAATTTGCTGACCACGACATGCAAACATATGCACATACACACTGAGACTCTCTCTCTGCTCTCTCTGTCTCTCTCTCTCTCTCTCACACACACACACACACAGTCATGTTTCCATCACTTGAGAGGACATTACATCGACTTACATTAACTTCCTGGAGACTTATCCTAACCTTAACCATAACCACCACATGCCTAACCCTAATGCTTACCCTAACCCTAACATGACCCTAAACTTACCTTAACCTTAAACCAAGTCTTCTACTTAAAATTGATGATTTACATTAAGGGGACTTGCTTTTTGTCCCCATAAGGAAGGCTAGGAGGCAAATTTGTCCCTGAAAGTAGCCTATGACAGACCCACACACACACACATACACACACACATATCAGATCGTGGTCACTTTTGGGGACATTACATAGACTTACATTAATTTCCTGGAGACTTACCCTAATCCTAACCATAACCACTACTTGCCTAACCTGTACCCTAACCTTAACCTAACCCTAACTTTAACCACTGACCCAAAAATCAGCTTTTTCCCAACTGGGGACACAGCTTTTGTCACCAACTGGACAAGCCACCCCCAATTAGCTGGTCTGAAGCCTGAAATTTGTCCCTGAAAGTATTCAAACACACAAACATACCCATATACGACACAAACAGCAGCAAGAACACCCATGCAGACACCTCCCTGTATCTGCTATTCTACAATCCATCACTTCTACGCTACTTTCAGCATCGCAGAGTTGACACCAGCACTGAAGCCAGCTTCCCGAAACTCCTCAGGGGCTGGAGAGTAGGATGTGCTGGTTTCCAACAACGCTCCAACTGGGATGCTGCAGTACTCTGCTCTCTCCCTGAGGGGAACAGATTTCAGATTTCACCTCTGAACCCTCAGTGAGAGATGATGATGTGTGCATACTGCAACTCTCTGCGGAGGCCAGCGAGGAGCGGAAAAAAAACCAAAACTACAACTGTCAGCTCTCGATATGAAAAAACAAACACGAGCTCGCTCACAGAAATCTCAGATCATGACTCAGTGTGTGGTGTGGTGTGTGTTTATGTTTGTTTGTGTTTGTGTTCATCTGTTTGTTTCTGCAGTGGGGGAGTAGCCTGGGTACATGTGTCCAATGCCATTTTTGCAATGCAAATATGCCTCTCATACTAATGTGCAAACTAATGGCTTGACAACCTATTTGCATGCCTGCAGAGATTTCGCACAATGAGCACACTTCTTTGACGTAATTGGATCAGAGAGGAGGTTACTACATCAAACAATATCATCATACTCACTTTGGGAAGTTTTGCATATTTCCCTGTTCTGGTATCTCTGATGGTAGCAACATCCACGAATGTTGTTTCCTAGAAACAAGAAGCAGAGAATCATCTCCATTACTGAATTCAACATGTAGGCGCCAGTCCAAATATGGATCGTGATACAAGTCATCCTTTGGCAAAGTGCAAAAACTTTGTTTGTGAGAAGAATATTTGACTGGATTGTCTTGAAATGCCATGTTGCTTTTTCATTTAAAATGCACATGAGAATTTTATAGTCCACAACAGCATGACAGCATGATTGGAACCCAGACGCTTTTGATGTAGGGTTCACTGGTTTTCTAGTGTGGCAAAAACCAGAAAGTGCCTCATTGAGAAAGAGAGAGAGAGAGAGAGAGAGAGAGAGAGAGAGATGGTGCATCACGGTTCAGCTGCTCAGTGCAGTAGGATGGTGAGCCCACATCAGCACCAATCAATAATCTCCCCAAGCTGCTGGGACCGAAAGATGTTCTTGGTTATCCCACAGCTTTGTTAGATCCAATTTACATGCACATTACACACACACACACACACACACACACGCACACACACACACACACACACACACACACACACACACACACACACACACACACACACACACACACACACACATTGTCCTAGGTAACTTTTGGGGACATTACATATTTCCTGGAGACTTACCCTAACCCTAAACTTAGTCATTGAGCCAAAAATCAGCTTTTTCCCAGTTTATCCCCGAAAGTAGCCTATGACACACACACACACACAGACAGACACACACACACTTACACACACATACACACACACACGCACACACGACTTCCTCTATTTGATATATGTTTTAATCTGTCAGGTTGTGCCATCTCTACTACCAACTGAATGCTAGTTAGCACTGATCCACACCTTTGACATATTGAGGGCAGTTTTTTTTTTCTTTTACAGACTCTTGATATTGATTACCTTGCTTTGGTTGATCCAGTAGAGATAAAACCCTTTCAGATCCATCTTCATGGTGACATGATCAGTCTTCGTTGAGTCCTTGATGGAGACAAGGGAATTGGCATTCACACATTTCGGACAGTTTAAACCCAGAGCGACTTGATAGTGATGTACTCATGTTAAATTATATAATTTATTAATTGGACATCAGTGGTTAAAGTTGATCAAACTTTGTTATGATGATATTTAAATTAAACTTCCATATTGCTCATCAAGCAACAAAAAGAGTCACTCTTGGAGTTGCACACATTTGATCTGAATATATATCAATATTTCCTTTCATTTGATGTTAAATAATCACCAGCTCTGATTTTCTTGATATATTCACTTGTCATGTCAAATTGATGGATGGCAGTTGAAGAAAACACCAGATCAAAAACTGCTTTTTGATGATAAAAATCAGGAGTCAGAGGTCCAAGCAGCAAAGTGTTCTTTAATGCCGGCAATAAAGGAGAGCAAATTGAAGGTTAAATTGAGAGGAAATCTGAAGGTTTTTTCCTTCAGGACATAGTTTTTATACCCTTGGGTCGGCATAGGTCACACCTATCATCCATCCTCCTTATTTTTGGCCAATTACACCATTATTTTTATCTTCGTCACTCGTTGTTGGTCAAAACTCTTCAAGACAGGTTTTGAGCTGTCGTGGATATGTACTGGCATATTCAATTCTTCTCCAGAGAGTATTTTTAAAAAAGGTGAAGACTTTAATGCAGACCCAAACAAAGTGACATGTAATACAAACACACTCAAATTTCTCCAGTGTATGATTATGATTCTTTGACCGTGCTTCTATACGTATGTCGTGATTAAATGTGATTCATGAGATTACAAATACATCATCAATAAGATTCTAACACACAAGCACTTATTGCTTATAAAACTTATAAAATCAATCTGCGTAGCTTAATATTGTCTTTAAGCACACCAATGACACTTAATGAAAATACACCACACACTCACCTCTGACCACCTGGTAAATCTTTCTCCTTTGACCAGATAGTCTTTGATCTCTGGAGGATCCAGAAAGTACCTTTTCTTATTCATTTTGTCCTTTTAGAGTGACTTTTTTTCCCAGTAATGCTATAACTGATGTATATCCATTACATGTACACCATGGTCGTGACCAATGACTGGCTTAACCCTCCATCTGTAGCCAAAAGATGCACTAAACTGAAGTTTAGCTGATAGACTCTGACAGTCCTCAGGAGGACGCACCCCAAGAAATATGCATTGCAAATGAAGTTGACAAAAAAAACATGTAACATGAGTAAAGGTGAATGTGCTGATGTCAGAGTGTCTCCAGTCAGAGCAAACTGAATGAGAGAAAATATTGTTTTGTTTTTTATTATTTTTACACTATAGAAAAAAACTGTAAAATATTAAATGGTTGGTTCACCCAAATAACACATTTTCACACTTATTGGAATCTGTGCATATTTGTGCATCTGCCCAGGTTGTGTGTCTGCTGCTGTATTTGCATAACATCACCTAAGTATAGAATTTCAGTGTTATGAAAACAACTAAACTATCTCCATGACAAGTGAGCAACTCCACCCGCTGATTAAGGTGACGTATGAGATGTAGTGGAAAGTTCCAGAAAAAAAGAAGTAAGGTTACCTTGTGATAAGATTTATTTATTTATTTATTTTTATTGGTAATTAGGGTGAACTGAACCTTTAAGAAGTATTTTTTTTTTGCAGTTGCTTTTCATACACTAATTCTGACTTGTAGTTTGCTATCAGCATTTCAGTCTTAGGTTTATAGCTGCAGAATAAATCATTAAAATAACTAAACTAATAAAGTCCAGATGCAGGCCTTTGACTTAAACTGTGCACTACTTGGTTGAAAGTTCACCTAGTTCACACTGTTTTATTTGTACAATATATCTGAACTGCTCCACTTACATAATAACTTACATTAACAGCAAATCACCCAGAATTAATTTGCTCATCAACTTATTATCTTATCAAATTATGCCACCACCATCTGTTCAGGGTAATAATGTGGTGTCATTTATTACTCAGAGCAGGGCACTGGCTGCTGTTTCAACAAAGAATTCTCAGTCATTTAGATGTCATCATCATCATCAAATAAACCTTCAGACCGTGCAATAACTAATGCAAACATTCAGCCAGTGAGCAGCCAGAGGAGTGACATCTGGGAAATCGGCACAGGGTCAGTTTGTAAATGAAAAGAGACAAGACCATTGCAGTGTCTGTGCAGGAATAACCGGCAGAAAACCCAAATCACAGCTGATCAATCATTTTCCTCCCGACATTATTGGCAATAAGCTGAGAGTCCTGTTTGTAGCATCGCACTGCACTACTAAAAAATACTTTTGTTACAGCCAGGGGCCATGTATTGTTTTTAGCCATCCTCTTTGTGGAGTTGTTGCAACACAGTCATGTTTATTATAAATTTATTCATATTTTATATGGATTTTGTGATACTGGAGACACAACATGATACATAATGATCCAGTGGTCGGATGCTTAGATACAGTGATGGAGGGTAAACACATTTACACGTAAAATCTTATATTAATGCTGAACACCTACATGTAGACTATATGGTGAAATAATTAGAATGAACCTAATGTAAGCCAGGCTATTGTAGGATAAATGTTTGAATAAGAAATCAAAGGTTGTGCTTTGGACGTTAGATTCATGTTCATCACCACCTGGAGGTCATAGTTTGCCATTTTTTAATTTCACACATCGCTGGTCAAATGTTGCTTCTTTCTGTCTTCACCTGTTTCACCTCCTCTGTTTCCTAGAGAGCATGCGCAATAATCAAACCCTGTCGCTGTCCATTGTGCTGAAATGACGCGCTGTAAGTCAATCAGCCAACAGGTAGGATGAAGTCAAAACTGATCCGAAATGAACCGCGTGTCTGTGACAGGATCTTGGTTTCTGGTTACTAATTCAGTAACAGATTGGGTAAACATTACATAATTCATAAATTTCGGTCAACATTGCTTAATTACTACTTTATTGGCTCATTTCTGTATCTGACACATTGTTTCCACTTGGGTGCGCACAGTGTAAGGTAAACACTTCACAGCATCACTTACGACACGTATTCATCCCCCCCTTACAACATCCTGCTCTCCATGTGCAGCACAAGCGTCCTGGTACGGAGGTGATGTGTGGGTTTTTCTTTTTTTTTTTTTTTTTTTTTTGTGGTTTCTTCTCGGGCTGCTGCACAGCTGCTGCTGCTTCTTTAAGAGCCACCGCCCGCCCCCTCTCCTGTATTTTTAGCTGAGCCAGCCACTTCATTTGCTGGATAAGACAGACAGTTGTGTGCCGTATGATCTCACTTAATCGTTTTAATAAATGACATCAAATCTTATACTGCGGATTCACCGTGGGCCTACAGCCAGCTGTTCTCTGGAAATGTCGTATAGGGTTGACATTTGTCCCGCCGCTGTCGGATGCTGAAACGCGCAATCAGCCTGTGGATGCTTGATGTCCATGATGAAACGCAATGCTGCACTGGGTACCGAATGTTAGGCGCAGTGTTTTTGAGATCAAATAAATTACAAGAAATCAATTTGGCAAAATTCTCCTGCGGTGCGGACGGTTCAAGGTGGTCCAGCATCTTTCTCCTCAGCCCTCTGCTTCCTGTCTTCTCTTGGATTGTGGATAACAAGAAGCCTTCAAGACGGAGGGGGTGGTGGAGCATCGAGGAAAAAATAGGGGCAATATGAGAGAGCGGGACTTCATGCCCAATATGGAGAGGGGCAAACCTGCTACTTATACAGGGGACAAAAAGGCTAAGATGGCTGCTAAGACTAACAAGAAGTGGGTGAGACTAGCCACTGTTTTTGCATATGTATTGTCCGTGTCCTTAGCAGCCATTATCCTGGCAATTTACTACAGCCTGATCTGGAAACCGACCAGTGCATCCTCTTCTGCGGGGAAGCCGGGGGTGCCTGGAGAGGTCACCCCCTCCGCAAACATCTCAACTAATATTTCCACAAACAGCAACGTCTCAGAGTGGAACTCTACACAGACAGGGATGCTATCTTTCAACCAGACCAGGCAGGGCACAACCCCGCACAGTCCTTGGGTCAGCACAACCGAGAGTATGGCCGTCTCCCCGCGCGGTGCTGGAGCAGAAATTGCGCACTCACAGCAGGAGGAAGGACTCTACGCATCTTCCCACGGTCACACAAGCGCGGGAGCCACAGAGAGATCGGGCACTTTGGGTAGAGAGACACATGCGTCTCAGCCCGGAGTGAGTCACTACGTGCCGTCAAGCTCCGGGGAGTCCGGCGCTGCGCTTAATGAGGACGCGGAGGCGCACAGACAGGGCGACGGGGCGACTGAGAAACACGACCCCGATCAGGCGTCTGCAGATGCTGTCAC
Organism: Thunnus albacares; assembly: GCF_914725855.1. Lineage (NCBI taxonomy): Eukaryota > Metazoa > Chordata > Actinopteri > Scombriformes > Scombridae > Thunnus > Thunnus albacares. The sequence continues at coordinate 11,410,499 of NC_058120.1, read as the reverse complement.
TGTTCCTCCAACATCGCCGACGAGCGGAGCCGGCCAGAGAGGAGACTGATCGGGCCTCATCCCCTCCACCACACCCCCCACCCCCCTCCTCCCCTCACACACACAAACTGATCCAACAAGTAGGCTAGTGTTTGACAGACTCAGTGCCGCAGGTCGGATAAAACACATCTATTTTGCAGAGCCCCTTATGGATGCTGAACTGCACATATGAACTGATATCCTTCTCTGAACACAAGAGGAGACCTCGCTCTGTTCCCCTACAACACTAACTAGGCTATGCTGTTTTTTTTTGTTTTGTTTTGTTTTGTTTTAGGCCATTTGTATGCCTTAAATCAATGTGTGTCTACTTTACCTCGGACAGCTTTTGAGGCCACTAACCCGCCTGTACGTGTGGACAACACTGATATTTTGTTAAATTAATCGAACACAGCCTCCAGAGATGCTTCTGGTTTGCAAGACATAAACATGTCTCACAGGCATACAGCGCTTTACATCATTGCCATTCATGGGCTGGTCTAAATCAATACTGCATTATCGCATTTTAACATAGGCTGTGTTTTCTTTCATGGATCAAACCTGGATTCCGAGTAGAAGAACCTGCATTATTGAGTTATGCTCAGGTATGTGCATATAACCATGTAAATGTATTGTGTATTTGGTTATGTACATATAGGGCAGGCATACATCTTTTTGGCCTTGATGAACTTTTAGTGTAATTATATGATTTTTATTAAAGGTACAGTATGTATAATAGGTATAACTATATCACAAGGTACTAATAAACATCCTTAGAAAATGATTCATTTCTATGGTTTTATAATAGATCTATGTAAATCATGATTTAATCACTGCCGTGTCACTGTATGTTAATAATATTTTATTTATTCAGAATTAGAATATATATTCAAATAAATGTTAGGTTTTCCCTAACAACTCACATTTTGTTTCCAAAAAGAAACGTAAATGAATTGTGGCTCACTTTTTCAGATTATTAGAGAGAGTAACTACAACAAGCAAAACCCACATTTATTGATTGATATGAAGAGGCAGGTTCAACAAAAATAACAATCATGCCAGTACAAAGAGCACTCAGTTTATGGTCAATCTTTTGATATTTAATCAAATCAAAATAATTACAGCAGGAAACCTGTGTGAAGTGTCCAGTGTGTGATCAGAGGGACTGTCTGCTCCTCATGGAAAGAGAGGCACTCATGTCCCAGTCCGCCACAGTTCAGTCACTGAAACATTTTCACACAGTCACATGTGGTGAACTATGAAGTGGAAACAAGACCAACCACCCCGTGCGCTTTCTCGGCAGCATGTGAGGGAGGTGTATCGATTCGAGAGCTCTGTTGTTGCACTGTTCAAAACAGAGAAGAACACATTACACAATACTGCTTGGTGCTATTTTGATCAGGCTTTGAGCAGGACTGTTTGGCTGAACGGTTTATTTCTCATGCAGGCGGTGACAAGCATCATTCACTATCACGCTGAAAATGAAACCACTTGATTTCCACTGAGCAGCCAGCAGCTCAGTGATGTTGCACTGTGGTGTAAACGGTGATGACACGCACTGCTGTTTTAGGTGACAGATTTTCAGAACCAAAGCCAAGGTATGTGTGTCTGCTGCGCTAAACAGGAAGTCCATTCATCAGGGAGGACAGCACAGGACACAAACATCCCCCATCACAACAGAAACCATGTGTATCGGAAAAATGTAATACAGAGTGAGCATAACACAATGAAAGGCCTGTCAATGCTGCAGTGGCCTTTGTATTAAAGGACGGCCTTGACAGATGTGTTTCCAGTGCCACTTATGGCTTCCTGTGATATATGAGAGGAGTAATGGCCGAGCTATTGATGAAGGAGTTCATCAGTTCTGACAGTTATTGCTGGGAGCTCAGGACATGGCATCTGACCTTATGACTCTTGAACCCAGTCACCCAGGCAGATTACATTATTTGATGTGAAATTAGATACATGTTATGTTAGAGTTCATCTTGTTTGTAGCTCAAGCCAGGCAATAGATCACATGCTATTTTCAAACAGGAAAGACTTCAAATAGATTGTATTTGTCGAATCATAAAAAAAATATAAAAGCTAGTTGTCATAACTGCTCATGCTGGCCTTTTCATACTGCAATTGTCTTTGTGTGGTGGGAAGTGCAGCTGTACTGGTCACTTAAATGCTCGATTTGTCAAGCAAAAAACTCTAAATTGCAGCATCCACCAGACTCAGTTTGGATGCATAAAGCAGACTGTAATCCAGATGTATTATCTGAAATGTTAATCATAAATTCATATCAGGATAACGTACAACAAACTGTAGAGAAAGGCTTTTCAGGGATAATATAACTGTCATTTGCAAGGCAAGATAAAATATACAAAAAGATGATTAAAGTTCTACTTTCAAGACATTGTTTTCCTCATCAGATTTGACAAGCATGAGGGTGACACACTATGACCAACAAGACACTTCCAACAAAGCTGGAGGAATTAAAGGCCTTTCGATATAGCATTTTTTGAGTGAGACACCGTCACAAATAGTGTGAAATATTAACATGTAGTCTTGCAATACAGGAGAACAACACAAAGGCAGGCAACAATAGCTTTTCAATGAATAAAAGGGCAAAAGTATATGAAGCGATGCATAGTAAAACAAAAGAGATGTGTGTATAGATAATCACCATGTTGTTACCTTTCAGGTAGTTTAATAACAATTGAGTTTTATTCTTTTTTTAAAAAAACACATGGCAATCAGTCTCCATTCATTGCTGGTTTTTAAAGCACAGAAACACTCAGGTTGAGGTGACTGACAAACCAATAGCTTTGTTTTTCTCAGATGCCGTGTTGCAGATGTTCAAGATGGATCTATATGCACAGAGATATGTCAAAGAACAAACCAAACAACATTGTGTTATAACAGGATCCTAAAGAAAACTAGAAAGAGAACATTAGGTCTATCTGTCAAGGTCAAAAGGTCAACAAATGGGCCCAAACTGGAACACATGAGTCTAAAGCTATACTGTGTATCTGAGACGCATGATTATGTCTGGATTATGTCTGAGCACATTTTCAAGCATCTACTGATTAAAATTTGCTTCATTAGTAAAATTAGGTCACAAGCTAGCTCTAATTTGGCTTTATTTGTACTGACATGCTTTTGACTGGGCTTATTAGATAATGCTAACAAAAAGGACCAATCCCAAATCAATATGGCAGACAGCACATGGGCACCATGTCAGCCTAGCCTCTTGTCTCCAGGCTGAGGGGAGGAAAGAGAGGGGGGCCAGAGCACAGTCTGAGGTGTGTTTGTTACATCCTGAATCATGACAGGGCTGGGGGGGAATGACGCACACACTCAGTGGGGACTGCCAACTTGTCTGTGTGAGGTTGTGAATGGGTCGCAGAGTCGGGCCAGATCTCGCCTCCACTTAACCTACATCCATCAACTGTAATGAAACACCTCAAGAGGCTCCGACTGTTACCTCGCTGTGTTTAAAGCATGGCTGACAGAATTTAGGCATCACAGACCCAAGCAGGATTTGAAATTTTAACCCAAACTAATGGTTTCCCACAGCAGGCAGGTGTCATAGCTTAAAGGCCATTTCATGAACCAAGCCATACTGCAATCAAAAGTTAACATTAACCCTAACATGGATTTATTAGCAGTATTTTGGAGCATGGATGTGAGAGAGAGCTCCAGTCCAAACATTTCAAATCCAACACATAAACAAAAAGCCTATTGTTGTACATAAAAACATACTACTGGTATTTGATCTGTGATGACAGGCCAAAGCGTCACCTTGCTTGCACCAAATCCTGAACTCTTTTTTGGATTTTTTCCTCAGAGAGGCAAGCTTCTAAAGCTTCTCTCTGCTGCAGAGTGCAGCTGACATAATCCTACACTGCACTTCAATCCTCTAACACATCCTACAGGACTTATTTCCATAATATCAACACCCCCACTGTGGTGTACTATTGCGTCAGACCCTTCAAACTATTAGCTTAGCTTACCACCGAAGTCAACCAGGGGTGTTGGGGACTGAAATGCTGGGTTTTATCATCTCATTTGCAGGAATCAAGAACTTTCAGGCTTGCGTAAAAAGATATTAACTTTGTCAGTTCATTTTAAAAGAGAGCTGCAGTGCACACTGTACAGCAAGTCTGTGGCCTCAGTGACAGAAGGCTGCTATGGAGATAGCCTTGGGAGGAGATAATTAAAATAGTAGCACCTATGGGAGGTCCCACCTGTAGGGCTGAGAGGGAGCTGTTTCCAATTCAACAGCTCAGCAGAGAGCTCATCTGAAATTAATCAAATCCAACACGAAGGCAGAGTCACTCAACCGAGGTCAAACTTCATGGGCTGTTGATGCTGCAATGTGCTCTACATTTCTGTCACATCTGTCCCTTTTCTCTCTGAGACTCACTACACTGACCTTGTGTTTTTTCATGTGGAGCCATAAAAACTCATATGCATCTGTGGTGTTATTGCAGGTGCATGGGTAGGGTAAGAGAGAAGATGACAGTGCAACAACAAAACAATGCCAGTCATGATTAGAGTCTGAAATACAGAAAAACTTTATTGATGTTCTGTATGCCTCCTTCCAAATGGTTCTACAGTAAGTTTGGCTATGTTGCACACAGATTCAAATTAGCATGAGCACTCTGAACGGTAAAAAGCTGGGATCACACTCATACATAGGCACACACAATTATTCCTTCCTTATGAGTGTATGTGAGGACAGCAACATGGAGGACAGCAGTGGACACCCAGATAGAGCAAGACAACCACCCCTTAAATTTGACATTTAAGCGAGGTGATAATGTCTAATAACTAAATTAAACTAAACAGGTGCTGCTAAAGGACAAACTGCTCTATGGTTGTAGGTCATTCTAAATTTCTAAATGTCATTTCACTAAATTGAATCCCACAAGGAATTTTAAATATTTCAGAGGTAAAACTGTTCGACCTGCTTTTCAAACAGATGTCTCCTTTACCATTAATTCAAATTCCATATATAATATAGAATATAGAATATAGAATAAGGCCCCTACTCAAAAACACATTTTCTTCCTTGATTTCCCCAGTGTGCTTCTACTAGATTCCTGATGAATTGTGTTTTATGTAACCACAGTTGAAGCTGACAAGACCCTGCTGGTCAGAGCACATCCAGTACATTCTCTATTAATGGTTACATAACTGTTTACTATACTGTAGCGTTAACAAAAGCCAAAAACATCAACATTTGAGGACAGAGTTCTTGTAAGGCTTCTTATTATAGTTGTCACTTGATACCAAAAACAAAATAATAGAATGGCAATAAATAAAAAAAAAAATCCATATATGTCACAGAGGAAAAAAATCAGCTGCTACAATGCACACAAATATTATTTTAAAACAGTTTTAGATTTGCAAAATCTTCCTAGTTAACATTCTGTTGTCCAAACGGAGAGGCAAATAAATAAAATCAATACTGATGCTGCACTGTTAGTTCAGTACATGCAGTGTAACACTATGTTACGATACAAACTATGAAATAAAGGTACAACTTCAATATTTGAAGAGGCCAATATGCAAGGCACAACAACTGATGGGATTCTCAAGGATACTTTCTAAAAATATGAGTTGTCTTTTACAATTATTAAACTGAACAAATGACAAAACTGAATTGCAGCTGAATCCCAGTGTTTTGACTGTCAACTAAATGCTGAACCCTCTTGGACCTGGATGATGTATTTCAACATCTCAAGTCAGTCGGTCCCAAAGGTGCTAAAAGCCTCAATGGTGAAAAAGGTTGAAGACTGTTCGACCCTTCTGTACCAGCAGTGTTAACACTGGCTATTTTAATACAGCAATAACAAACTATAAAAAAATAAAAGTTTCCAAAAATCCAAAATTGTTTTTTCTGCCTGTCCATTGCTTAAGTTTGTAATGTTACAACTTCATATTAAGTGCCTAAAAACATTTGATGAGTGGCCTGAAGAGTCTGAGGAAGACGAGATAACTGGGATTCAGCTGTAAAGCTGTGCTGACTTTAGGGAACACAATAGCAATGCCTTAAAGGGCAAATTTGAGTTTTTAATTAAATTGTGTTAGTGATCACTTATCAAAATTTCTTTTATTTCTTTTTCTTTTGTAACATCTTAAAGTTTTCATGCCAGTAATGTGTCTTTTACTATAAACCAACCGTTACCTGGGACTTATTTCATCAAATTTGCAACATGTAAGCTGCGATTTTCAATATTGACTAATTTTGACAAGTTTCACTAAACACAACAAACGTCATACTTCCAAGGAATACATGAGCACGCCAGAGAGGATTTGCAAATCTATATGCAGTTTCCGAGCGACAGTAATTTGTGAAATGCCACATTTTGCTATTTGCATGTAAGTAGTGCTTGCAAAATCTCTTCTATCCCCCAGTTATTTAGATTTCCTCAAAATCAAAAACATATACAGTACCAGTCAAAACTCTGAACATACTTTCTCATTCTCTTGAATGAGAAAGTATGTTCAAAGTTTATAGGTCAGTGGTTACATTTCCAAAATGTAACAATGTCTTGATCAGTGGCCAAAAACAATACGTCTCAAATGTGCCCTTTAATAGTTTACTTGTATTGATTATAAAAGGCCACCCAGACAGCATATGGAAGTGGGCCACACCAGGCAATGATGCAGCACTGCTGGCCTTCTTCTGGCCCAGACAATTTGGATATGAGCCTGAAATGGCCCACGTGTAAAATAGCAAATGTGGCCCAAATATCCCAAATCAACTATGGGCCTTTTTTGGTAAAGATGTGGTGCTCTCGGTCTCGGGTATGTGTATTCTGGATGTGGGCTAGTTCTGGTTTATGTGGTTTTTCATGGTTGACATACGGCATTGTTATGACTTGCTTGTGGCCCAGATCTGGGAAACTGGAGCCGAAGAACCATCATTCCACACAGTATGAGTGCTGGACGAAAGTGCCGAAATCGTTAAGTGTGGGCCAGCTCTGGGGTACAGCAATTATGCTATCTGGGCATGGACTGATGCTGGAAGCAGTTAATAAATAATATCTAATCACACAGTTTTGAGTGTACAAATACAGACTCTGCTGTAGGTCTGTAACTACTGTATCATCATATAATACAGACTTTATTCCATTATTGAAAATACCTCGAAGGCAGAATCAGGCACTAATAATTGGACTGTGGCAGAAGTTTATTGTCAAGGTCTCAGATAAACTAAACTAGCTAAGTCAAACTGATTAGCTAGCCTCCTGATATGTACCTTGAAAATTTCATACAAATGTAAACATTCAATGATATTGCACTCAAGCAGCATACTAAGATACTGAATAATGTGTCAGTACGCATGCTTTTATACTCATAAAGTGCTTGGATGTAAAAAAATATTTGAACAGGGAAAATGTTCTGAAACACTCCTCACCATTCTTATGTCAAATTGTAGGTAAAACCTCACCAGGTGGGACATGCCACAGCAAAATGAAACCATGGTTTTGTGTGTAAGCCATAAACACGGTATCTCAAATGAGCTACCTGAAGCAAAACGATGCGTCCGAATACAAAGAGGCGAGGCGAGGCTTTGTGTCGCTGTGTTTTGGTTTCAGTATTTACATCCTGAAAATGTCAAACAATCTTCCCGTGCTCTCTCGCCTGCAAAAAAAAAAGAAACATAGACAAAAATGAATAGTTAAAACTGTGATTTCTTTTCAATAATTTGCATAGGCAATTTATGTATCTCAGCCTCACTGCTTCTCTACAGTATATGAATGATATAAGTAGGCGGTCATATATTATCAGGCGGTTCCAGTGGTGGATGAGATGAAGAAGCTTTTTCTCATGAGACTATTTCTCCTGCACTCCAACAGGTCTCAGAGGTGGTGCCTATACTTAAACTGAAATTGGATATTACACTGCAGATATACTGCCCATCTCTCTCTTCATCCATTTAACTCATCATCCATTTGCACTTTCCTCCATCAGTCCATTTACACATCTATTGATTCCCCCATCCCTCTTCCTGTCTCTTGCACTGACCTTGTCACTGCTGGTGGAGTGTGTTGGGTGTGTTTCTCCTGACTCCAGACTCAGGACAGACAGACCGGAGTCTATTAGTTCTTCTGTGGAAGAAAAACAACATTAGCTCAGTTACATACCATCCGGATATACTGTCAGGAAAGTCAGCGACACTGAAGCCAAAGCATACCTGTGTTTGTGTTGCTAATGTTGCACTTGGCAACTTCTACAGGCTGGACAGAGCTCTCCTGTAGAGAGGCACAGGCTTTTTCAGTAGGGGGGGAGCTGGGAGCTGTGGGGGGGGTGCTGTCTTTTTTAGTACATTCAGTTTCAGTAGCCTGCTGCTGGGCAACGGGAGCAAAAGGACCATCTCCCTGATCCTGAGGACTACCGCAATCCTGCTTGGCACTTTCAAGAGGCTGCTGGGACCCCTGCACCTCGCTTTTGATTTCGCTAGGTGAGGAAGCTTTAAAGGAGCTTGGACTTGATTCTGAGCTGGCAGACTCCTGAGAGCTTGTGATTTGACTTGTATGAGCCCCCTGGATGAGTTCCTCTGAGAAGCGTACTTTCTTCTCCGAACCCCGAGGGGATGGGGTTTTTGTCTTCCCCTGAGTGGGGGTGTCCTCTCTCAAGCTAGCAGTTGACACAGAACCTGTGGATCCACTCACTTCCTCAGATGTATTCAAAGAATCTGGGCTGGGCGACAGCTTAGTTTTTGAGTCCTGATCTTTCTGATCTTCTACCTCTGCATCCGTGAGGGCGTCGAGTTCCTCCAGGAATTCCTCCAATGTTGTGTCAGAAGACTAGGGGATGAGATTTAGAACAAATAATCAGGTATTTTTACTTTTTTAGTGAAATTTATCAACCAACGCACACTTCATATTAACAACAACTCTGATTAAACCTCTCACCCGAAGGTTATCTCCTTCTTCATTTGCCTGCCACCTGAAAAATGAAGGAACTTAATTTAAGAAAAATCTAACATTGTAGAAAGTATGGGTTGCAAACATGTTATTCTTTTGCCCTTTACAATGTGCAACTTACAGTGAATTACACTGAAAGCATTAATATTTTGGGAAATACTTGCTGAGAGTTAGATGATACAATACCACTGTCATGTCTGCACAGTAAATATGAAGCTACAGTTAGCTTAGCTCAGAATAAAGACTGGAGGCAGGGAAACAGCTAGTCTGGTTCTGTCTAAAGGTAAGAAAATCTGCCCACCAACATCTCTAAAACTCACTAATGAACGCATTATATCTCATTTGTTTCATCCGTACAAAAACCAAGGAAGGAGGTCACTGCATCCAGCCAAGAAACAAATAACACCCCGCAAAAACACAGATTAAACAAACAAGACATAACAAGTTAACTAGTAAGCTCAAGAGGCGCTGATAGGTGGATTATGTTACCTTTGGACAGACATAGAGACAGAAAATCATCTGGCATGTTACACTATCTCACTGAAAGTCTATAATGTCTCACTTCCAGGTTTGTGGTCTTGTGGCTTTTTTGGATTATAAGCAACAATTATGTAACGACACACCCTGAAAGCCTCCTCGCCCCCCAACACTGGAGCTTCTTTCACAACAAAGCTAGAGGGAAAAATGGAGGCAGTGAGACATGAATGAGGCCTTCTGGGCTATTTAGTCAGCTGCCACAACTTCTAAATCAAGTCTCATGACATCTAGGGGAATTTGTACATTAGGGCACAGTGCAAGAAAACAACATGCATTCCCACATCCGTTTTTATGTATTTCATTAGTCATAGTGTGTTTTTTCATAACACTTAATTAAGGCTCTAGTGAGTCACATTCAGCATCTCGTTAGTTGAATCAACTTTAAACATCAAGCTGTTGTGTGTGCGACCAAACTAGTTAAATGTTTAGCTATTACTGACCTCCTGGCCCTCCCAGTCAGACGATCTTTGCCTTTTGCTTTACTGCTCATCACTAATACATTTTTAGCTCCCTTGTCTTTTCCTCGCTTCTCATGACCTAGAACAGAAAAATACAGAAAGTTAGGTCACAATGAAATGACATTTTACATAAAAAGCCATTACTTTTTCTTCCAAAACAACAGTGTATCTTTAAAGGGGTACTCCAGCGATTTAGTATTTCACATCCAGATTTTTAGTCTATGTCAAGATCAGAAAACACTGGATCCTACAAATTCTATAATGCAAATAATGATATGATAGAGTCATGATATCTGTCAAAATCAAAAGTTTTAGATTAGAAATATCTGTTGTAACTCAGGCTTTCTGTTATAAACTTGTAGTTTCCATGACCGGGCTGAGATGACCCTAATGACATCATCAGGGTTATTTCTTCAGACTTGACAGAGGTCTTTCAGAGCCACAGAGGACTTAATGCAGCTGTTTTCACAGGCTGAGTAGTATTCCCCCATGAATAATAAGCTGATCTTGATGTGTAAAGTCAGAGTACCCCCTTTAAGTCAAGTCAATTTTCTCTTGTGTAGCCCAATATCACAAATCATAAATTTGCCCCAGGGGGCTTTACAAACTGTACAGCAATACAACATCCTCTAGCCTTAGACCCTTGATTCTGATAAGGAAAAACTCTACAAAAAAGCCTTTAACAGGGGAAAAAATGGAAGGAACCTCAGGATCCCTTTTCAAATACAAGCACATATGCAATAGATGTTGTGTGAACAGAATAGACCAACATAGCAGATTACAGAAATACAGCACAGAAAAACTCAACCTTTCACAAGTTTCCAAATGTACAATTCTAAATTGCTGGAGTGCTCCTCCTCCTTAATCCTTTTCTCTAGATGTACCATTAAGATTAATGATCCCCTCCCCCCCCCCCCCCCCCCCCCCCACCCCCCACCCCAAATTACATTTCACACAATATCTTGTTTGAACATAAATGCATAAAATTGTGGTGCCAAGATTTTCCAGAAATCCAGTTTTGAAAAAAAAAAAAAAAATTTAACTTTTATTTCTAAAAAAGGTTTCTTTGCTTTTATAAATAGTGTGTAGTGACGTCAAGGCACTGAACAGATTAAAATATCTGTGTGCATAACCTTAAGAGATACCTCGTGAGTCAGCACTTGACCTGGGTTGGCCTCTTCTGGCATTTCGTCCGCCTGGAAATAAAAAAAAAAATTTAAAAAAAAGAATAAATAAGAGTAAAGAACAAGATACCAATAAAACCCATTATAACTGGTATCATAATGTTTTATTGTATATAGTCTCACCTCTGCTGTGAGGTCCCCACTCTCTGTCCGGGAGGGATTTATCTGAAAACCTAAAAGCAGAAGCTCAGTTTAGACAGGAACGTAAACCAACACTGGCAGTGTTTTCCAAAAACAACAGTGCCAGTGGAGATCATTTATTTCAACTTTTTGTTACCTAACAGCACATCTACATCCCATGAACAGGCCATTCTGTAACTTGAGTATCATCATTGTGCTTTTATTATTGACCAGAATTTGAGTGAGAAGTTATGCTCCATGTTTCACACCCCTACATTTCACATCCACTGAAACGGTCTCAATTGTTGAATCAAAAACACATTTCCTATTCTATTCTTGCTAGAGGGCCTTGTTTAAGCCTCACCAAATAAGGCAAGGCATTCCATCCCTTATCCCTGGCTAAAAATAGCCGTTCCTCCCTTGTCTCTTTACATTTTGATGCTTCCTTAAACAGCACATTAAATTACTCTGCAACTTGGTCACTCTGAGTACTACAGCTGGCCTTGTTTGAAATCTAGCAAACACAAAAAAATGAATGGGCTATATTTTTTCCTCCAGGCACTTTGGGGTGCTATTGTATGATTTGACAAAGCAGTGTGATATCAGGCTTTCAGATCATGTATTGTGTTCAGCTTGATGCTAAATTTAAAGTGAGCCAATTCATTTTAAAAGTAGAGGAAGCTGTGATCAAGATTTGAGTCTAACACACCCTCACATACTGCTCATACAATGATACAATTTGTCTGACGAGTAATTATTTGGTGATGCAGTCATTTTACAACATCCTGTGATCTGATGAGATTTAGTCTTGGGATCATGTGGTGAGACATGTTGTCCAGATACCTCATCTAATGGATTCTTCCACTGACTAACCAAACTGGAAAGGCATAAGCTGTTCTTCAAGGGAATTTTGTCATCTTATCGGCATCTGCACCACAAGAGAATGGATCCATTCACACTGAAACTGGACAATCTGGACGCAGTGGCAGAGAGGAGGATGAAGGACAAGATTAATGCCATCCTTGACGACCCTTCTCATCTGCTCTATGGTGAACCACAGAGCAAGACAAAGCGTTTCAGGCACTCATTTGTACCCACTGACATCAGACTGTACAAGAACTGTGACAACAGGATAAAACATCTGTGAAGGCCCACCACCACCATCCATGTATATGTATGTATGTGTATGTATGTATGTATATATATATATATATGTGTGTGTGTGTGTGTGTGTGTGTGTGTGTGTGTGTGTGTGTGTATGTATGTGGATGTGTATATGTGGTATGTCTGTGTGTATGTATGGTGCCAGTCAGAGGTTTGGACACACTTTCTTAGTCAAGTGATTGGGAGGGGAGGTGTGTCCGGACTTTTGACTGGTACTGTATATACAGTATATACTGTATGTAGGTAACACTTCTGCATATTTAATTTATTTTGTATGCATTAAATCACCTATATAACATATACATATATTTTTACAGCTACATCTACCAGAAACATTTTTTTTTTTCTGCACAAATTTTGCACAACATTTCTATTTTTACAACCCACAAGTCAGGTCATGTAGCCTAAGTATTGTAACGTGTATAATGTTTATGTGTATAGATTGAATTCCATTTACTTGACTTTTTATATTGTTGTGTTTAATACTCCTAGTTCTTATCTGTTACCTTGTTTCCTGCACTGCTGTAATATATGAATTTCCCCTCTGGGGATCAATTAAGTCTTATCTTATCTGGTCTTATCTAGAAGAGAAAGTAAGAACAAATTAAGGACTAGCAGGTGATTAGTTAATTTGCTGGTAATCTAGCAGAACACCATACAATAAAGTTACTATGTTTACTAAATATGTGATTATACCATATTCATAGTTCAATGTTTTATTCACTTTCTTGTAGAGAGTTGTGAATAGATTGATGTTACTCTCATGTCTGATTAGCTTAGCTTAACCTAAAGACTGGAAGTGGGAAATTATGTTGCCTGGCTCTTGAAAAGTGCAACTGCCAATATCAGCACCACTATATATCACTAGCTAAGACGTTATATAGGCCTATCTTTAATTCATAAAAACGTAAGTGTAAAATCAACAGTTTATGTTTTGACGTATAGGTCCTAGAGCAATTTCCTGACTGGGTACAGTGACTTCCTGTGTTTTGTCATCACCATTGGAGACCTTGGAAAGTCACTGGTCCAGCCAAGAAATAGTTCCAGCACATAACTCACGCTTAAAACACAAATCTCCATTTGTACATTTCTGTATGTGCACAGATAAAACAAACAAGATATATAACGTGTTAATTAGTGAGCTTTAGAGGTGTTGGTAGGCAGATTTTTTAAACCTCTGAACACAGCCAGACTAGCTAGCTGGCTCCAGCTTCATATTAAGCATACAGATTGTAAGTGGTATTAATCTTCACATTTAGCTCTCGACAAGAAAGCAAATCATTTCCCAAAATATAAATGTATTACTTTAAGAAAACAACCTGAGTGGAGAATATTGTCTAACAAGACAACATTATTAAATTAAATAAAGTGAGACTAGGGGGAAACATAATGAGGATATGCATCTTATTTTAAAAGAAACTGTATTACTAAGGGGATTGAAGACTAATGGTTAGGGAAGTAGATTTGAGGCTGGAAAGTCACTACGTCATGAACTAGTGGGGATAAGATGGTTGGGAAAACTGGATAAATAACACCCTGCTCTCCTTTACCAACGACAACCAAGTGGCCCTCAACAAGCATTTCATCCCCCTCTGCTCAGTGGCCGATGGAAGGATAAGTGTGACGCTTTGCAAAGCAGTGCTAGAGAAGAATGAACATGTTTGGTCAACACTCACACACAAACTTTTTAAACTAAAGATAAGAGAGTTCTCCAATGTGAAATAGTACATAGACGGAGCCAATAAATATAAATATATATAAATAAATAAATAAGTGGAACAACAGCTGTGAGAAATCTAAGACAGCAGCAGACAAAGGTCCTTGGGAAGGGTTGAGTGATGAGAAGTCTTACATGTTATCAGTTTTGTCCATGTCCCACGCCCGCCTCCACTGGCCCTTGGCGTTCTTGTGACGTGCCACTCTCTCCCTGTCGATCTGCTCACGCTCTTTTTTCCACCGCAGGTACTCCTCCTGCTCCTCTCTCGACGTGGGGATGTTGAGGTCTGTGCTGGCCTGTGGGCTCTCAGGCTCCTTTGCAGATGAAAATTCAGAGTGTTTTAGTAAATAAAAACAAGAAGCTTCCTTGATGCATGTTTACATCAGGGTGGTCTCCACTCATCAGTAATGGAGCACTGGCTTTGGAACATGGCTAAACTAAACACCCGCGCCACTTAGAGTGTCACATTATAATACATTTGAAGCATCATTCTTCACACTAATCAGAGCAGTGGAGGGAACCGGCTCAACATTAAACATGGGTGGTCATAAACAAGAACAGATCCTCATCTCTAAATGATTAAATAGCAACAGGTAAATATACAGATTAGTAGGGTTCAAAAAAAAAGGGGACAAACAAGGATTTCTCTGGTATTTTCATGCACTCTGCATTATTGTAAATACCAATGGCTGCCTCACTGTAAAAATTAATGGTTGCCTCTGGGTGTCAGCTCATTCCAGTCAGCTCCCATTTGATTACAAAAACCTTCTTGTTTGTCTACCATGATGACAGCGAGGCAACACAATCAAATTCTTTGAGATAATATTACCGGAAAAGTGCAGTGTACAGTAAATGCAATTATGTCCCCTTCCTCCGCTCCCCTCTTAACCTGTTTATTGATTACTGTGATGAGAGCATAAAGGGTTTGCTTGCTAATACTAAAGGGAGATCTGATGCAGGCTCTTTAACACATCAAAGGGGACAGAGGCTGTGTTCTCTTGTTACAAAGCCCTGGAGCGAACCAGGGCCACAAACAGCACCGTGATCCGAGGGAAATCACGTAAAAGCAATCGCTGCGAGAAAGTGCTTCTCAGTGCCTGTGTTTTTTTTATAAAGCGGGAGGGAGGGAGTATTGCTGTCTAGAGAAAAATTAAAATGGTGGGATTCTGAGTAAAGGGGGGCGGGGAATCTACGTGCTGCCTGGCATATAATTTCTCACAGCAACAGTAAAAACAGTGAGAGCCAGCAGAGTACCAGTACGACACTATGATGGGTGATGTTTTCCCCTCAGGTGTGTACCAATCAGAGCCAAGTAAACATGTTGCCTTGCTAGGTACAATTATTGGAGAACATAACATCTGTGTTCAGCCCTCTGTTTTCCACCTCCTCTCCCCTCCCTCTCCTCTGGCCCCCGGAGGACATTGGGAGCCACAAGGGAAGGCGCTTCTTGCATGTTCCAACAGGCCATCGCCTGCTGCCACCCCAGCCGCCCTGCTAATTAGCACTTTTCAATTTCTCGCCTCCATGTGGCCTCGCAGGGAGGATTGTCAATGGCCAAAGCAGGTAGGGTGGATGTTACACAGTGCTGACAGAGAGCAGGTCTTGGTGTCAAACTGTGCTTGCAAATTTAGATTAAAAGGTAAATAGTGAAAAAAAAAATGTCATGTCTTTGTTCTGGACTGCTGAGCTGCTACTTCTCATCCTCCAGCAGCTGCACTGGATCAGGCCTGAAATGCCTGAGGAGGTTTACAGTATATTTGTTAACCAAAACAGTTAACAATCCGAGGGCTGTCTGATCTCCACCTCTTATGCAACACCTAAAAAAAAGCTGTCCTTGGACACTCACTGGGCCCGTGCGGCAAAGCAGGCAAGGTACAGAGAGGCAGAGAGTCATGAGCAGCATCACTTGTGAAGTGATGTATTCGGCGGGCCTTTGAAGATCGTCCTCCCTGCCTCCCCAGTCAGCCTGTTTATCACACGCTTTATCTGTGAGACAGCTCTGAGCTACTCCAGCAACGTTAACACGCAAGCCAGCAGGAGGCAGATGGGGACAAGCACTAGGAAAGGGGGGTGTGCATGTCAATGTGTCGTGCCTGTCTGCATGTGAGTGTTTGTGATGAGGGTACAGCGCATATTTGCATTTCTCCGTGTTTTTGTGTGCTCTCACTTAGTGCCGCTGTCACATGGAAATCTTGTATTTGAAATTTCTGCAAATCATGTGGTCCTTTGGCTTACGAGTTTTCCTAAAACTTCAAGAAGAGATAGCAAGAACGTGCATGTTAATATGTTATGTGTATTAATGTAGATGTGTGCCTGTCAACTAAGGCACTAAGTACCTGGCAATGCTCTGAAAGCCTGTGATGCTCCTCAGTGTGCTTCTGTCCTTGTTTAACCTCATCCTGTCAGAGAAGAGAGATAAGAGAAAAAAGGGGAAAGTGAACACATCAACAATAAGGGTGACACAGCAACTTGTTGCCAGCCAATTAAATATGGCTGTAAAGAGTCACATTATTGCTGCCATAAATAGTACAAGCAAATCAGGGGAGTACACAGACTTGTCCACTGAGAAAGATTTAGAGGCCTACACTGCCACCAAGTGGACTAATGGTGATATAGCGTGACTTAGCAATAGAGGCTCAATTTTAAATGTGCACTGCAATGGGGTCAACAGAGCAGAGTGCAGTTTGCAGGTGGGTAAACGTCATTGGCTTGAAAATGGAGCTCATCTTATAGCAGTAGGAGAATTGTGTGAATTTTGGCCCTGATGTATTTCTGACTGCAGGTTGTGCTCCGGTGAACTCAGTGGATGAGTCATGTTGCCATTAACAGCAACACTTGCACGAACAGCCGGGGGGGAAATACAATAAGCCCTGGACAGAGTGTGCACCCACTGACAATGACACCCACATACACTCACACTCTCCTACCCACACCCAAATGCAGTCTGACACATACAGTACACAAACACAAAAGACCCTTGACAACATTGCTGCTTTTCTTCTTTCTCCTCTCTCTTCTGTCTCACACTTCTTCTTCCTCCTCTCCCTCTCTCTGACCCTCTCCTGGCACCTAGCCAGGCCTGTCTCTTTGGCAGCATAATGAGCCTTTTCAGAGTGAGAGGGCAGCCGAATGTTAATTAGATCGAATCGGCCTTTTCAGGATGGTGGGAATGGCAAAACAATCGTGCCAGAGGAGAGCAGACCACTTAAGGTTTCAGGGAGGAGAGGCTGGAAACAGACGGTGGGCTGCCAGGAGCCTCCCCCTCTTTCTTCCCCGGTTTTTTTTTTCCTCACTCCCTCCTTCCCCATTTCCTTTCTCCTGTCTCTGTCTCTCTCATGAGTGTGAACTGACAGTCTAGTCATGAAGTACTTCTGTTTCCAGGCATTACAATCTGCCTGGGATGCTGCCAGATAACCACACCCCTCTCACAGAGTCATTATTTATTTCCACGCACACACACGCATCAGAAACATATTTTAGAGGCAAGGCGAAGCTACAACATTGCACAATAAATCATCAGTAAGTTTTTCTAACACTTGCCAGATAAATATGTGACATTTTCTTCCAACGTAACACCCCTTCTCAGTGTTTTCCATGCTGCTTTTGTTAAAAGATACCAGTTATGTAAACAGCGACCACATGGAAACCAGGTCTCTGCGATTCACAGTTGACTGGTGCACTGGAGCCCTGGCTACTGTTCAAGTGCTGATTCAGTCCACATGATAAATAAAGGGGACAGACCAAGCGGGCCAGAAATAAAGGCAGGAGAACAGCATGTTCAGCCCATATATTTAGTGCACATTAACTCAGACAAGCCAGTGAGCAGCGCCCGGAGTATCAGCCAATCATTTGCGCACATATAAATACACAAACTGAGCCTCGACTGCTGTTCCCCCTGGTTTTGTGTCCAGAGACCCCTTGTGCGACCAGACTGTGTCTGTGTTTACAGTGGTGAGGATCAGCTGTCTCTGCTGTGCATCAGCATATTGATTGGGCAGCTTGTGAGTGTGTCTCTTTGTGTGTGTGAGTGTGTGTATGTGTGTGTCAGGCTTCAGACTGAGGCAGAGCAGCTGTTTCAGAGTCTCTACATACTTGGTGGAGGGGGGGCTAAGGTCAGTGACAGTGTGGCATTTCACAGCACACTGCATGTGCATATGTGTCTCTGCCTATCTGCGTTAAACATGAGATCTCACACCAACAACATACAGTAAAGCTATTCATGTTAAATGTGATATCTGCACTGTCATTATATTATCAATAACGAGGCCTTTTGTTCTACAGTTTTACAACACCTATTTATCTTTCATGGCCCTAGAGGGACTCTGTGAACTTTACAGCCTGTTCCACATGACCAAAGGCATCTACACCCAGAGGTGGAATGATTTTTCTTTAGCTAAAAATACAACAAAAGCTCCTCAGCGGGAGGAGAAAAGATAAATAACTGTCAAACCTGGGTGGGATTACACAAAGATTCTCAGTTTGTTCAATTTCGACTCTACAGAGTATCTACTCCGCCAACAGCTCTATTAGCAGCCCCCCCCCCCTCCCCTCCTCTCCTCTAATCCCACACCAGGCAGTCACAGCCCTGGTCCACCTCCTGTCCACCAGCCTTTGTGCTCCATCACTGGAGGGGTGTGGCCGGTCGACATGTCTGACATCTATGTAAAACAGCTCGGTGCAGCACGAGAGGGGGAACAAAGGGGGATGTGAGAGTGGAAGCAGACAGGACGGAGCTTTTAAATGCTTCAGCGTATGATCACCGGAGTGTTCGATGTGTCTTATCCAAACCTGAGCTGCTGTGTCTTTCTTGGTCGTGTGAGATTGCTTCTTCCCCCTTCCAGCTGACTCCACACGCCTCGCTTGTCCCTCGTCAGTAGGGCTCTTGACATCTGCAGGGCCTGGCCTCTTCTCAGGCCTCTCACTCACCACCCTCTTACCCTGGAAAGACAGTTATGTATATTGGAGTACCATAACTGCAGCAAGGTGCATTGCAATGCGTGCTGGTGCTTATCATGTCCGAATGGTGCACAAGAATTATTGACTTGAAGGTACAAATTCGTAATATGAAATTATAATTGTAATTTACCCCTGATACCTCTATACTGACCATTTATGGATAGTAGGCTTTCTGACTCCAGCTATTGGATGGATTGCCATGAGATGTGGTACATATATCCAGAGTGCACAGAGGATGTATCCTAATGACTTTTGGTGATCCTCAGACTTTTCATCTGGCATCAAATATCTGCTTTTGCAGGTATTTGGTCATAAACCTATTGCACAAATTGAAATTTTAGCCTGATGATGGTGGTGGACCAACTGACCGACCAACATTGCCATCCATTGCTGCTAGCATGGCTAAAAACCTGTAATCTAAATTCATTAAATATTAAATAGCCTTTTTGTAAAAATGAGGTGGAGTAATCTGAACTGCAGAAGCTCCACCTGAAATCTGAAAATTTTCTAACAGTGGCAAGAATGTCTAACTATAGATCTGATATATTTACAGGTCTTATTAATTGTTTGTATTATAAAACACTGCAATATTTTCAATTCACTGGCCTCAAATTTTGTCTGTTGTCTGACCTACTCCAGCCCTGAAAGAAGGCAGACTGTTGTTGTAATGTCAGCTAATGGAATAAAGTCTAAGCTGAATATCCATCACTCTGAAGTGTTCCTAATTTCTTTGCTTTCAGTTAGTTTTTCTTATTGATTTGAAAGAGGAATTGATTTGTGTCTGTTTTTCTTTCATTAAAATGAAACTACAGGTTTTGGTTTCACCTATAGTTTTCCTCCCTGTTATTTGATTCAGAAACAGGTATTGCATAATCCTTGCCATGCATTTACCTTTTTTCCAGCCATGGTGACCATTAGCTGCTTCTTGTGGCCTTTGCCAGCACCCGGAGGAGGACCTTCTCCCCCCTGGTCAGGCCCAGCCTCCTGCTGTCCTTTCCCAGCTGGTGAACCACCGCTGAATGGCTTAGTCACCACCACTCGACTATCCTGCTCCAAAGAAAAGAGCATGTTATAAAATATTTATAGAGCTTATAGCATCATTTTCTGAGAAATGACAGTATTGACAGTACTGTGGGGTGTGTTAGTCTGATGATAATCATTAAAATACAGTTCTTATGTGTGTCACCTCACATTGTCGACACTCACACTGGGTGACTTGCTGATTGTGATACTAAGGTCATCAGCTTTGCCCTTGCGGCTCTGCAGAGCCATTCCATCTTCTTCTGCCCTTTTCTTGTCCTCCTCCACCTCCTAAATGCAACTCAAGGAAAACAGAGAACTAATCAGGAAGTGTGTAAGAGTTCCAAGCTTTCAAAGGAAAGAGACATTCCCCAGACATCATGCATTGCTATATCTGATAATAACCAGAGCCCTCTCTGCCTGCAGGCACTTGCTCTTACCTTGTACCTCTTCATGAGTGCTTCATTCTTCCTGCGGAGAGCCTCGATCTTCTTGTCCAGCTCCAAGTCCCTCTCATGATCCCTTTTGGGCATCATGTCACTGGAGGTCTGTGAGGACACACATAAGATCATTAATCAAGTGGATCACTACAATAATAATTAAATTTAAATCAAATTGTGTACTATTTTTCTTCAATTCTTCATTTCATTTTCAGCTTAGGTCTGGATATCCTTAGTTGAGCACCTCTCTGGACCCGCTGCAGTTTGCCTATCGCCCTCAAGTTGGAGTCAATGATGCCATCATCTACCTGCTTCATCGAGAACAGGCAGCACTGTGAGAATCATGCTCTTTGATTTCTCCAGTGCCTTTAACACAACTACAGCCTGTACTGCTGAGAGAGAAGCTCCAGAGCATGCAGGTAGAAACATCGATAACCTCCTGGATTACTGACTACCTGACAGACAGACCACAGTTTGTGTGGCTGCGCTGATGTGTCTGAACAGGTGGTTAGTAGCACAGGGGCACCACAGGGGACTGTCCTCTCACTTTTCCTCTTCACTCTGTACCCTTCTGACTTTCAGTACAACTCTGACTCCTTTCATCTGTGGACATTTTCAGATGACTCTGCAGGTGTGGGGTTGCATCAGTGGTGGGCAGGAGGCAGAGTACAGAGAGGTGGTGGACCGCTTTGTGGCATGGTGTGGGAATAACCACCTGCTAGTGAATGCGGCCAAGACCAACACCATTTCCATTCTTGGAAAGGTGGTAGAGGGATACAGATACTGGACTGGAAGTGCAACACAGGAAGAAACAGAGCAGACTCTACTTCTTGAGTAAGCTTAGGTCTTTCAGTGTGTGCAACAAGATGTTGCAAATCACTTACGAGTCAGCTGTGGCAAGTGCAATATTCTTTGCTGCTATCTGCTGGGGCAGCAGCATCAGAGCCAGGGACACTAACAAACTGATCAAACTGATCAGGAAGGCTGGCTCTGTGCTGGGGACTCCTCTGGTTGTGGAGAGGAGAATGCTGCACAAACATCTTGCATCCCCTCCATGACCTGCTGGTCAAACAGCAGAGCACTTTCAGTCAGAGAGTTCTTTGGGTCCGCTGTCACAAAGGATGCTACAAGAAGTCATTCTTGCCAGTTGCCATCAGTCTGTACAGTGACTCTCCTCTGTGTCAGGAGAGGGGACTCCTTTGACAGTGAAGACAGATTGCTCACCTGAACTTTTGTTTTATTACATTATCCATCACATCTGTTATCTATCTATCCATCTATCTATCTACTGTTTGAAAAGTTTCAAAACTAGTGTGATACCTGAGTTTCAGAACTGAGTTACTTTTTAATAATACTATAATAATACTATAATAATAATAATAATAATTATTATTATTATTATTGTTATTATTATTATTATTATTATTATTATTATTATTATTATTATTATTATTATTATTATTATTATTATTATTATTATTATTATTATTATTAATAGATAATTAATTATCTGATCAAAGAATACATTAACAAGATTACAAATCTTGAGTTTAATCTATAGTTTAATCTATATATACATCTATATGCATATATAAACTCTAGAATAGATAAAAAGGTCTTAAAAGGTCTAAAATGATCCATAAAAGCAATACTAAACTCTAATATGGTTCATTTATAAACAGAGTATAATCTATGACAAAGAGCTGATTGACTAATTGCTGATGGATGGACAATCAGATTGAAAATGCTCTTGTGTCCACACCACTGCGTCTGCTGCGATAACGCACAACCCAGTAGCACACCCTCACACCAACAGATGGACTGTTCATTACACAGCTCAGTTACACAGGGAGAATGCATATGCAGAGCATCCTAAACATCCCGATGTGGTCAGCAGGGCACGCCTCCTCACACGACAAGAGGAACCATACAGAAAAATTCCACGTGCTCTCAAGACTATCTCTCTTTAACCTGCTATGCCAACTGCAAACATGCACAACAGAGCTGCTGAGTTGAGGGAAACTCAATATTCACAACATGCAAGATTAGGATAGTATTTCAGAATGATAGTGAGGGACCATCAACCATTTCCAGCACAGATGTCTTGCAGTAACTTAATGTTCCCCCTCTGATCGTGTCGGTCTAGTCTTTCTTGAGGTGGCAGGATGTGTGTGGTGGTGAAACTGTGGTTTCTTTAAGTGGCTGCGGAGCAAACCAAAGGGCGCATGACTCAGAAGGTGGTGAGTGAGGAACTCCCCTCTGCAGTAAGGGAGTTAGGAGAGCATGCTGCCTTCTTATAAGCACAGATCACTATATCAGGTGCAAAGAACAAAACTGTAGCATGTCAAATTTGCAAATTGCAAACAATCGCTCCCAATAATCTGCCTTCTTTAAATCAGTTGGCACTGCAATAAAACAGCTATATGGGCTGTTTCAAGTCACTCTCTTGCCAAGAGGTAGATAAGAAGATTGATACCACTCTCATAAGTGTGGTATTGATCTTCTTATCTAACTACCCGCAAGAAAGTGAATAAGGATATTCCCTAAAATGTCAAACTATTTCTTTAAATTTATGCACCATGCCATCACGAGGACTGCTCACAAGGCAGCTCCTACTCCATATGAAAAGTAACATATTGTTAAACCACACATGCCCTGGGCAAATGAGATGATACTAAAAGAAAAAAGAAACTTAGCAGTAAGAATAATCTGAGATGTATGACAGAAAGATGGTGGAATAGATAAATAAGTGCCAAAACTCTCATCCTTTCTTAATGTTTTCTTATTGCAAATCAGCACCTTACTAGAAGAGGTGTGGGAGTTTTTCTTTTGTTGTATCCTCAGTCAGATTTCATTCAGCACACAAACAGGAGTGCTCAGTCAATACTCAATGAATGACAGTCACTGTCAAAAAAAAGAGCTCTCAACTCATTTAGCTAAAACAAGTGTTTCCCCACTTTGAATCAGTACTGGCATCATCTGTTGTCACTCACAGCTGAAGAGAAGTGATAATAACGCTGTCAAATAGAAAAGTTGCTGCCGCAGCTTGTTGAAACTGTGAGAAAAAAAAAAAACAATTCAAGAAAGGATCCTGTTTTCTACACTTGGTATAAATTATTCTGAGGGGTCAAACCTTCTGGAAAGAGACGGTCAGAAGACGCGCAAAAGCATTTGTGAGTCAGTCATCCTCCACTGTTGCCCCAGTGACGACAAGAGAGTCATGGCTGCTTTGATATGATATACTAGCACAGAGTGATGACTCACGGCTAGTGAGCGCATAAAGACCATCACAATGGGTTCGCAAGAAATTCTTCCATGCTTTTTCCAGCACCGCCACTGTTACGCATGCAAAGAATGGCTGCCACTGAGATGTTGTTGAACAGTCAACTATCACTTTTTTTTTCCTGTAAGGTGTCAGTCAGGAAAGCGCAAATAACAAACATCCATGAATCCAGCTGTGACTCCAACCTGTTTCAAACCTGCAAAGAGCAAAAAGAAAAGTTGGGACTCACTCAGAAGGGCAGCAGGCTGGAAAGTAGTTACCTCACAGCTTCTAGTTGTCAGGGTATCCAAACACAACAGACCATGAGGACATACCACCAAGAATAGGCGCAAGGAAGAGAGACACGCTGCGGACTCTGAATCTCAGCAGGGCCAATGTCGGAGACTGAAGAACACCGGCCTTCACAAACCAAAGTGGGGAGACTCTGCGTGGGGACGCTACCCCTCTGGGTTTGGCCAGGCAGTTCTGTGATTGTGCAGCAACAAGGCTAACATGCACACAATCACAAAAAACACAGAGACGTTGTGGGTCTGCCAGCGGACGGCACCCATGCCCGGACAGGCAGGCAAGCAGGCAGAAGGGGAGGGGGGCCTGCAGAGAGAGCGGTGCCAAAGCTTCCTCCCTACCCAGCGTTCCTGCCACCTACTGGAGCTACAAACAGGGGAGAGAAAGAGCCAGAGACACAACTGAAATGCTGCATGTAGCCACAGCTAAAACTGCGACAGAGCAGAACCTAATACCAGAGAGAGCCGGAGAGAGTGTGGGATGAGAAGAGAGAGTGGGGGGGGGGGAGGTGGAAGGAGAGACGGCACTCACGGGTCTTTCCATGTCAGCGGTGAGAGCTGGGCTGGGTCCAGGCGCGAGGCAGCCGAGGCGGCAGAGAGGGCTGCCTGGAGTCGACGATCATGCCTTGATTACAATGAGCCAAGTTGGGCAAGCAGCCAAGACGTCTAACAAATGCACAGAGCTCCCCTGTTAGCGGATTTCACAGCACCCACCCACTTGTCCTTCCTCTCCCTCTCCCTCTCCCTCTCCCTCTCTCCCACTCTCTCTCCCCCCCTCTCTCTCTCTCGCTCTTCCTCTACCTCTCTGTCTCTCTCTCCCTCTCGCTCTCCAACTCTCCCACCCTTCTGCACATATATGCTCTCTCACTCCCTCTCTCCCTCTTTAAAGCACTTGCTCTTTCTCCTCCTCACTTATCCTCTGCTCAAAGCATGCTAGTTAAATCTGGTCACCCACCGTCACACACTCAGTGAATTTTAAAGTAAATTAGCAGTTTTGCTCAATTGAGTCTACAATAAAAATCACACAATTGATTTTTCTGTCTGTATGTAAATATACTGTATATTATCATATACTTGGCAGCCACAGTAGATCTTTCTTATTACTTAAACATTTTTTGTCTTTTTCATGTTTAAAATGATGGAATTGCAATATGATAGTTTTATTATGTCATTTATTCTTTCTTTCTTATCTGCAGCCATGTTGTTATAGATATATAAGACTATATAAGGCTTTGGGTCTGTATTTACGTTGATAATTTGCTCTGATTTCCATATTGTAAAGATCTTCAAAAGAGATGTTTTTATGTCTGTTGCTGATGCAAATGTTGGCAGGTATTAAATTATGGAGTAAAGTTCTCTGTATGCTTTCAAATCAATTCTATGCTGTGTCCTTGTGTCCTGAGCAAAAGAGAGGGGGAAAAAAAGAAGAACTGATCACAAAACTACATCTTCGAAAAGCTTCTTGAATCACTCCCATTCTGAAAGAGTCTCATTCACATCTGAGCGTGCCACCATAGAAATCCAGACGTCACAAATGAGATGCGTGTCTTGTTTGTTCCCACTGTGATTTCAACAGCTGCGTTGCCTATGAGCTCCAGACTACATGTTTGGAGTACTAAAGAATATATAAGGCTGAGAGCTAATGGCATGCAACAAACAGGCAGCCTAGCAGACAAATGCCACAGGGAGCAGAGGCAGTCACTTGAGACTCGGTGTCAGTGCTCTGCAATTTCCAGAGAATTATGGAAACAAACACATCATTGAAAGTTACCAGTCTGAGCTACATTTTTAGCATACTCGAGGCCACATAGCATACATTCTACATGGAATAATCCTGCTAATGAGCAAAAGCTCTCAACAAAATATTTTAGTCTAGGACCTTTAACTTGATTTTAAGATTAATATAAAAAAATATCTCATGGAAATATTAATATCCTATAATGTTTATGATCAGCTATGAACTCATAGCAGTTCAGGCTGTCTATCATCTGCTATCAAAATGACAATGAAAAGAATCAAGTTTAAGTGAATAGTTGCATTATGAATACGTATAACTTAATGATCATTTTACCAATTAATTCATTTTAACCTTAATCCTACCAACTTGGGTACCTGCAGACCTCAAAGGTATACTTTTTGTCATATCTCACAGGTGCTTTATTCTATCATTCCAATTTTTCATGACTTTGTCAATAAATTTGCTCCTCATGACTTCATATCATTGTTTTCTGTTTCTGTTTTAATTAGTGCCTTTAAAAATGTAAGGGGAGTCCTGGGACCCCAACCAGAAGTACCCTATTCCATTTATGCAGTTTTACTAAATGGAACTATTTATTGAGTTTATGTTTGCCATGGGTCCTAATTTAAAGCATCACAAATTATCAGGCAGGTAGGAACACTCTGTCAGTGATTTTGAAGGATTTGTGGAAAGACTGTACGTGGGATAAAAGCTGCAATTTGTATTAAAGAAAAGTATATATTTTTGTTTTACACAATACACAAATTAACTGTAACTTTCCTAAAATCCACCTGGAGAGCCGGGGCTAACCTTAAGTGGGAGATAGAAGCACGACCAGTTAGCTTCCGCTAGCCTCTCAGCTAGACCCAGCTCTCTGTTTGCAACCAGACCACCGAGCCCCAGTTTGTTATTCAGGTTAAAGTGGGAAGAAGCAGCTGAGTGAAGTGAAACCTGCGGAAGAAACACCAGGAACATCAGGGTGAAACAGTCCATAGTAAAAGTCAGTGTGTAAAACAAATTAATTTCCTAATTTTCATCAAGTTTATTTTTAGAAAAATAAAGACTTTTAACCCACATGACCTGGTCAAAGTTTGAAATGTGTACTGTCAGGTGTGGAGAGACAATAAGTAACTGCAGCTGGACACAGAAAAATACTCATATATTTGAATGGAGAGTGTGAGCGAACCACTCAGTGCTTGGGCCCTAATAAAGGAAAAACTGTAGTACAGAGCTACAAATTTTACTTTTGATTTTATTTTTCTGCAGCACTTTTTCACTAAACTGTCACTCTCACTCAATGAGCTCCATTCCCCCCCCCATTCTCTCTCTCACTCCCCCTCACTTGGAGAGGAGAATGTCACTCTTCTTGTGAAATATCCTCATAAATCCCAGGACTTTGGCCAAATCCTACATTAAAAATCACTTTTATTTTTGTAGGAAATTTTGTCGCAAATCCATTGATACAGGTTTCAAAGTGGTCAGACTTATAGTTTAGACATCAGAACCATTTGTTTGACACAAAGTTCATGCCTAGAGATTGCCTCCCCATTGGTTTACGTTGTAAGGTGTGATGTGGCACTCCAACTTTCAGGGCTTATTATATCTAAACCGTTCGAGTTATTACAAAGTTTTTAACAACTTTTGTTCAGCACAGTGTCATAAGTCATGTATTCAAGTTTGAAGCCGATACCATTAACGCCCTAGGAGGAGATAGCGTCTCTTGGGGGTCCAAAATTGGCGCAAAGTCGTACTTTGTTCTTGTTGGATTTAGGTCAGGGGTGTCAGCATATGATTTGTAGGTCTTGATGAGACAAATAATTGAGTTTTGGTTCGATCTCTCTACAACATTCCTACGGGCCGTGGCAGCCATATTATTCATTTTTACATTTTATCAAATTTTTCACCAGACCTGATATGTGTGCCAAATTTGGTGAGTTTTTGAGCATGTTTAGGGGGTCAAATTAAGGGTTGAAGTGGCGTAATAATAAAGAAAGAAGAAGAGGAAGAAAGAAACAAACACACGCCCCTTTGGAGCTCAGGCCCTAATAATGTTTTGAGAATAAATAACGTTTTGCATGGTTGTTTCTTACAGTATTTATTCTTGGGTCCCCAGGGACCCCAGTTGGTAGTCTGTGTATGTTAAATATGCTAGGATGAGGGTTAAAAATAATTGTATTCTTTATACAAATGCAGCCAACTCTTCTTCTTTTCATTATGGCACTTAGAGCCTATCCCTGCATGTATGTACAGGGGCAGGGTCCAATATAGTAAAACAGCCAAACCACTTTCTGTGAGGCAACAGCACCAGGTCAATATGCAGCCATGTCCTCCAGATGTCACCACTGCTGCGCATTTTGCATTTGGTAAAAACACTGCTGATTCAGATCTTGAAAAGGAGCATTTGAGTCATTTTTGAAGTAAATTCAGTGTGTGATTTGGGTTCAGAAGGATCAATCCAACATCTGTTCAATTTGTATGCCACAAATTATGTGTGTGTGTGTGTGTGTGTGTGTTTCCTTTTGTTTTGTCTGTTATGTTTTTGTTAAATTAACATTTTTCATGTTGATTACAATGATATAATGATTGTAATGATATAATGATATAATACAGTTTACAGTTTGCAGCTGTGAGGACAATGCAGCTTGAGTATCAGATTATGAGAATAAACTGGCAGCACATTAAATTGAGGCTGACTACGTTGAGAGGTTAAAGTAATTAGCATTTCTAGTGGTTTTTAAATAGATAGATAGATAGATAGATAGATAGATAGATAGATAGATAGATAGATAGATAGATACTCACCCCCACATTAGCTAAATTCACCGTCATCAATAAAATGCTGTTTCCATTACGTCCATTAGGTGTCGCCATGTCTTTCGTCAACATGGAGTTCCTGGTCTAGAGGGTAGGCAATATGGATGTATAATATATACATCCATAGTAGGTAACTTGTACTTGCCAGCCTGCTTTCCTTTTTTTTCTTGCTCCGTTCACAGCGTAACTGTAACTGTATATTATCAAACTTTGTCCTTATTTTGTCCACGGTCAAGAGGGGACTATGAAGCTCTACTACAAAACTTTTTTTTTTTTTTTTTTTTTTTTTACAATATTTATTTAAAATATATACTATAGTCTAGTAGTAGTACACCTATTCCATTACAATATCAGCATATTTACTTAAATCAATTATGGACTTATATTGCCCATTTTTTTAATCAGAAAAAAACATAAACTAATGTACAACAATATATTACATACGGCAATATTATCACAATTTCATATAATACATATGTACAAATATTATCAAAATGAAAACTATATTCATTTAAAAAATAAAATATACTGGAGGAAATTGGAATAAATGAAGCAATAATTCAATTATTTTTTTCAAAAAGAAAAATGAAAATGAAGCAGGAAAGGAATGAACAAAAGACAATATGGTTGTGATATATTTAAATAGCATTTGCGTTATAAACATTCTGTAGTGTCACTGTCTTATATGATCATTCATTTCAAAGCTTTTATAGTTCTCATTGTGGCATAATCTGCATACCCTGAGCTGTCCTCACCACCAGAGGACCCTGTTTACTGCAGACTGGGATGATCAGTGTCCTCTTGCAGCAGGAGACAGAGTGAGATTTGATGGGAAAATAAAATCTACATTAGTACCTTTCTGTATTTTTCTAGCAAAGAATCATTAAAAACAACAGATGAAATCATTCAACTAGAAAAGGACTGCTTGTCTTGGAAGCCTGAAATCTCAGCAGCCATCATAGTAGCAGTGGGGTGATTAGCAATGATCAACAGCAGCTGTGAGACACATATATATGTCTGGTTTACACTTTCATCAGTTTATTTCATAACCTGATTCGTTGACATTATCTGAAGTCATGAAAGTGCAATTATGTACATTATGAGATGCAGCACTGACTTTTCAGTGTCCTGCACAGTGCTTAACAGCCCACAAATTCATAACATTTGACAGTTTTTTTGAAGATAAGGCATGTAGACTACAGTTTGCAAATAAGTAAGGTATGCACCAATAACATTCAAGCATGTTCAGATGGAAACGAGATGAGACATTCCTCTGCCCAAGGCACACATATGAGCCTATATTAGCTAAGTTTCGTTGAGTTAGTGCACACAATCAAACTTTCTTTCTGATCATCAGGTTTGATATGATTATTAAGACCTAGATCAAAATATAAGAAGGTGACAAGTCACATCAACTTCAGAAAACAAAAGACAGGCCGTTTTGGGTCATAATAATTTTGGTGTGTCCTATAAAACTCCCCTTCAGTCATAAGACATCAGACATCCATTAGTCTGTCTGTGAGCACACTACCTAGATCACCTGATGTGATATTCAAGACTTAGTTTTGTTTGAATGCCTTAAGACAGTGAAAGGCATCCTAGAACTGTGATCTATATAATTACTGTAAATAGACAGACTGTGAGGGTGGTGTTACTATTGTTGCAGTGTGAACTGGTGGTGACTGGTAAAAACAAAAGATGTATCAGGATTACCTCAATTTTTTGCAAGGGAGATCTGGCCAAGATGGCAGCATAGTTACATTGAAGATTAGGATTTTTACATACAAAATATATGATCAGTTTATGAAATGTGATACTTTATTAGCTTAGCTTTGAGTACTTTTTGCTGCTGATACATTTGTGCCTCTACTTAAGTAAAATTACAAATGCAGGGCTTTTGCTTGTAACAGAGTGGGTGGTATTGCTTATTTTACTTCATGATTTCAATACTTTATCCACCTCTGTTGCACAGTGAGGATTTGCAGTTGAGATTCAACATTGCGCGTTCAATGCAGATGCTGTTGGATAAGGCTACTGTACCTTTCAGAACCTGTTTACATGAAACAAGACTGCTATGAGTCATAATCATATAATTGCATCCGTAATAATGATCCCTCACTGGTGACATGTAAAAATAATACCTGCACCTAATAGCTCACAGTGTGGGCTGCTCTTATACAGGATTTAATCAGAAAATAGATACAATAGTCAATACATTTAGTGTGTAAGTTAGAATCAGCCACCAGCACATTCAGAAACTTAACATCATGTTTTTGTTTCATTTACAGCTTGGCACTACAACACTTGTTTTAGTCTAAAATGTGATGACCCCTGTGATGTTATTTGTTGTGTGCTGTGTTTGCTATGCAGTTTATCTGGTTGCCTGATTTGTTTTGCAGGTGATCGAACACCTGAGGGTGTTGGTGTTCCCAGGTTATTTAATTCTGGGCTGCAGCACAGCTCAGTGTCTGGCTGACTCTCTGGCATTTGGCTGCTGCTCGAGCTCTCCCATCTTCCCCACAGACGCCTTTTTGATCTGGTTATGTTGCTTTAGTTCTTTGTTTTTGCTTTTATGCACCATACAACACCCCCACACACATCTGCTATTACTGATTATACTGACATCCACACCCCATATTGTAAATGTTAAGTTAATTTGTTTAATTTGATTTAATAAATTAATTTTTGTTAAACATTGACATGGTGTGCTTCCATTTTGTTGTGGCCACTTGAGTGAGGTGATAACAAAAAGAATCCCTTAAAGCAGAGCAATATATCAACATTACCTGAGACCTGAGACTAACAGCATGAAACTGTGTACTTAAGATGTTTCCCTCTCTTAGGATGCGACAGGAAAGAACCTACCGGTGGTGGAAGGGAACAAAAGCTCTGGTTCAGAAGGAGTAAGGTATCTTCCAAATGTATGCTTTATACTACGTTGCTTCACTGGTTGATTCAGTAATTTCACAGAAACCATGTGTTAGTTTCACTTTTTTTTTTAAAAAAAAGGTTTACCAACCTTTTTGAATTACAATCATACTGTTTAGTCATTTGTCTGTTTTCATATTCGTTCATTGCCCTTACAATCATTTACAGCACAAGAACAAGAGCGTAAGGGTGAACATGGAAAGGGAGGACAAGGAGGACAAGGGCACAGACATGGAAAAGAAATGAAAGGAAAACATGGTTGTGGTCCCAAATAAATAATGAAGAAATCCTTGAATAACTATTCTGTGATCATGAATGTGAAGCATTAAATATATCCCTAATAAACCAACTGAGAAAAACAAAAGACTGCTTTATTGTTTATTCACATCACTTAAGTCAGTGGATGTCTCCATATTAACACATTTATCCAAAACAGATGCATGTAATCTTTTATAGATAACTAGGTCAATGTTGCTCTCAGGAATGTGATGATGTGGGTTTGTTATGAATATTTCAGCCATGACAGCAACATCAAGTGGAAAACAAATACCTTCTCCTTCATTTTGAGAACATCTGCATGTTCTGTGCACAAACTGAGTTGTGAAATAAAATACAATAAAAAAAATTTAAAAAAACAACATAATTCGAAAATTTAGCATTAACTCACTGTTAAGTGGCTACAGCAGTGTGGTAGTGTTAGACATAATATACAATGATGGAATGAAGTTGAATAAATAAACCCAAATACTCAGTGACATAAACATAAAAGAATATAAAATATCTTAAGTCATCATAAAGTACAGGAGTCCTGGGTTTCTAGTGCCCCGATAAATAAGTTGTCAACCTTTCCCACTGACATTTGGTTTAACACCAACTGAACCACAAGACTACAGTTTTAATATGATTCTTTGAAAAACTCTACTTTATAGCTACACTGGAAAGATAATGCAGCCAAAATGACAGAGCAGGCTGTATGAAAGCCATGAATACATTAAATCCATCAAAATACAACATTGAACAATATACTACCAGCAATGGGGGTGAACAGTTGTCAAAACAGTTTGTCTACTGGAAGCCTGAATGTGCTTAAACTTCATGGTAATTTAACCTTTTGATTGTAATACCTACTGAGTTAAAGGTGGTGCAAGAGAAAAGTTCATGAAGCATCTAAAATAGAAAGAGCGCTGTGTAAGATTTAGGGGGATCAATTGGAAGATTGAAAATAATCATAAGTATGTTTTAATTAGTGTATAATCACCTGAAAATAAGAATTGTTGTGTTTTCATTAGCTTAGAATGAGCCTTTTATATCTAAATAGGGAGCGGGTCCTCTTCCATGCCCGCCATGTTGCACCACCATGTTTCTACTGTAGCCCAGAATGGACAAACATCAAAAACTGGCTGTAGAGAGGGCCATTCATGTTTGTTTCTGCGGAAAAACAGCCACCATAGGTTCTCCTGCACACTTGGAAGGGGACAGGAGGGCGAAGGGTATTCAGTTGGTTGCAATCTGCAACCTCACCATTAGATGCCACTTCTACACACTGGTCCTATGCTTGCCAACACGTTTATGCTAATTGAATTGAAACATTGTAAAATAACATACATCACTAAAGCATAATATCAACTGAACTGATATAATAAGAGCCTTAAGGGGGTTTCTGCTTTATTTTCTAATCTTGAGGCCTCCTGTTCAAATAAAGTCAAAATCTAGTTTTAAAGGAAAAGTGTGATATTTTGGGACATAGACTTATTTGCCTTCTTGCTGAGAGTTAGATGACAAAATAATATGAGCAGCCAGTTAGCTTAGCTTAGCATAAAGACTGGAAACAAAAGGAAACAGCTAGCCTGGTTTTAAAGGTGGCAAACCTACCAGCACCTCTAAATCTCACTAATTAACACATATCTTGCTTGTTTAATCTGTACAAAAAATGTACAGATGTGTCGGACTATGTCTTTGCCAGGACATAACTCCCATAAGACAGAAATTGCTGTTTTCCCACTTAATGAACATTGTAACTTCGGCATGTGTCAGTGATCAGTGGAAGCTACTTCAGAAACATACTGTATTGTGTGTGCAGCACATCTTATTGTAAATAATCTTTCTCATTACTTTACTTGGCAGTCATATGGTATATCCACCTCTGGTCAGTGTCAGCAATCCAGATGGGCAGCAGTATCCAGCTGTTCTTCTTCAAACAGTTTCAGTGCAGTTTTTATGGCAACTTGAACCACAAAGCGTGCTGTTTGTAGCAGGAAGAGCTCTCTTTCCTCACACTGTTGCTCAGCATTTTGCTCTGAGTGCACCATCCTTGCATAAAAACTGCTATCAGACGTGTCTATGTCTAAATTTTCCATAACTGCGACATTTTCTGTCACAGTGCCTGCTGGCATTGTGTTTCCCATTGGACCCATGGCATTTTCTGCAACAGCATTGTGGTGAATTGAGTATGAGTCACTGTTGAATGCTGCATGAAGTCTGATCTCATCACTAAATGTTGGATGCTCTGGCGCAGTTCTCTTTGTGTTGACATTAGGGGTGTTTATGCTTTCTCGTTGGGGTAAATTGTCCAAATTAGTCAAATGATGGCCAAAATCCTGACTCAACGTGCTATTCCGAGCAAAACGGGACTTCTCGGAAGAATGTGGGCTAATCTGATACTCTTCACTACCAATCACAATCCCACCACCATTTCCTCGAGGTCCTGCCATCACATTCATGTCATCACTCGCATGTGATGTTTCGAAAGCTTCTCTGTCTTCATTACTCATCTCCGATGTTATATCAGTCACATCTACACTCACAGTAAGCACATCAGGACATTTTATCTCATTTGGGTATGTGCTCGAGGTTCTGCTCTCATCAGTGTGTTTATTAGCCAGCACTATCATCTCCAATGGGATGTACTCCTTACTTTCTCCAATACACTCTTGGAAGAAAGGAGAAGCCTTTTTTGGTCTCTGCCTCCAACATGTTTTCAGCTGCGAAGAATTTTCTGGCCGTGACGACTTTGCTTTTGACTTCAGTTTAGTAACAGTAATGAGTGGATTGAAGTGAATTGCTTCCCTCTCTTCCACAGATGACTTATATTCTGCAGTGGTGCATTGCTGTATTTCTGTAGCTGAAAAGCCATCGACAGCTGGCTGAGTTTTTAGGTCCACAGAGTCTCTGGTGTGTGTGTTGAAGATTGTAACTGCACAATATTCACCTTCATCGTGGTCGGATTTAAAGGTGCATGTGAAGCAGTCGACTGATGTTGAGAAAATTTGCTTTAAAGCAGTCAGCTTTTGTGCAAACCGATTTTGGTCCAATTGATCAGCTTGAGGTGATTTTCTCTGACGTCCTGTTTTAACTTCTTCACTGATTTTCTCTTCACAGCTTTGTACTGAAATGTCAGTCTTATTACAGCTGTAGTTTATGTCACGGTGTCTTCCAGTTTTAATCTTTGATTTTCCTGGTAGAAGATGTGAAGGAACTGTCAGTTTTCTCCTAAGCACTTTCTTAACTGAACTACCAGTTTGAGCTTCTTTCACTGACATGGTACTTTTCAGATCATCTATGGTCTTCAACTGTTTGCCTGCTAATAGGAGAACATTTGTTTAATCAAACATGTACCCCCAAATATCAAAAAACACAATTTATATGCACTTTGCAGTTTGTCACACTGGTATACCATCCATTATTGTTTCACAGCAGCCAGTCTGTGCATCAGTGAGTCACTCTCTGTCAAAATGCTGATTAGACCTTTCTGAACACTGCTGTCTGATTTCACCTCAATGATTCATACATTCATGTATATTTATAGTCATAAAATATGTTACTTTTCAATAAAACATATTTCCAAACAGTCCAGTGTAACCTGGAGGGGCTTTTCAAAAACACACATTAATAAATCACATTCAGTTTTTTGAGGAAATATGCAAGTTTCAAATTTTCAGTTTCTATCAACATATTTCAGTTGAGCATATTAAGCTCAGTTAATAAACTGCATGCAAAATTGCTCCTTACCTGTCAGTTATGTCTGTTTATTCCTCTTATTCCACTACATAATACTGCATGTGGCACTTCTTTGAATGTGCCTCTACCCCTCAGACGCTCAACGGAGCTGTAACAACCACACGGCACACGAGTTTCCATAGTGATGCAATGAGTGACGTGTTGCCAACCACCCCCTACCCTTATAAACAGATACAAAGAAAAGAAGGAAATAAGATATTTATTAACAAAAATATTACACCATCAAAATGTCTTGAAATGCATTTGAGAAACAATTTCCTGATTCATTTGCAATATTGATTTGTCTGTGTGTGAAAGAAAAGTTCCCTGCATCAGTGTGCAAAATTAACTTTTTTGTCCATCAGCCAAATGCTCAGTGAATGTTAAAATTTTACCAGCTGCTCAATAGATTACCATTGGGTTGTTTTTGGCTGGTGAGTAAAGCAAATCTACCGGCCACTTATGTATTTTTACCAGCATTTGGCTTGTGGCTGGTGCTAATTTTGTGCCCTGCATGTAATCATGCCACACTCACCTTCATTTCTATCAACAGGTATCACTCAGTGTCTGGAGATCCACAGAAAAACAGTAACTACATTCACTCTATCATATGTTCTACTGATATTAACTGTAGAAAAAAAGTGAAAATGACTGATAGAATAATAATAATACAGTAAGAATAAATCTAAAAAAAGAAAGAGATTGATATGTGGTTTCTATCAAGGAGATTTATTTGCCAAGAAAGTGGAAACCACTGATTTACAACATCATGACAGTGTATTCTCACATCAGTGCCGATTGGTTCAATGTTATACATTGTTAGAAATATTTAATTAGAATTCATGACAGGCAAAATAGGACTTTTGACAGGAAATTAGACAAGATCACTCAAAAAAAAATTACAAAACATTTTGTAAGACAGTATTATTTTATGGTTAGACAACATTTTCTAATAGTGAATTTATCGGAAAGGCATTTTTTATTCAGTTGATTATCAATGACAGTGGACTGGAATAGATGCTCCTGATGTAATGGACACAAAATATACACAGGTAGTTAATACAAGAGTCCAGATCTACCACTTTAGAGTCATGGGGGGGGTTCTGGGATGTGAAAACATAAGCAGGGCTTGATTTTTCTGCAGCCAGCAATGTAACTAAAAGAAATTTCAACAGGATGTATAGTTTCCCCCTTGCAAAAAGCCTTTCACAGATTTGCAGCGTCAGGAGGATAAACCGTTCTGTGACTAAATTCCTTGATTTACCCATCAACAGCCCTCTGGGCAAAGCAAATCAATTATTTACAGATGTCAGTGGCTCAGTGAAAAAGAACAAACAAAAACAGCACCAGCAGATGAGCTCGAGGCGCTTCCCGTTATAACAGCAGTCCATCACATTTCATTAAGGCTCAGAAGCTGGGCCACATCTATACACTGAGACAAAGAAAACAAAAAGGGCAACATATTAATAGTTATCATACATTCCTACCAACTCCTGTGTAAGATTGATATCTGAAAGTCTTAATTCCTCTCCTTACCATCATACAGAGCAGAGCCCTGTTTTAGAAGAGCCCGTTGACCTGCTCAGTCTCAGGATCCAGGTCAATATCATAGAAACATGGCCTGGTTGGCAGACCAGGGATTGTGGGCATCTAGGAAGAAAACACAGAAATAGAAAATCTTTTTATTATAGACAATTAAACAGTATGTAATTGATATACTGTACACATTTCTGGTGACATGGAGACTCAGATGTGTGCACTGGGATGCAGTTGGATGGTGCAGAGCAGTGAAGAGTCACACCCTTGACTCTCAGAAATGACATCTTTGGCAATTCTGTGGAAAGCAATTGTTTATTCAACATAAATAAAAAAAGCTTACCGTCCCAACTAGCGGGAAGAGAAAGCCAGCGCCCACACTGGCACGGATGTCTCTGATTGGCAGGATGAACCCTGTGGGCACACCCTTCTTGTCTGCCTCGTGAGAGAGAGACAGGTGTGTCTTCGCCATGCAGATCGGCAGATTGCCGAAACCCTGAGGGGAGACAAGTAGACCAAAACAATCAATTTCATGGATCTTTTACAAAAAGCCTATTCAAGCATTCTCCGTCCAATTATGATGACCTCAACTGACAGCAGCAACCAATAAACAGGCCAAACAGTGCAGTAGAAAGAAACATATAGACTAGAAGAGATGGTGACCTGTTTGGTGTAGAGCTCCACCTTCTGCTGGGCCTCCGGGAGAAGCTCAATATCATCCGCTCCATAGATCTTCTGGGCGATTATTCGAATCTTATCAGCAATAGGGAGCTAAAATGGAATTATAAATAATATACACACTACCGTCAGTGTAGTCCTTCAGTTGATATGCCTGCACATGAGTGCCAACCAGACAAAACTTGTACACATGCAGTTCTTGATTTCAGTTTACATGGACGTTATTTTTAATTACTTATTTCACTGAGATACTGGATACATGTATAAGAGAGCATTTCCTTGTGGATAAGGACATCATTTTTTTCTTCAAGTATCAGATGGCTGATATCTTTAGTAACACTTACAGACAAAAAACTGAGAAACAGAAATAGCAATGGACTGCCCCAGTAAAGGTAAGGGCACATACCTCCAAATCATAGAGGAACTTGAAGCTGCTGGGGGCCTCAGAGGCCCTCTGGACGGCCTGACCCAGGGCCACTGCGCCGGCTCCACCCTCGGCCCAGTGGGAGCAGCGCACGGCGTCGAAGGCTCCGGCAGCTTTGGCCATGTTGCAGACCAACTCCAGCTCAGCCATGGTGTCGGTCCTGCAGGATGGGAAAGCACAATGAAAAGCATGAGAGATAAATAGACAGGGAGAATGTTCCCATACGTAAGGGTTAAGGGACATAAACCGGCAGATTGGTCATTCAAGAAAAACCCAAAAATGTCTTTACTACATATATATATATATATGACACAACACATTTCTATCACTACTTTTTGCCTTATCTATTTATTGACACAATTCCTTTCTGCCTTAAACAAAGGTTATATATTTGAGATAATAAGAAATTAGTAAATGTCATTCAGCCTAATGCATTCTAATTTGTGAGAAAAATAATTAAACAGATTCACAACCACTTTATCCTGCTTTAAACCTGAATTCATTGATGTTTGTTTTGGCCATTTGGGGGAAGCACAACAAGCTATAAACACAACATTGATCATTCTCTGTGGGTTCGTCACTACAAGCGACCCCTTTCATGTCACACAGTCATTTGATCCTTTATAAGTGGAAATATATTGATTAAAGCAGCTTTAAGTAGAATAAAGTTTTCTGTATCAATGTTTGTGGTTGTATAGTTCTTTTTAGTCTTTTTTCCTACCATATCGTCATCCTTCACTTACTTGAAAGCATTGACGGCCACCACCACAGGCACGCCGAAGTGCTTTGCGTTCTCTATCTGCTTCCTCATGTTGCTGCAACCCTTCTCCAGCAGCTCCAGGTTCTACGTGCAGGTACACAAACACTTTTAAATTAGCTTGTGAGAAAGTCGTCCACAGAAAAGTTCTATGTTGATGCTTATAAAATGTTTACTGTATGCTTACACAAAGCTGTTACACTTCAGTTGCTGTTCTGACATATTATTAAGTGTGCAGACATGGATCCATACAAACTAATAACTTAAAAGAATCTCGATGACGAGATGTTGATCTACAGCTCATCAACAGAAAACAAAATCATTTTTTGACATTTGGTTCTTCTTCATTACCTCCTCGATATATTCCTTAGGCAGAGGCATCCCAGCAGTGACCTGAACAAAAATTAGTAAACAAAAAAGTAAAATATTTCAGTTAATTTAATAAGTACGAGAATGAGCTCATCAAATCTTGCATAATGAGACCATTCTTAAGATTTTTTTCTCAGTTGTTTGCCTCACAATTATTAAGAAGCAGTGTGAAAACAGGACAGTATGAGTGAGTGATTGCTCTGTGATGTCCACTCAGCAGGAAACATAATTGCACTCCCAGCAGTGCGATGTCATTCACTGAAGGACATGCAAAGGGAATATTTATTGTGATTGTGTGAATGCTGATGTTGTGTTCAGAATTCACAGTGGAGAAATGTGACAGTAATGCAGAATCGTACATTTATGTAAAAGCATGAGTGTTTGTTTTTCTCCCTAAATTAAAGTCACTATAGTAATTATCTTGTCATTAGGAAGTAGAAGAAAACTCACCGTTGGTCCTCCTCCGTGCATCTTCAGGGCTCGCACAGTGGCCACCAACACCACCACATGGGGCCTTAGGCCTGAGTAGCGGCACTTGATGTTGAAGAACTTCTCCATGCCGATGTCAGCACCAAAGCCAGCCTCCGTCACTGG
Source organism: Thunnus albacares (assembly GCF_914725855.1). Taxonomy (NCBI): domain Eukaryota; kingdom Metazoa; phylum Chordata; class Actinopteri; order Scombriformes; family Scombridae; genus Thunnus; species Thunnus albacares. Next base: position 11,370,557 of record NC_058120.1, on the reverse strand, counting down.
CAAAATCCACAACAGTTGTGTGACAAAGAGAACAGGAACAGAATCACAGCTATAATATCTTATATCTACTCACATGTACAATCAACACATACAATACAAGCCAACATTTACTGCAGCACTTCAGTGCTAGACCAGGCACAACATTGATTAGCATTGATTAAATAACATTGATTAAATAAAAGCTATCATCGAGCCATTTTCTCAGCTCCACTCACCTACAAAGCCCTCGGGTCCGACCAATTTCAAAGCAATTTTATCGGCCAGGATGGAGGAGTTGCCATGGGCGATGTTGGCAAAGGGGCCCGCATGGACAAAAACAGGGTTTCCCTGTGGATTTAGACGACTCACATGTGACACAAAACTCAAGACAACGTAACCTCTCTAGTACACACTTAGGTTTGGATAACGAAAGATTTAGAGAAAATCAACACTTTGACTAAAAGCTCAATGTGTTTGCTTGTGACAGTTATACCAACAACAACAACAAACAACAACAACAGTAAATGTCAAAGAACTGAGCTTTGGAACATGTGTGTTGAGTTTAACCTACCTCCAAAGTCTGCATCAGGTTTGGCTTGATGGCATCTTTCATTAGCACAGTTAGAGCACCACACACACCCTATAGAGACAACATTTTATTACACAGACAGCTTCATTACAAGTGGCATAACATGTGCGGCATATGAGTCTTTTCTTAAATTCAGAAAGTCACACTTGGAAGGAGACTCTAGAGCACTGACCAGATCCTCGGTGGTGATAGGCTGTCCGCTGCGGCTGGTGGCCACGACCATCTTGGCTAGACGCTGACGCATGTCCTCCAGGCTGCTGGTGAGGGCGAGCACTGCCATGATTTCACTGGCCACTGTGATGTCAAACTGGGCCTGGAAGACAAGGAGGTCACCGCAAAGGTATATCCCTTTATCAGCAACAGAATAGTTGTTCACATTAGGGCTGGGCAATATATCGATATCATATCGATATCGTGATATGAGACTAGATATTGTCTTAGATTTTGGTGATGCAGCAGGGCGGCTTTGGCTCAGGAGGTAGAGCGGGTCATCCACTAACTGGAAGATCAGCAGTTCGATTCCTGGCTCCTCCAGTCCACATGTCAAAATGTCCTCGGGCAAGATACTGAGCCCAAAATTGCTCCCGATGCTGTGCCATGTGTGAATGTGTGTATGAATGATTAGTTCTAACTGATGTGCAGGTTGGCACCTTGCATGGCAACCCCTGCCATCAGCATATGAATGTGGTGTGAATAGGTGAATGTGGCCTGTAATGTAAAAGCACTTTGAGCAGTTGGAAGACTAGAAAGGCGCTATATAAGTGCAGTCAATTTACCATGAAGTGATGTAATTTTATCAACTTACCAGACTGTTCTAGCTGTTCTATTATTTGCCTTTAACCACTTAGTCATTATATCCACATTACTGATCCTTATTTATCAAAAATCTCATTGTGTCAATATTTTGTGAAAGCACCAATAGTCATCCCTACAATATTGTCACAATATTGATATCAAGGTTTGTGGTCAAATATATTGTGATATTTGATTTCGTCCATATCGCCCAGCCCTAGTTCAAAGTGTCTCATTATAGTAACAGAAGCTAAACTTAAGTATTTTTAACTTTGCAAACTCCCCAAAACTCTTTCTGGGTCCTTCTTTCAATCCAATGCTTAAACCGACTAAGCGTAGAGTTTTTATGTGATTACAGCATCTACTGAATTTTACTGAATAAGAAACAGCTTTGTGGATCTTTTCTGTTACCTCTCTTGTGTATCCCTTTTCAGTAGGCGACTGGCCGATTGTGATCTTCCTCAGGAATCGATCATTGGTATCCAACACTGAATTGACACACAGAGACAACAAAAACATTTTATAAAACATACATAAAGTCTGATCAATACACTCTCATACATACAGCAGAACTACTGAGGATGAAGAGGCCTCTCAGATGTTCGTACCTCTCTGCCAGGTGACAGAGCTTGGTTCAATGTCCAGACGGGCAAAGCGGGTGATCTCTTCCTCAGTCAGAGTAGAGGGATCGGTCTTCTCTATGCCCAGTTTCTTAAAAAAGTAGAAACCTTAAATGTCAGAGGTGCCCTGTACTATAGACTGTGAGTTAAATCAAACCTGCAAGTCTATGAAGCGATTGCTTACTTTTAGTCTGTTAATCTGGACGGGGGAGAACTTCCTCTGTCCTCCACTGAGGGGAACCAAGCGATTGTACAGGGCCTAAAGATGTATACGGAAGCAAAGCTAATCGTTATTAACTTGTAAGAAGTGTATTTTTATAAGAAACCACTGACAAAATAGAGTACCCACCTTGTCAGTTTGTGTGTACTCGTGGAACATGCGGGCATCGATGGCAGCAGCCACCAAGTTGTTGGCAGCCGTGATGGCGTGAATGTCGCCCGTGAGATGGAGGTTGAACTAAAATGAACAGACTTGTTAATTCAAATTTCCTTTGTATTATTATAATAACAGTTTATAACTTTAAACAGGGATGCAGTACCTCTTCCATCGGAATGACTTGAGAATATCCACCTCCTGCGGCACCCCCTGCAGACACAAGACAAAACATAATAATAATAATGAAGATAAATATATCAGTACAGAACTAAAAATTTACATTTCAGCAGTTCGTAACATGTGCATCCTGTCACTGAGTGTACATTTTTCCAAAGATCACCTTTAATGCCGAAGGTGGGTCCCTGTGAAGGCTGTCGGACACAAGCGAACACATTGAGCTTCATGTGGGCTCCCAGCGCCTGGACCAGGCCGATGGTGGTGGTGCTCTTTCCCTCCCCCAGAGGAGTGGGTGTAATGCTGCAGACAGAGATTATTGTCAGCACTGCACATATTTACCAGTAGGGCCCAAAGTTTGGCACTATATGTGTGACTTAAACAGAGTATGTGGTGAGAGGTACACATGAGAATGGTCTTTTGTAATTTTGAGTTCTGCTGTATGACGAATTAGAAGACTTGTCCACTGTATGAACTCACTGAGCAATATGAAAAAAATTAATATTACAACCATAAATAGTGATTCTGAGTCAGTATATAGTATCTAACAGCTAGTGTGAAAACAAATCCCATTAAATAATCAAATTATTTTAATGGAATTGACCTAAAAGATAAAATTAGGTTAAGTTTAATTTTGTGAGCGATTATCTTTATTACTATTAGTAATTAGTGCTATTAATTCAAAACACTGAATTGCTTATCATAATAACTTCATACTAATTTCTTTGTTATAATATGATTCTTTATAAAGATAATAAACAATGCTATTAAATTACTTCCAAGAAATAAGCAATTGACATAATTGATAAATTACATAAATTACTCTTGGTGAGTAATTTATGTAATTTAACCAGTTCTTGGCAGGTGAGAAAAAATGATTTCAAACACTATGAGTATATTATTACCTTAAAATGAAGACTAAAAAATAGGGAATAATCAAAGAAATGCTATAATCAGAGACAACAACAGTAGATAAAAGTGCTGACAGCATACCCAGTGACCACCACATATTTGCCGTCTGGTTGACCCTGCAGGCGTTTGATAATATTCAGTTGGACCTTGGCCTTGGTCTTGCCATAGAGCTCCACCTCATCAGACAGAAGGCCCACCTCCCTTGCTAGATGGCCAATGGGCTTGGGCACACAGGAGCGAGAAATCACAATGTCACTGTTGGAGTTACAAAAGACACAAAATTACTTTTTTATCTGAGCAAAGGTGTAAACAGCATAGACTGTAAGAGAAAGACCACATTATGAGATTCCTAACATGTGATAAAGAATTAAACCGGCTCCTCTTGCATGTTGGTTATTGAATTTAACAAATCCTTCATGAGAAGTTAAAGCACACATGACTAAGAGAGGGGGAAATGTGACGCAGGAGGAGAATGAGACAAACCTTGGCACGGGCTTCTGGAGATTGAGTTTGGTGTACGAAATGTCCCACTTCCCTGGTTGATGGCTCTCCAGGAAACGCCTTGCACTCAGCACTGTGTTCTACACACACATACACAAACACAAGTCATTCTTTTATTATTTAGGATACATGAAACCAAAGAACAAAAAGCATACATTTTCAACCTTACATACTGCTCCCACCTAACATACTTATGCTAGTGATGAAAATACAAAAAAAAAAAAAAATCTTTCAGCTGCAATTAAAATGTCATTATTAGACTATTGCAGTAAATCAAGACAAAAGCATCTGAGAGAGCAGGTGTGTCCTGTGTAAAAACCAGCAGGTTCAATAAACAGTGTTTTTAAATAGCACTGATAAGGCTGCTCTGATGAACACTGCGGCATATTCAAGGAGAACTCGACACTGTCACAGAAATTCTACCTAAATGAATGCTAAAGTGAAATAAAGTTCAGGATTCACAGATGGACCTTACCGCCATCAGCATGGCCACAGTCATGGGTCCCACACCGCCAGGCACCGGGGTGATGAAGCCAGCCTGCTCCTTGGCTGAAGCATACTGGACATCACCCACTACCCGCTTCCCACTAGGTTTAGTCTCATCTGAATGACACAGAGAGAAACTTTGAGGTAAATAACATACAATTACCTCTGAAAAAACACAAGAAAAAAACCTAAAACTACAGTAGACAGAAAAGCCTGCAGAAGCAAACCTGGAACATGGTTGATGCCACAGTCGATGACCACTGCTCCTTTCTTGATCCACTCTCCTTTTACCATCTCTGCTTTCCCAATGCCGACAACCAGAATATCTGCTTTGCCCACCTGGACGAAAACAATGATGGACATGAGTGAATGCTTACCGAAAAAGAGAAAATCACTGATTCTGTGCTTGGCAGATATTACTTCTTACATGACTCAATAGCAATGTCCTAAATATTGTAATACATGATATTATAGTTTCTACCACTTAGCGGCAGCAAAGATCTATAATTGCAAGTATGCCCTCATTAACCAGTTGTTTATGGAGCACCTGGAAAAGTTTCATTAAAAATACCTGCTAATTTGTCAGAATATTCAACATTTTTTTGTTCATGATTTATTACATTATCATGTATATATTCCACCTGGTTTTATGCACTGAAAGCAGAAGCTGAATTGAGTTGAAGTCTCTTTAGTTTTTTTTTTTTACATCAGGGATTTGTGAATCCTAAAATTAAACCAACATGTCAGATTGGGATTTTGAATAGCTGCTACTTGGTGTATAGAGAAATGTAGTTTGCTTGTAAAACAACACACCAGATCAGTAGTAAAATTATAGATTTTTTAAGATAAAGTGTTATGTTTGTACCTCCCCAGCGAGATCAGCGGTTTTAGAGTGACAGGTGGTGACAGTGGCGTGGTTCCACAGCAGCAGGTCATGCATCGGTGCACCCACAATCTTGCTGCGACCAATCACAACCGCTCTCTTCCCTGCCACAGACACACCTGTAGAGAAGCAGTCGACCCATCAGTTCATTCAGACCGTATTCAAAAAGCACAGACTGCCTTTTTACTTGACAACGCAGCTTTGAGGATATCAAATTGTTGTGTTTACCAGTCTGTCTGATCAGTTCCATGCAGCCGTTTGGCGTGCAGGGGATGAAGCAATCGCCCAGGTCTCCACGAGACAGCTTCCCTGCATTTATGCTGGTCAGTCTGTGAATGGACCAAAACACACACAAGAATTAAATATTATAAATTAATTATATCTTAAAACCTAAAAGTATCCAAGTGAGATTTGTCTCACTTGGATATTTTTTGAGAATTAAAAAGGAAGCAGAGAAACACATCAGCTTGATTCAAAAGAGGAGTAAACAAACCTTCAAATGAAGATGATCCTTAACTTATGTCTTTGCTTACCCGTCTACATCCTTCTCTGGGGCCACGGCGTTGGTGACCTTCTCTGTGTCGATCTTGTGGATTGAGTCTAAGGGCAGCTGGACAATGAGGCCGTGGATAGACGAGTTCTCATTCACCTCTGTGATACTGTGAAGAATCTACAGACAGACAAACAGACAGATGACTTTATACTTTCAGGTACACGTACTTCATTGTCATTTACTGTGTTCTCCTAGTTTCAAAACATCAACCTCCTCCTCACCTCCTCCTCTGTTGCAGTCTTGGGGAGTCTCATATGTGTGGCATTTATTCCAATCTGTGTACACATACAAAGAGATTAGGTCTGAAGTTAGAAGTGACTGTGAACAAATTACAGTAGAAGTGAAGTGAAGATAAAAAAAAACAATGATTTTGTTTACCTCTGCTGCTGCCTTCAACTTCATGCTGATATAGAGATTTGAATCATCACGGTCTCCAACCTGCAAAGACAGATAGAATCACTTTGCGTGTATGTATTACAGACATGTGTCTATCTACAAAAGGGAGACTTTAGTAGACATTAATAGTAGTACACATTTATAAACTGTGTATGCATGCAACAGCACACAATAACACAAAGTCAAGGATACACAGTAGATCCAAATCCTTACCTGCCGACCATCTCCAGGGGCAAGCCATGAGAGAGTACATGGCAAAATAAGCTGATATGAAACATCCAAAAATGTTTTTTTTACCCTTTCATGTGATAGTTCCCAAACTTCCCATCTTGCACTCACCTGTAGAACCACTAGACCAGGTCTGAAGTTGGGGTCCTGCAGCTTCATCTGCTCAACTTCATTCTTCAAACGCTGCCTCACCTGCCTGAGAAAACACAATAGAATAAAGTTTTCAATAATGGTTTAAATCTCTGTGCAGTGATTGTTGTACCATTCACGCAGTTTTACAATTACTACAATAAGCTAGGATCATATGGTACAAACACCAAAGGCCCAACTCATTCCATTTCCTCGCAGTAGTTACAGACTTTGTGAACATGCCATCTGGCTATCTCATTGTTAAAATGATAATCATTTTCCAGTCCTCAGTCATAAAGCCCAGCCATCAGAGTCCCTCCAGGAAAATGATTGTATCTTTGGTCTTTGTCTTTGCTTTATCTTTACTTGTTTAACAATTTGGAGAGTGGGAAATATTCCAGTATTTTGTGTTGGGGGAACAGATAAGTCACACCTGAGATAAAGATTAGGCAAAATCAATTGAACAAATCAAAGAAAAGACAGACAGCTGTGACACTAGGTAAACTGGACTTCAGCTCACAGCAATTAAAAGTAATCTTAAGATCTATCATGTGTGTCTGAACAAAGCAAAGACCTGATTGCATTTCTTTTGTATTGTATTAACACAATAAACCACATATCTAATCTGCTTTGTTGATCTTGTCCACTGCGGATGAGAATGAGAGCAAGGCCATTCAAAAATATGTAAAGCTAGACTGATGATCTTGTTTAAAACTCTAACCTACAAAAGTGATTTAGATTAAGCCTGCATCTTCTCTGTGCATCACTTTAACTTAGAAATACACCAAGTGCTTTCTACTGATTATAGATGCATGACACCAATTTGAGCTACCTTTAAGCAACCTTAGAGTGTTTTTGCCAAAGTGATCCTGCAAAAAAGAGCTTTATATTCTCAAATCGTGGATGATCTGAAGGTCTACGAGCCCCATTTATAACATCAGGCATCCCAATTGCATAACATTAGCCTCCCTAAAGGCTACAATGGAGAGGAAACAATTATACAATACATATTTTAAATGATTTAATGATTTAGTGCAAGTAATATTAAAAAAAAAAAAAACTGAACCCGGTATTGCAATTTTGTTTTTTAGGAAAACAATTTTCCATATGGCCTGAGGACAGATTTAATATAAAGCAAGATTTGCTTTATATTTATTAAATCAGGAGAAGAGAGAAAATGAGGACTATGACTATGCACACTAGTAAATCCAATCATTATTACATATTGCATCATAACAAGAATACTCATCACATAAAGAAGCCTTTGAGACATCTCAATTCCTGGTCACTGATCAACTCAATTAACTCCTATAAACAAAAGCCATTCATACAACAAACAGTACTGTAGTAGTTATGCTCTGATTGTGATGCTTCTTAATAGAACACACTTTTGGATAACTGACTGTAGAAAACTACTTTTCCTGAAAGGCAAAGAAAACCTCATCAATAAACCTGAATCCATAAAGGCTACTTGTCCAGCACAGTAAATGGTATGCCAGATTCAGAGATAATGAGTGTAAATCTTCCAACTGAAGGGACAGCAGACCTGTGGCGAGACTGTACAGCCCCTTTGTGTTGCATGAAATAATTACCTAATGAGTTCTGTGAGGGGCAGTTAACAGGGTGCAGGCTGTTAGGTCTTGTGACAGGCACATGCAAACTAAATGTCCTGCACTTTTTTTTGGATTCAGTCAAACTTTAAAACATATTTTGAAGATTGTACTCAAATATTAAAAGAACGACACAAGTAGGGTTTTCTGAATGTCATGACTGGTGTTTGACAGCCTCATCACCTGAGTTCGGTGGAGGGCAATAGGACAAAGATCATATCACACCACCACAACTTCTTACATAATACTGCAGGATTTGTAATCATTCATGCCACAAATTTTAATGGCTGAATCATAATGGATTTTTACCAAATTTTGACAGTTGCTCAAAAACCAGCATTGCACATTTAGACTAACCTACATGACTGTCAGGAAACACATATCACATGCACCTTGAGAGGGGTATCCACTGTGATTTCTCGGCTGATTACCTATTATTAACAATGACAATTGTTGGCACACTTCATTCACGTGGCCAGCACCATGTAGGGCGAATTAATACTAAGTTATTAAACGTTTTTCTGCTGCCTGCACTGGGAAGAGCAGTTCCTTGAAACAAAAAACAGCTGCATGTAAAATGTGCATAAGGCTGGCAGACTGCACAAAAGTTGTTTTAAACTAACTCAGTTGGCTAGTTAGCTTCCTAGTTAGCCAGCACTGAGATCCATGCTTCAGGCTGGTTACGTCTATCTGGATACCTGTGCATTCATAAACGTGCTGAATAAAATGTGATACTTACGCTGAAACCTCTTTCCCACTTATGATTTGAGCTGACATCTTCGGGCCTGACAGTCTGCGTTCAAATGGTGTTTAGAGTTCGTCCCTGCAGCACACTCACTGCGTGACAACAAGAATGAGACCGCGGTGGCCACCAAAAACTTAAGTTTATTCAGAAACCCGTCAGTAGTCGAATGGGGGGTGGCGCAGGCTCCGTTCACAAATACAACACTAACGCAAAAAAATATCGTATTAACTTTCAGGAATAGCGACGAATGCGGAACGTATCCTCACCAGTGGGCATGACGACGGAGAGGGGTGGGGCTATCGAAAAACCGTCAACCCTGACAGCCAATCATATACTTCCTGTAACACATTAGTAGATTCTATCCACCAATAGAATTCCCGTTCATCTACGACACCCACGAAGGGGTGGGGAAGGGCGGAGCTTCAGTTGACGTAATTACGCTATGAGTCAGCAGGTGGCAGCACGTACACACATCTTAGCTTATCTGTCAAAATAAATAAATAACAGCAGTGTTTATATGTGCTCAGCTTGCTTACGCGAAGGTGTTATCGTTTACATATTCAATAGAAAGTGCTAGAAATACTATAATTAGTTATCAGGCTTTGAGTTCGTTGTAAGACATGAAGAAACACAGAGAGCAATGGAGAGTAGATTCTGCGTTTTGAACGACACTGAAGACCTCCAAACGCAAATTTCAAACACTGAGAACAGTTTTCACTTCGAAAGGTAAATGAATACCGGCTGCTCATGTACCGTATTAAGCTAGTAGGTTTTTAGGGGTTCAGTCTAATCTCTGGAGAGTAATTATACATTTTCGTCATTGCGTGGTTTGTTTTGTTCCTGTAAGCTAACTCAAATGCACTTGAATAGCCTCTGTTAACGTAGTGCTAAAGTAGCCGTCTTTCAAACTGGATGTACACGGTAGTCCAAGTCCAAAATCCGAAACCTCACTCACATTCAGACCACTAAAGTCTAATCCTCTGCTGACTCTTATGCATATGTCTCTTCAGGTCTAAGACACTGTTTGAGGAGATTCGTGCCTCCATCAACAACAATGACGAAGAGGACCGCTCCTTTTGGAGGCCTGTGCTCCCATGGGGCGGCGTCTTTACCATCAAGGCAGGGCGGAAGGCTATATCATGCACCCCTCTGTACGTCAAAATCAACCTGAAAAACACCTGCACCATCGATGGCTTCCTCATGATCCTGTATGTGATCCTGCGGGACAACCAGGGCTTTCCCCAGGAGTTGGCTGTCTTCCTGGGCAAGCACTTTGTGGATCATTTCCTCTACCTGATGGACTCCTGTGACTACACTACAGTCAAGATGCTGTGGATCTGGGGCAGGATGTCTAAACGACAGTATCGCTCAGCGATCCACCAGGCAGCACTGGAGATTGACTTGTTTGGTAATGAGCATGAGAACTTCACAGAGAACCTAGAAAACCTCATGTCCACCATACAGGAGAGCCTGTGCACTAACTGGAGCTGTCCATCCCGCTTCCAGGAATTCATCAAGACTACAATAAACATCAGGTATACTGCACATAGGCAGTGTAATATCCTGATGCAACCAGTTTCACCCTGTCAACATTAGCAAAGTGTCATGACTTACAATTTCAGATGTCTTTAGCTAGTATTTTTCAGTTTTGTCATTTCACTCCTTTTCACTAATTGTGAAAACAAATTGACTTATTTTTTAATTTCATTTTTTTCTCCAGCCCTCCTCATGAGCTGCCTCACAGAGACCCTATTCAGTCGGCTGTGGATGGGTTCTTCTGCCCCAAGCTCCTGCTCTGCGCAGAACTGGGGTGAGACGTAAAGATGATGGTTATCAACGTTTAATTCAGTTCAGTGTCATTCCACTTCCTTGACAAATGGATTGTTTTTGTAACAGGTGTGATGGTCTAAGAGAGTTCTCTCAGAGGGTTTTCTGCAATGGACCCCCACCCTTTGTCATTCTCAACATGCAGCAGTGGAAATCAGAGGAGCTGTCCTATGTCCCCTACCATCTAGCCCTCTGCCAGCACAGGTGAGAAGCTTCCGTAGTGGATACATCCCAATTTCCTTTTTTGATTGTTCCTCCCTCCCGGATCGTTGCTTGACCTGGAAGCCGTTTCAGTTCACCATTACAAAGGCCGTCCCAAAGTGCTTATTTCTGCTCTGAGCAACAAGGAGGGATCTCAGAGCCATCAACGCGCCCAGTTATTGGATATCAGTCATTGATTGGATGTTGTAGCCGATCAGACTGCTCTGATACATCACAACATCACTACAGTTTTATACCAGAGTGGACAGACAAACAACAGATAAACTCAAGTGTATCACTCCCAAGTTTTATATTTTGTTTTCTGATTCACCATCTAGTTCAACAGTGTATCTGTGTTAATTGTAACCATATATTGAATGTATATTGAACCATAAAAAGTTTTCTTTTCATGATCTGTTATTTCCCCCATTAACTTTTACTATGGATAAAATTAAAGTTAGGGAGAGTAGGAGAGTCTGTCTGTCAGCAAGAAAAACATTTTAAACACATTTATATTTTACATAATTTATCATCATTTCTATTTAGTCACATGTAAGGCTGAAAATTCCTGAGCATCAGGTTTGATATGAGTCACATAATTTCCAATTTCCCTGAAACATTTAGTGAAATAAATCATTTCCAGTGTTCAAAAGACACCCAAATCATATTTTGGGTTATTAAATAATGAATTCACAAGTAGAATATCAGTAAATACAGATGCAAATAATTAGCAAATAAAACAAATGCATTATGCCAGTAGAAATGGTTCAAGTGCCTCTGAGCAGAACATAGTATAAATACTGAATGCATGTGCAGGTGTTTGTTGAACAGGTAACAGGCTGCGAAGAGAAAACACTGCTGCTCCGGCTGTGATAACTGTGAGCCTTTATTAGTATTATCACAGTGCATATGTGCAAACACAAACTCCATCAAAAGTCGCTACAGCTGTTAAAGCCAACTAACAGCTGACCCAGCTGTGATCAGCTGCTGCCGTCATCAGAAACGGAAGTTGCTTCACATGACTCTTCAGAGGAAATTACATTTCATTTCTCTAGAAACGTATTTACTAGTTTCCCTCACTTGCATCTTTGCCTTGCCTCTCTCCTTGCATCTTTTAGTGGGAGGAACTAAGATGCAAGGGATGAACCCAGTATGTTTTCTTTGGTTTAGTACACAGTAGCACACTTTGGCCACACAGGGGTGCAAGTCACAATCATCTCTGCACTGACTGGTAGTATTATGGCAAGGGTCTTGTCTCCATAAATCAAGCCGAGATATAAAAACAATTCCAGAGTCATAAAAGGGAGGGCAAAAACAATAATAAATAGTCATTACATTAAAGAATATCATTAAAATTTTCTAGAAAAAATTGTAGAAGTGAAGTTTAGAGTCTATCCATGATGGCAATGAACTGACTGCCTGTTTTTTTTTAAGTCAGAAACAGACAGAATCTCAGCTGCTGTGTTTTGTATGTACAAATTGAATAAGAGAGACATAACTGAGGCAGGAAAACAATGTTGGTAGTCTAAGCAATACAAGATAAAAGCAAGATGACTTTCTCTATATCAGTCAAGGAAAAGGGAGCTAAGAGTTTGTTTTTGCAGACTTTATACCAGCAACATGAAGTATGTAGTGAAAAGTTTTTTTTATTCATTATGCTGTAAAAAAAATTCTGATATCTAAACTCAATTATCTGCAAAGTGGCTGTTATTGATGAACTTTATTTCAATATAAAATGTTTTTCTCACTAGTATTTACACTCCTGCTTGCAGTTTTCTGGAAAGTATAATGAAAATGGTATTTATAACTTTCTTCTCCACAGGTACTTACTAGAGGGCGCCACACTCTTCAACAGGGAGGAGCATCACTACTCTGCAGCCTTCCAGATAGACGGCTGCTGGATGCACTATGACGGCCTGAGGAGTGACAATCTGATCCTGTTACACAAGCCACCAGAGCTCCTGCTGCTGTCCTCTCTGGTCTACATCCGTGCCTCCGACAAGTGAACTCGTCTTATCTTAACTGGACATACAGATGAGCAGGAGTCACAACAAGCACAAGAGTGAAAGCATTCATCCCTTCCTTCCTTCCTTCCTTCCTTCCTTACTTCTTTTGTTATTTTGTCATGACCCTATAGATGGCATTACCTTAATGTAATCATGTTACTCTTCCTATTAGGATTTTTAATTAATATGTGTCAGCAGTTGCTTCCTCCGCTAGCTTTAAGTGTGCTGAGTGACACATGCTCCATTCCACCCGAAACGCTTGCAGAAAGCTTACGATGCAAAATGAAAATTACTTATTTCTAGGCATGCTTGGAATCCAAGAATATAATGGACTATAATAGTTCTGGGTTGATATGCATAGATGACAATACCAGTGAATAACTCTCAGTATAAGCACATACATCTGGTGCATTTGCTATAAAGCAGCCTTTTATAAATGGTTGTTGGGGCTTAACATTGACATGTAAGTCACATTTCTATCCAAATGAAAAACATTTCTGCATATCAACCCTTTCCTAAAATTGAACTGGTGCTTTTTCTATTTACACTGTGGTTTGAGGACAAGATACAACCATAAAATGTCTAAATCCATGTCAGGTAACTGTTTTTTTTGTTTAATTGTAGGCAAGCATTTAATCCAATGAGTGAATGTTAAAATACAAAATCCTTAAATTATATAAATGTTTAATGCAGTCTGGAATATGTCTTTTCTTACACAAGTAGTATAAATATTACCTCTTTGGCTTTCAGGACACTAAGCTGGCACTATGTCCACACAGCTCAGCATACTCCGACACAGGAAATATGTAAATCTACAGGTGATGTTGTAGCAGTTTTTAACTCAAAGAATATCACACAGTGCCTCTGCCAAGGAAAGTTTCAAAGTGAATCCTGTTGAGTCCTTGGTCAAGTTTCCAAATGCTGTTTTCTATGCAGACACTGTCTTTAAATGCAAATACAAATACATTGTAAAGTACACTTGTACTGATTTATTTTGTTGCAATTGTGCATTGCATGGACGGGTATAACAAGAGCCACATAAGAGCAGACGGTACCTTTTAAGGCAGGCATTTATTTTAAACTGGGTACAACTGCACCACACAAACTGACTAAAATGTATGTAAAATGTCTTCAATCAAAACATGATAAAATGTGAAAAGCTACTGTTTCTACACCTAAGGTTATCTTGTACTTCCAGTATTAATCCACAAGATATAAAATTCAAGATCATTACCTTACTCCAGACACACGATGGGAAATGTAAAAGAAGCAGAGTGGTAATTTGGCTAACATTGACATCAGTTTCAAAGGATTTTCTTTCAGACACAAACATTAGAGTGGCAGTCCATTCCAGACCAGGTGGTAGTCAGCCATCGGCTTTCTTTGAACAAGCACTTTGGTGAGAGTGGTGGCAAAACATGACGTTGGTTAGGCCATAATAAAAATGCGTACAAACTCAGTTTCAGCATCCCTTCTTTTTGCAGATTCACGTTTGCAGATTTTCATCAGCCTCTCTCCAAAATTCATTAAAGTAGTAGTTAGTATACACATCAGAAATCATGACATTGTATGTAACATTGGTGCTAGGTGAAACATGGCGGCAGCACATAATTACGCCTGCGTGATTTGTGCTGTGGCTGTAGTAAAGTGACCAACAAAATCTATCACAATAGACTCAAAACAGAAAACAGGAATTAGCCAACAACAAAAAAAAAAATCAGGTTACAGAACATGAAAAATACAAATTAGAATTATAAATACAAAACAATTCATTCACATCTTTCTAAAACAAAATTACATATTTGCAGAAACGCTTTGAGTTCCTATCATTTGTGTGTTACTCATTCAAAATGAACAGGAAATCAAACAGGAAAAGTATGTTAATGCAAACAATGTGCAACAAATTAGATGTCTCACCGGTGACACCCTGACCAATTTGCAAGGCAAATGTTATTAAAGTTCCCATCATTAGTAATGGTTCAGGAGAAGTAATGCTCAGTAATCATTTTACAAGCACATCAAGCTCAGACTACAAAGATAATGTCTAGTGTTTTAAGTACAAGACTTCTATGTGGTGAAAAAAAGGGGGGTACACCCCAAATTTGGCCATTCTTGAATAAATTGTGAACCATCCATTTAAATCTGCCCTAAATAAACATATGCTTTGTAAAATCAAACAAACATGCACAACAAAATGACAACACAAGATGCCTTGTAGGATGAGGCAAAGTCAATGGTACCATTTGATGTTTCATTAGACGACGACGTTACCGGCCAACAGTGTGAATCAACAGACATGCCATGTGGGGTTCTGTTACAGCAATATGAGATGCCTTGGCTTTTTAAAGAGACAAACACAAAACATAGTAATCCACAGAGGGAACGTAAGTCTTATTGCATTATCTAAATGCTATTAGCCTAAATTAAAATATATGTACAACTTACAGTATGTATCAAATAGTTTGGTAACTTCAATGCAGAGCTTGGTTAAAGTTTCCACTTGTGTGCAAACATCAGTGCACAAAGCAACTCAAACTAGACTTGGAACATGAACAGTGACTCAACCAGACACACCACACCTAGCCTTTCCTAGTCTAGTGCCCCCTCTATTGCTGTGCGTTGCTTAGCCCCAGGCAGCGGATGCCCTCACCCATCCTGGAGTCAAATGCACCCAGGGGGGTTCTCAACAGTCTGTAGGTCTGGTTTCTTTCCCAGGACACAGGACTGGTGAGAGTGGCAACTTGGCCTGAGTTGGCTAGCCGAGCCCTTGGTGCTTTATCGTCCATCTCCATACGAAAGCATGGAAGAATGTAATGCTAGTCCATTAGCAATAAGGATGAGAAGAGAATCTTTAAATTGTGGCACAAGAGCGATGCTTTTTTCTAGCACTGTGGGGGGGTGGGAAAGATGCGGAGGGAAAAAAGAGGTTATGTTTTGGCACTTCACATGAAGCTGTGAACAGTTCACCTGATTTTGCAAGCAAGACCTTGGCCACATGAGGATTAAATGTTTGGTGGCAAGCCAAAGAGCAAGTGTCAGACACACTCACTTGTTCATAGCCATGAGTGACACCTTAGGGGCAACAGGCACTGAGACAATGACAAAGCATACTCATATCCTGCAACACTGCCAATGTGTCAGAGGAGCCAGTGCTCTTGGTATCTCTTCAAAAAGGGGAAAGTTAACTAAAAACCAAGAAAAGTGCTAATTTAGCCTTTTACAAAATTATGAGGACAGAAATTTGTGGTTGTCCAACCACAGGCTTCCCTTTCAGTAGGACTTTATTTTATTGCATGCTTGGGGGGCTTTTCGATTTTACGCATTTTATGCACATAAATCAAACAACTAACATCTAACGCTGTAATGTAGCAGAGACTAAACAGAGGTTGACCTAATTGTGTGAGGCAACACAGACAAACAGCCGAATCCTGATTCCTAAATATAGCACCAGTTGGTATTTTGTACAGACCAAAGGGTGAAAAGAGGGCCAAGGTCGATTTCAACAATTGTGAAAAGTAGCAAGTGCATGACCTGACCTTAGGTAGATGTAACAGAAGCTATAACATGTTTTTTTTTTTTTTTTTTTAAATGGCTCCTAGAATGAAGCAGAGACTAGTGGCAAACAATCTCAGGAGAATTTGTCATTCACCTTTACGTTGTCCCTTGGAATCAAACTACACACACATCCACATCCGCGCACACACACATACATACATACATACATACATACGCACACACACACACACTAGTGACCCAGTGCAGTAAAACATTTACAGGCAATGCACTACAAGATATATTCATATCTATATATTTCTTTTAGACTATTTACAAGAGAGAAAAAGGCAGCCCTTTTTGAGAAAATATAAAGATTTCAACTTTTCTCTTTTTTGTGAAGCACTGATTTTGATGCAGAACTCCTGTGTCGCTGAGCCCGAGCATCAGTTCTGCACGCAGACACGAAACAAAACAAACAATCCTATTCGACATGCACATAACCCTCGAGCATACACACGGACATACACACTACATGGCCAACAACCACATATTCATACAAATACACAAGCAAACTGCAGTGTTCTACAAAATCTGAACACGGTTCTAGTTGCAGCAGGGAAATAAAAAAAAAAAAGATTTAAGTGTTAAACACAATTAATGGCATGACGGAAAACAAAAAACTATGTCTGCTAACATAACACAGAATTTTGAAACAAAAGTGACAATTTTCTCCCACAATCCTCTGGGAAATGGCTCAGAGTCCTCATTGTGGTCCAGCAGCAGTAGAGCGGTCGTCTCCTCGTGCCCGTGACAACAGCTGTCCAATCATCTTCCTCTCTTTTCTGCACAAACGTGCAGCTCTTCCTCATCTCTGCAGCCATGTCTGTGGTCCCCTCTGCCAGCCAGCTAGCCCAGCACATCCATCCACCCAGCAGGCTACTTCTCCTCTGGTGTTCGCGTCAGTGTGCAAGTGCTCCTTTGCACCTGGAGGACGAATGTGGGGGAGGAGGAGACAACAAAAAAGAAAAGTCTTTGTGTCTAAGTTCTCTTATTGGGTTCTAGCTGGCTGGGCCATGGGTCAAAGGGCAGTCAGACCAAAATTACAACGGCAATACATCATGCCGCTCGAGTCCAACCAGCTGTCTGAGATAGGGTCATAACGCTGGACAGTGTTCAGGTAGGATGACCCGGAGTGACCTCCCACCACGTAGAGGTAGTTGTCCACAATGGCAGAGCCCACACCTGCAAGACAAACATCACAGTCATGTGACCAATTACAAGCTTCACTAACTGTTTTCTACATGCAATACCAACAATAGGTTCAAATAATACAGAGTCAAAATATGTCAGTGATTATTAGATTATCACTGTTAAATTATTGAATAGATTAAAATTATTAACTGACAACACAGGAGATGAGGGGCTTGTGGTGTCAACTTTCCATAAATGCACTGTGGTTTGGGTGTAGTACTGGATTAAATCACTAGGTGGGGCCTCTGATTAATGAGATAGAGTTACAGATGTGTGTCCTAACTGTCTCTAAGGACTGCACACATGGAATAAACTGCTCTCCATAGATGAAAATGTAATTGCTTCATGCTGTTCACTGTGCCAGTGAGCTAGCTAACTCCCCAGTTGGAATTTATCGTGACTCCTCCAATATATAAAACAAACAATGGAAACTTCAACAAGTTGTTTGACAAGCTGCCCATTTGACTAGCTATCCTGAGCATGGATGGAGTATAAGATAAGTTATTTATACTACAGCACAATATACAAATTATTATACAGAACCATTAAATAAAGCCTGAGTTGGCAGATTAATATTAAGAGACTGATTATTCACTGCTCAAGTGTCTAATGTACTTGGATTTTACGACGATTAAGGGCCACATCAGTAGTTTAAATACACCATAATTATGGAATAACGTGTGCTGCCATTATTTTTTACATAACTAACCAACTAAGGTTTGTTTACACATCCAATAAGTAATTAAGGAAATTTCATCCCTACTATAGAATCTGCATACACAGGCAACTTCCACCTTCTGAAGTCCCCATGTGCAACTTTTAAGTAATTATAGCCTTTTGTCTTTCAAATTACTCTGATGACAAAAGGTTTTTGTTTGAAGAAAATTTGATGATCTAAGTGAAAGCTGTAGTATTGGTCGCTGTCAGGCCCTCATTCTCAAAGAGTAATCAGCCTGCATTGCTGTCTGCACCACAGTACCTTTTTGGATACTACCACCAAAGATTGCCAGTGTCAAAATTTTAAACCCTACGAATAGGGGCTTTAATAAAAATTTTTAAAAAATCACATAATTTCCAGGCACAATGTAAACTTACCAGTGCGCGGTTCGTTCATCGGTCGGCAGGCGGTCCACTGGTTCTGATGTGGGTCGTACCTCTCAATGCTGGAGAGGTGAGAAACTCCGTTGTGTCCGCCCACCACAAATATGAAGCCGAGCATGACGCCGACTCCAAAGTTGATCCTCTTATCTGCCATGGGGGCTACCATTTCCCAGGCATCCTTGCTGGGGTCGTACCGCTCCACACTGTGTAGAACAGATGCAGCATAATTAACATGAACGCATAAAAGTTAACAAGACTTTAGAGTTTACAGCCATGCTAGCGGCTCTGTGAGGCTGTACTTAAGACACAGGAATGCTTTGTGCTAAATCCTAACATGCTGCTGTTATCTTAGACTATGTTCATCAATTAGTGTGTTAGTATAGTAACATTTGCTAATTAGCAATAAAGAAAAAGTACAGCCAAGGTTGATGGGAATGTCATTAGTTATATTATTTAGTTATAAATCAAAGTATTGAGCAAATTTAAATGTTGATCTGATGATGGTGCTAGATTAAGTTAAGGAGTCACCAAAGTTATAACAATTCATCCTGAGGGAGACGTGTGTGCCAAATATCATGATTATCTATTCAACAGATGTTGAGACGTTCACTCTAAACCACAAATGTGAACCTCATGGTGACATACAGGAAAATTAAGGGGATCACCAAAGACATTAGGATTCCTACTTTGGGGACTGTCTGTACAAAATTGTATGCCAATCCATCAAATAATTGTTGAGATGTTCCAAAGTGGTGGACAAACCGACAGGCCAACACTGCCATCCATAAAAAATGTTCTCAGTCAACACTGGTTGTACAAAATCCTGAGATTTGTTGATTTGTTGATTTATGTTTGATTCTGAAACGGCTTGTGACTGATCTCAGATGTCCTTGAATGCACCAACGAGAGTTTTTCCAAATAGTTCCTTCTCACAACTCCATAACCACATGCCAAAAAACCATGTCCGTATTCTAAGTCATCGATTTTGCAGTCAGAGAATGAATATATATCATATGGATATACACATGATAATCGAGCAGCTACCTTACTGCTGCCAAACTAAAAAGTTTGGGAGGTAATGAAGTACTGCGGTCTGTTTACTACCAGTTTAATACTAAAGTACTTTAAACTGCAATCCCTTTGCGAACCTCCAGCTTCACACTGCATTCGAATTCAAGCCTCTAAAAGTAGATTTTTATAATGTACTACTGGAATAAACTGAAACCAATGTCTGTCTGGAGAATTTCAGAAGTAATGTTAAGTGTATTCAACTTGTATACAACATGCAAAACCATTTGTGTGCTCCTTCAACATATCAATTTCAGGGATAGAAAACCTGCTGTGAAATGGGTCAAATGAAACCCCTAACAGTCACTGGAAAACCAGCAATTTGTTTTGCAGCACGCAAGGACAAATGAGCCATAAGCCATTGGGGAGGAGGGGAGGGGGGGAGAAATCAGTCCCTGAAGATTCTCTGTCCAAACACATTCTCCTGAGGGGTTTCGGGAGTCAAGGAAACAAGCAACAGAGACGCTGCTCTCTAGAGATCCACAGCAACAACAGAGGTCTAACCAGCAGCACACAGGCTCTATGAAACTTCAGCTACCACTTCTGTTATGACTCCTCTTCACTCATTAACAGGCCCTTGGCCATTTTCTCAGCAACATTTGACATCCTTCACTTGATTGCCAGTTCTATTAAATAACTAACAGAACCTTGAGAGACACGGCCTGGTTAGGAGGTCTGAAGGGCTAGAAGCTTTTCACTGGGATATCAAAGACTTTTCCTTTTTTTGGAAGGAGGTGTGGTAGAGCACCACAACCTTATGTTACTGATGTCAAATGTCATCTGTAGGAACAAAGAAAGGTTAGGTGCATGTTTTGATCCTATGTGGCTTTCTACAGTCTTCACATT
Organism: Thunnus albacares; assembly: GCF_914725855.1. NCBI lineage: Eukaryota > Metazoa > Chordata > Actinopteri > Scombriformes > Scombridae > Thunnus > Thunnus albacares. The sequence goes on along the minus strand of NC_058120.1, from coordinate 11,349,789 downwards.
ATAGAGAAACATCAGAGGGAGTGGTTACAGGTGAAGTAAAAGTGGAGTACTATAACATACATGGACAAATAAACAGACCAGCTACAGAGGAGGTATATGAATGAACAGTGAGTAGTTAATTATCAGGTCATAAACTGAACAGCATACAATATTTACTGTATGTTTGAGATGCATGTTTTCACTATTTTATAAATTACACACACACACACACACACACACACACACACACACACATTAGAAGTGTCAAATTATGTCCTTCAAGTTTTGGCACTTTCATATAAAGGCTATTAGTATCTTAGATATATAAGTAATGGAAAAATTACCCATCCTTAATTTTGAGCACCTCATATTATAAAAACCCACTAGCAGATAACATACTAGATACTAGATAAAACAATTCAGTGGTAGTACCTGTTCATATGGGCTGGGCCATAGCCTCCAATAGCGTACACCATGCCATCCAGCACAGCGGTGGCAAAGCAACTGCGGGACTTTGTCATGGGTGCCACAGGCTGCCACTCCTTCAACTTGGGGACGTATTTCTCCACCGACTGGAGGTAATACTGGCCGTCATAGCCTCCCAGGGCGTACAGCTCTCCAGCCAAGACCACCACGCCAAGTGTGCTGCGGCACTCTGCCATACGCTCCACCGAGGACCAGGTGTTGCTTTCGGGGTCCCAGCTTTCCACTGTGCTCTCGTGTCTCCTATAGCTAATGCCCTGTCTCATGTGTGTAGCGATGCCTCCCACCACATACACCTTGTGGTCTAGCACCGCCACTCCAAACTCATATCTGGGTACACTGAGCGGGGCCAGTCCTATCCATGAATCTGTCTGAGGGAAATACATTTCCATGCTGCAAGAGAAAGAGGAATGATACCCAATAAGTCTGTTTGTTTTTAAATACAGAACATGAAGAAGACAAAGACAATACAGAAGTTTTGAGTGTTGCTTTAAACTATTATCTACATAATTTTGGCATTACCTTTCTAATGTGGCAAACAGTCCAGCCTTGCCTCCTACTGCAAGCAGCACCTTCGGGGCACACCTGGGCCGTGCAGACAACACAGTCTGATAGGAGAGCCGGTGTTCAGGCATAAAATGATATTTCAGGGCCTCATTGAGCAGGTGCTTGCACGCGTGGTCATCTCGTATAAGGTGGTTGGCTTCATATAGGCGAGTGAGAAATTTGACGCTGAGGAGTGGAAGGCGCACACAGTGCAGCAGCTGAGCTAGATGCTGCTGTCTCTCAGTTACATCATATTTGATCCATGATTCCAGGGCGTAAAATACAGTCTCCTCTGTGACCACCTTAAGGCAGTCATTGGACACAATTTCATCCAACTCGGCCCTTGTCAGTTCAAAAAACTCCTCTGTCTGACAAACTTCCTCAAAGTTCTCACAGATGAACTTAGTTGCAGCCAGGCACAGATCATGACAGCCATATGTCTCTGCAAAGCGGGAGATGCCTATACAGTTCCCAGCATCCAGCTGGCTCTCTAAGAAGGAGCAGCACTCCTTAAGTACTAGCTTGACCTGGAGTAAGTTGGCAGCAGGTAGCAGAGATTCCACTGTTTCCTGGGAAATAAACACTGTGCCCGTGTAGGCATACTCAACGATGGCCTAGAAGAGAAAAAGTAATGTCATATAAACAAAAACTGTGGTACAGCAGTTAATGGGTGCACTTAATGTCTGCTGGCTCCATGCCTTACCTGTAAGGCAGTCTCGTCGATGCACTGGAATTCAACCTCAGAGGTCTCCTTTTCTGACAGGTTACCTGTGAACATGGCCTTGAAGTATGGACTGATGCTGGCCAGCACTACTTTGTGGGCATGGATCTTGGCATCACCCACACGAAGGACAATGTCACATAGTTCGTGATCCTGCCGCAAGAGCTGGAGGCCTTGCAGCAGCTGCTCAGAGTGAGGCCGTGTGAGACTGGCAAACATATAGGACTGGTCCTGCTGGTCCATCTGAGAGCAAGAATACACAGATCAGTGCCATGTTGACATTTTGTAAAGGCTGCAGCATCAGTCAAAGTCTCTTATTAACTGACATGTGACCAACAACCAATGGAAATACTGTAAATCGAGGAAATAAACGACCTGTCATCTCTACCCTGAGACAACAAGCCTGTAAAGTAAACTAAACACACAGTAGGTCTATGCAACATTACGTAAACACAGGAAGCGTACGGAAATATGCCTGGGCAGTAGTAGTGGGTTAAAAGCTATTTTGGTGTTAATCCAGCAATTATGCAGAGCCGTTCTGTTAGCAGTCTACAACAAGGCAAGCTACAGAATCATGATCTTCTTAATCCACTGCTAACGCTGCATAAAGTTAACCAACCGTACCAGCTACAAAGCATACACATTTTTAGGTTAGCCTCAAGCTGATTGCCCGATTGCTGCGGCGCGGCGGTGCTTTATGACATTCACTCACAATAGCAGTAATTGTTAGTTTGTTGACAGGGGCCTCGGATTGATTTGTGAACGGAGGACATGGCCAGATCAAAAACTCGCTAGCTACCTCTTTAGCTTCACATCAGCAGATAGCTACTGTGCTAGCTAGCACACTGCAATACCCACCAGCAGCTTGCATTTTGCATAAACATCCTCTCCACTGATGAACCTATTAACATTTACATCTGTTTTAACGTACATGACACCGTTGTATCGTCAAACAATCGTTCGTTTCCAGCAAATACTCACCACCTATTTCTGTGTCATTGCACTGCAGTCAAGCGCAGGTTAGCTGCTAAAAATAAACACGGTTACTGTGGCTAGCTGCATCATTGATTGATATACAGTAACATGGCTGACAGGTACAAAACGTGACGTTATAGCTGGCTTTCAGATAACATATTTATATCTTTAAACGTGGAAAACAAACCTGTAACTTATAGTCCGTCCGATGCGCCGCTGTAATGACCAATTTTGCAGTGGCCGAGTTCAGCGGAGACGAGTGGGAACCCCGGACGACTATCAGGAAAACAACCTACTGCCAACCAACCCAGCCACAAAGCTACAGATGAGCTCTTATAAGCACAGAGCCAGCACGAGCCAGCAGAGCAGCACACCCACGTCCGCTGTCGTCAAAGTAAAAGGGTTTTCACAACTATTTACTAGGAAGAGTCAGAGTCTGATTTATTCGCCAAGTAGCAAGTACAAGGAATTCAATGCTGACCAGATGTCAACAGAGAAAAAAGCAATAAACATGAACATTAAACAATAACCATAAAAACAAATATAACAGTGCAAGACAGAGAGGGGCAGTAATTTACAAAGTTTTTGTGTAGAGGGGGTGGACATTTGCATGCATGTTGACATGATTCAAAAAAACTGTGTGCAAAAAAAGATTATATAAATAGAAGTATAAAGACTATGTTCATGCATATTGACATGATAAAAAACTACAAAAAAAACTGTGTGCTAAAAAGCAGAAATATAAATAAAGTTTACATTTGAGTGTAAATAAACTGTGTGTGTATATATTAACAGAATATATATATATATATATATATATATATATATATATATATATATATATATATATATATATATATATATATATATATATATATATATATATATATATATATATATATGCACAGTTAGCAATGAAAAAATATCTAGATGCATCTACACAGTGCAGGACAGACAAAGACACAGTATACGCAATATGAATTTGAATGAGATATGGAGGTGAAGTGGTTTACAGTCTTTTAATGTCCTTGTTAAAGATGGCTCTTGCCTGGGGAAAGAAGCTGTGAAGGTAGCGGGTGGTCCTGGATCTGGGGGCTCTCAGTCTGAGTCAGTCAGAAGAGTCATGCCACATTCATGTCAATAAGCAAAATGCAAATGATAGTGAACTTCGCCAGTATTTTTAGACCAAATAAAAACATTGCCCTGTAGATCTTTGGGATAATAACAAAGTACATGCACCACAGTATTGTGGAATAAGTGGTGTAATGTTGTATAAAACATTCTGAAAGATCAAATTAAAACTAAAAATACCTATATGAATCCTTATTTATATCTCACTTGCATAAAACAAATGAATACATCAGTCTTACTCTTATCACTTGATTACAGTGGTGGAGTATTCAGATTATTTTATCAAGTAAAGCAATACAACAAGGTAAACATACCCCAGTACAAATAAAATCCTGCATGAACTACTTAGCTTCAGTAAAAGTGCAAAAGTAATATCAGCAAAATATATAGGTCAGGATTTTTTTGTCTGTCTCACTATGTGCTATATTAAGATGGACTCTTCTGTATTTCTCTATTTTTCTCTCTGTGTGTGTGACAGAGATTTATTGGCCCATGCAATGTTATATTTTGCATTAAATTATTACTAATGTATTAATGTGTAGCCAAAATTTTACTGTAGCTTGTCCAGATGGAGCTAATTTTAACAAATGTATATACTATTGGGTTTAACCATTAACGGCATACATAATATTTTATAGACTCATCACAAAGATTTGTATGTACAATCGTAATCTGCAAAGTATGTAGTAAAAAACAACAACAACAACAAAACAATATTTGCTTCTGAAATGCAGTTTAATAATAGTATACAGTTGCATAAATTGAAAGTACAAGTGCATCAAAAGTGCACTTAAATACAGTATTAGAGTTAATGTACTTCATTTTTACCACTGGTTTATTAAGTAATTTTACGGTTAAATGCTTTTTAGCATAAAAAACAAATAATATAAATCTGAGCCTCATTTGTGTTGTACAGCCAAGTGAACCCATGGGTGCAACCCTGGATAGAATGAAGTCATTCTGGATAGAATGAAGTCCCCCTCCACAGAAAAATATTTTCTTCTTCTTGTTCCGACACTCGAATATTTTAGCTTTACTGTGTGGATTATGTCTATGCAGAGTTTGACTCTAAAAGGCTGTTTTCACATTCATCTACTGAAAGTGGAAAATTTCTCTGTGTTCATTAAAAAAAACAGATTTTAAAGGACCAGTGTGTAGGATTTAGTGGCATCTAGTGGTGGGTTGCAGACTGCAATCAACTGAATACCCCTCCTCTTCCAAGCATGTAGGAGAACCAAGTGGGTAGCTCACAGTCTTAAAAGTGAAGCCAATGCAGAAATACCTTAAACCTGCATTCTTTCTAAAGGCCAACAAGGTCGACTCCACTGCATGCAAAAAGAAGTCCAATTGTATGGAAGTGTATGAGAAAATGACCCTACTTCTCACTTGATTTATTATCTCAGTAAACGATCCTCTAATGAGTGTATAGTTTCAATCATTTGTTTCAACTCTTCCTCAATACAGCATGATGTTCATTTTGTAAATTATGGTCCCATTTACAGTAAAATAGACAATAGTACTAACCAAGCTAGCAGCTAGCGCTAGGGTCAGCTCCACCCTCTCGTCCAAATATGGTCACTTCACATGAAAGGCCCTCTCTACAGCCAGTGTTTGGTTTGTCCGTTCTAGGCTACTATAGCAACATGGTGGTGCAACATGGCAGCCTCTGTGGAAGAGGACCCACTCCCTATGTCAATATAAAGGGCTCATTCTAAGGTAAAAAAAACAATTCTTATTTTCAGATGATTATACACTAATTAAAAAATACACATGAGTATTATATTCCATTTCTGCCAATATTTCTACCAATATAGCCCCCTAAATCTTACACACTGGTCCTTTAAGGGGCGAGTCTAACAAGCATGATTTGTGACACCACAAATAGTTTGGAAACCAATCCTGATCCAATATTCAATTTACACAAGTGTGATGTGGAAGCTTGAAGCTTCCAATGCACAAACACTGAGAATGGACTTTACACTGAGGTAGGAGACATCTTGTGTCCAGCAGTTAAACGTCTAAAATAAAATATTTATGCATATTTATAGATTCTGGAATTTTTAATGAGAGAGAAGGAGGAGATGTAGTTTCAAGGACAATTTAACTTTTTGTGGAAAAACCGTATCAGACAAATTATTATTCAAAGTAGAGTATTTTATCCATCTTAAAACATGTCTGGAGGGTCTCTTTAAATATTAATAATGTATATGACTAGAACATAGTAGCTATATACAATATACAATACTAAAATATATTTGAGCAAATATTGACTTTTCTACGTTAGAAACCCCAAAAAGCATTATGAACTAACAGAAAACTATGTATTTTGAATGATATTCATGCTATTTATGATATTTTATACATATGGGGAGTTCTAACCCAGACTACAGTGCATAAATGGAACATGATATGCATGTTACATGTAGTTTTAAGCGTGTTATATGTTAATTCGTCCACAGTGTCTCCTTTACTTTCCCTCAGTCAGCAGCTCTATGATGATGATGATGCCGCCTGCAGGAGCCTGGAACTCGCGTCACCATGGAAGCGCTCCTCAGTTTGCGACATGTATTCGCCATTTTGCTGCCTCGGTGTGTGTGTGTGTGTGTATATGTCTGTGTTTGTGTGGGCGCCCCTCGATGTGAATACCTCTGTAGCGCCCAAACATTCAACACTCCAGACACCAGCTAAAACAACCAGGAAAAATGTCTGCACTCGGAGAATAGCAACTGCCGCAGAATGACATGGAAACTTGGACGACGTTAACATTAGATAGACTCGACGAGCGTCGCCGAAGAGGACCAGGGGGAATGAAAGGTCTATTTTCTTGCTGTTTTTCCAACTTTGCTAGCCCAGTCAGCCAACACTAACCACTAACACAATTAGCAGAGTTAGCTTAGCAACGTTTAAACGATGATAGCTGCTCAAGGTTCTATGTAGCTAGGTTAACCAATTAGGCTTCTTAACGGTAACCAGTAGCAAGGGATTGATTGTAAGCCCTTTGCAGGCATTATACTATCGTATAACTGGCTAAGACTGTAACCGACATTTATGACAGTTATTTAATAGAAAGTAATGTTACATTAGCAGGGAATAACGTACAGTAGTAGAGGTTATCTGAATCGTACTGGAGATAACTGGAGTGGCAGAGAGCCACAAGTGGTTGAGTATCTATAGGCTCCATTATAAGGTAAGTTAGTTCATGGTGATTTATCATGATGTTGGGGAACAGATGAGTGCGTTTACATGCACACTGGTATCCTGGTTATGTTTTGCGCATGTAAACAGCTTATTCCGAAAAAAAAACCTGGATAAGTCCTTATCCCGGTTTTGCGAAACCTGGAAATAACTACTATTTCCGATAGAAACCAGGATACTGTGGCATGTAAACACCATATCCAGGTTTCAGAACCACTTCATAGTGACTGAGATGGTGAGAAATCAAGACACATACAGGCAGACGATCAGAAACCTGGGTACTATTACGATCATGTATACAGGGATATGAATAACCATGTTTAATGTTCCATGTAAACGCCATATCTAGAATATAATCAAAAACAGGATAAGGCTCAAAACCAGGATACTATGCACATGTAAGCGCACTCAACAAGAGACTCTCTCAGTTAAAATATGTAATGTTATGTGATTCATTGCTGTAACATGTTTACATACATTGTTACTGAAGCTGTCACAATGTCTTTTTGCTCCTCACTATGTTCATTCTGCTTCACTGTAAGCAAACGGGAATACTAAATCCTGTATCTACTGTTAATTTTCTGTCTTTTGTTTTCACAGCCTGACTAACAGGAGAGTGGTTCTCCATCACCAACCCACTCAGGATGAAAGCACATAGGAAAGAAGAGGAATATTATTGTCCTCACTGGATTGTGTTTGCTTTTTTGAATTCTCAAATTTGACCACATCCATAAGACCATCAATAATGATACTTGGATTAATCTCCCAGGAGTTACACCAGCAGCTTCTGGACCTGAAGAATTACCAGAATCGCACAAATGGGGTGGAAGAGCTCAAACACATCCTCTCAGAAGTGGACATGAAATCAGTCCCATCTGACAGTATTGAAGAGTTCATAAATTTTCTTCCCCGACTTCTGGATGACAGTAATTTTAAAGTCTTGTATGGTACCTTACAAGTTTTAAACTTACTTATTCAGAAGTTAGATACAAGTGCAGACAAATATATCAAACAGATAGTCTTAGTGGCTCTCAAGGCCCTTGGGGACACTCGCACCGTCACCAGGAATGAATATATGAACGTGTTTCGACAGATCATGAAAACTGTTTCTCCGCAACAAGTATTAGATCTTGTCATCGGCAATTTGAAACACAAGAATTCCAGGGTTCGGGAAGATGTCCTTAACATTATTATTGCAGCTATGCTCACTCATCCAAGGAAAGATTTCAACATCCCCAAGCTTTGTTTTGAGGTTGCACCATATCTGACAGACAGCAAAAAGAAGGTCCGCCATGCTGCTCTTGAGCTGTTTGCTGTTTTTGACTATTGCCTTGACACGGGAAAAAAACAGCCTCTAATGAAAGCTGTCGACATGGTTGAACTCAATGAAGATGCAGAGGGTCTTATGGGAGCTGTACAGGCGAGACGAGCAAGGCACGTCCTACCAAAACTCTCCTCAGAGGGGATAGTGGAGTATGGCCTGGTGGTGCCCAAACCAGGGCAGAGGTGCTCCCCACAGTATGGTTCTGGAGCAGATCTGGACTGGGTGATGAATGGAGGGCGGATTAGCAGCGCCAGGAGCCACAGAACTGAACCAGACTGCGAGCGCTTGTATGGCTATGGCAGTTTAGGCTCCCTCACTGATGACCCCCCACTTCAAAGGAGGATTGTCAGTGCAGGTAAAGGGAAGAACAAACTACCCTGGGAGATGTCAAGCTTCCCATCCACTGAAAATGACCAGCAACGCAGAACCCCCAATGGAAAGTACTCTAAACAGGTGGGGCCCATCACCACTGTTAACTTGCTATATTCTCACTTATCTCTCATGCTAATTATGCCATTTGGAAACATTCCTGGATTCAATATATGTTTTCACCAGCTTTATGATTCTCAGTCAAAGTAAGACATACAGCTTAGAGGGATACTCTGGGAAAGGTTAGATTACCCGAAAGAACTGATGGAAATTTTGTCCTTTTTGTTGTCATTGATCAACATTAATGAAGCAGCTATTGACTCAACAAGCTGTGTTCTCCTTTTTGTTTGAAAGGGCATCTAAAAATATTCTTTGAAATCCAAAGCAATTAGCACTTAATCAGTCAATTGTTAACTGCCTGCACAGAGGTTCTAGGAGCACTAGTGTTTTTCTCATTGACTTTGAAATTGCCGTGCATCTCGGTGGCGAGGCGGTTATGTTGATTTGCCCCCAATCACTCAGCAAGTGCAGTCATTGCAAAGAGAATGAAAGGAGTGGTTATGTGAAGTTGCGCTTGCTTTCTCTGCTTCCTTTTACTCTTGCTCAGTCCCCATTGAAATGATAAAGCTCAACCTCGGTAAGAATTCATTCATTTGAATAAATCTGGAGTCTTGACAATTTGCCATTTTAGACCTGCAGGTTGAACAGGCTGAGTCACACCCGAAGGCACCAGTCCACAGAGACAACAGAAGCACCTTCCTTTGAGACAGTTTTGGGGGAGTGGGAACCTAAATATAGCTATATCTCACATGCTGCAGTATGGAAGGAGTGCAGCAGAGAGGATCAGTTGTCCCAGAAGCCCTGTTCACACCCAGCATTAACATGTGTCTTGGATGATTCGATAACAGCTCAGTGTGTCAGTTCACACCTGGCATTAGAATGTGTCTCCAGATGCGTCTGAGTGACCGCTTGTGATCGTATATCACTTCCCCGCTCAAAATGCAAATAAGCACGTAGGCTACATCACTTCCGTTTGCAAAGACCAAATGTGTTCTTTTTTTTCTTTTGTACTGACTCTTCAGCCCAAATGGAAATCATTTGGGCCTCGCTCGGGAGAGACACAGCAGCTAACGTTTCTCTGTTATCTGTATAGGGATAGGAAAGATTGTCACTAAATGAGAATAGCTGATCCATCTTAAAAGTCAGTCCACCTTAAGGAAGGGAGCGAGTGGGTGTATGACGGTGAGGCTGGCGACCTTAAGGTCGAGTCACGAGTTTTTTACATTTTAATGCCCGGTGTGAACAGGTTCTTACACATCTTATTACACAGAGTTCAATGATGTCCTCTTCAGTCAACCAGTGTCTTATGTGCATGATGCAGCCCATAATGCTTGATAACTTTTTATTTATTTATTTATTTTACATTATTTGAAATTAATCTGTATCTTTTGGCAGAGTAACTCTGTGCTAGGTTGTGTCACTGAAATATACGGCTCTTGAATCATAAAAAAAGAGAAGGATAGATGAATAACATTGCAGAACACTCAGGGATCACTGACACTATTCCTGGAAGAAATAGAGTAGGTGACTCATTTTTTTTTTGAACAGTGACACTTTGGCTGCAAGGATAAGCTTTTGCTGTCATGAGAATTAGCTTTGTATTGAAACACCGGGTAAACATACCACTTTGTAGGGTTAAAGGATGCAATGTGGAACATGTACTATATTATACTTAATCAGCTAACACCCTAGAATAATTAAAATGAAGCTACTGTCAGCCTTGTTCTAATAATGTGCATGGATTGTGATGAGTGGCTTTGTTTCAGGAGGTATTAATTGACCATATTTTGTTCTGGGAACTATTACCAAGCTTAGAGGCTTTCATTTGAAAACCTTCTGTTTACAGCAGTGTCTGTCTCCCAGCAACCCCATTACCACACAGCACACTTATTGTAGGGGGCGTGAAACATAATTGCTAATATCACAGGGTTATGCTTGTAAAACATGGCTTATTTACAACTCTAGTGTTGATTGCAATCACACCGAGTGCTCCGCAGTGAGTGTTGATCTGATTGGCGGCAGTGGGAATAACCTCAGCCTAAGACTCTCTCAGAGGTTGAGATGTTAGCACTGATCCAAAAATCTCTCGTTACTCTCTCTGTACTTCATGTATTTATCTTAGACTAAGGTTTCACAGGTTGCACTGTGACAGTAAGACTTTAATGAGAACAGTAGACGTCATGCACATTAAGTTAAGTCTGTTTACAGTAGCAGAACATCCATCCAAAGGCCAGTTTCTCTTGTCTGAGCTATTCAAATATCTGGTTTGTTTCATGTTAGGTATTTGAACATCATCCTTTATTGTTATATTGTAATATTTTTCTGTCTACTTGTAGGTGGCCCATGAGGATTTCCTTCCCCTGTCCAGGAAGCTGAGTCCAGAGACCTACGTACCCAGTTTTAGTAAGTGTCAATACTTTGCTTCTCCGATACTCACATAAATTCCATATGAGGTGACAAGTACAGTTGAATGGTTGCCACGGTCAACTTACGCTGAACTCAAATTAGAGCAGCTTTAAATTGGATTAGCATGCTGAGTCAAAGGAGTCACAGTGCCACATGTCACCAGAAGCCCTGAGAGATGAGCAAGGTTGAAAGGTTACATGGCAGATGAGTGTCATACCAGTCTCACAACATGCCGGAAGAAACCGTTACACCATACCACCATACTCCACTCACCAAATGTTTAGTTATCTAAATTCTAGCCTGCTGGTGTGAATACTCACAGACATTTGTCCCCACACTCTTTAAGATTTTACCTGGCATTGTTGTTCTCGCATCTGTTAAGTTACAATGAGTAAGACAGCAGCATGCATCTTACAACATATCTTGACAGTTTCCTTTTTTCTCAAGTTATTTGTTCAGTGCCTAAATGAATGTATTTGCAAGGCTTTGTTAAGGCTTTAAGAATTTGATTGTTAAGATTAAGATTTTACTAGTAAATACAAATAAATATCGCATGCTCTCCATGGAGCAACTTTTCCCCGAGTGCATTTAGTAAACAGATTCAGTCCATGCCTCATTAAAGGCTAATTGTGAGAGAAATGTCCTGCCCTAAAGAGAAAAAGAAGGTGAATACCTATGGCAAGACGTCTTTGCTATTATCCAGCTTCAATAGAGAAATATGCAGTGTTACTGTTGCTGTAACTATAGAAAGGGGTCGTAGGTTTATAGCTGCCTGTCAGTGCAGTCAAGTAAAAAATCACCTGTGAGGAGCTGGTTCAAACTGACTTCAGCTGCAATTTATTTACCATCACGTCCAAGACCTGGGAAGAGTAGAACTGACCACAAGGAGATTTTTTTTCAACATTTAAAAATTAATTTTCTGTTATATTAACATATTAAGTACAAACTCTGAATTACATTAATTCCTTAATTCATTGGAACAGTCTATAGTGCAGAGTTTGTTCTCTTTTGTCATTAAATGTGTAGTAACAGTGGTCTGATAATTTTATCCAGCCATTGCACCATACAGATTATTTAACCACTGGCGGGTTGTGTTACTGCCATGTTAGTTGACTATTGTGCAACCCTGTTAACATTGCAAAAATATACTTTTCATCTAGGTTCTGCAGAGCCACAGAAGCCACAATCTTCCACTAGGAGGGAGTCCCCTGCACGCATCAGAAGAAGTGGAAGCCTCAACTTAGACCCTGACATCTTTAAAACCACCAACTTCACTGACTCAGAAAATGGTAAGGAGTTATCACCTCAAAATGATTTGCTAATTTTTCAAAAATCATAAAAAGCGTAGTCTGGATGTCTTTACATGTATGTGAAAATTGTATTGACAGTTGATTTGTGAACACTTTGTCTCACAGTGGCATCCAAGGGACGTGTGCTCCAAAGGAACCCCAGTGTTGAGCGCACGTTTTCTCTCCCCTCTAACCCCACTACACCCGGCTCCTTCCTACTGCCCTCCTACCCACTTGCTACACTCCCGGGAGGCATGCTTACTCCAACACTGTCCCGCCGTCATGCCGACTCTTCCCTCTCTATGTCGAACACCTGGCCCAACAAGAAAGAGAACAGTCCTCATCAGAGAGACACCAGCCCCTGGAGAGACACAGCAGGCACAGCAAAGGGTAATCTAGTAGAAAGATGTCAGTATATGTGAAAGGTTGTCAGCTGGATGTGAAAATGTTGTTGTGTTTTGTGTCATCAGTTTTTCTTTCTTTCTTCCTTGCCCTACCCCCTCCAGGAGACCTCTCTAGCAGATGCTCTCCCAGGCCTCTTCGCGCCTCCCTCGTGAGTTCTTCTTCCACTTCGTCATTCCGTCGGGCTCTGAGCAGCACCAGGGCAACCCTCTCTATCTCACCAGTCATCCCTCCAGCAGAACAGGCCCAGTCTCATAACGGCCAGAGGTCTAATGCTCCAGGCAGCCCTCAGAACCAGCAGCTAGAAAGGGACTTTCATCTAGACCCTGTTAGCATCAATTCAATGCAAGATCCTCAAGAGGAGGATCCTCTGGACATGCAGGAGGTCAGCAAACTGCCTGTAATTTTGTTTATCATCAATGCTGTAATGAGGGTTTTATCTGCTAGTCCAGGGTATCACAGTTTAGATTCATCAATCCTCTTTATGCTCATATGTGCCAATATGTGTCTTGCTTACAGATGCTGAACTCACTGCGCTCATTGCGCAACAGTGCTGCCAAGAAGAGGGCCAAAGTGAGCCTTAGCAGTTCAGACCCAGACAGCCCTGACTCAGCTGTGAAGTTAGACCTGGGTCTGGACTCACCATCACACACGTCTCCCATGCCTACTAGTTCAGCCAGTGAGAGTGGTCTTTTCAGTCTGAGCTCAGTTGCCAACTCTAGCTTCAATGGCATCAAAACCAGGTAAAGGATCCGTTACTTTTGGACTCATTAGTTAAATTTGCTTATGTTTCATTTGTAACGAGGACCACCATATGTTGGGGTATTAGTCAACAAAAGCCTGATATATTTCAGTCAGAGTAAATGTTATAACAGACCTGGTGCCAATGTTGAGCAGTGGTAACCATCCGGTGTTTAATAACGATGTGTTGAACAGTGCTAGGCAGTTTTCCAGGATAATTTCTCACTTGTCACATCTGTCAACAGTCCCGGAAACTCTACCTCTTCAAGAATGAAGCCTCGCATTGCAAGAAATCCTTCTGCAAAACTGAGATCTTCCGTGTCCATTGACTTCAGCAGCCTTCAAGGTATGAAAAAGGATCAAAAAGTCTTGGCTGTTGTGTTGTATTGATTTGCATCTAATTCTCGTTTTTGTTTTTGCTCTGTAAAGGATTATCTCAGAGAAACGAACTTTCACCTGAGGTGGGTGTTGTGGGACAGAGAGTCACTTACTCCAACGGAACAATCAAAACTGAGGAAGAGACCATAGGGCCCTCCCCTCCGTTGGTCAAACCAGCCTTCCGGGAATCAGTCAGAGCTCTGAAACCTGCCAAAGGTAAGCCAGTGATAACATCAAACAGAACAAGGCTTTCTCCTGGATTCATCTTGTGATTATATTTTTTGTGCTTAAATAATTAAATCAGTCCTTTCTTTTGACCTTTAGGATCTCAGAGCCACAACAGCAGGAACTCACCAGCCATGGACATGCCTGAAGGCGTCATTGGAAGAGGTCAGTGTGCTCATAAGTCATTATTTAGTTATCCAATAATTTGCTCTGTGGCTGAACTAGTATTTTAGCTCAGTGTTGTTTTACAACAGACTGAAAGGCAAAGCTTCCCAAAGTCCTGTTTGAGTTTCAAAGAAACACTACAAAATACAGTTTGTAATAACCCTCATTTAGTAATGGTCTTGAATATAAATACATTCTTTCCTTCATGATCACAGTTAAATTGCACTGTTAAAATTTTAAGCAGACCTTATTACTAATTCATTCAGCAGTTGAGACAGTATGGTGTCCACCTCTCTGGTCATACATTTAAATTATCTGCAAACACCACCCTCATGTTTCATAGGCATGTTTGAAACTGCAGTGTCCTCCAGTCGTCCAGGAGTGGCCTTGTCACTTGAGCAGGGTGATTCAGTGGCCAAACCTCCTACTGATCCCTCAGGAGGCATCTACAGCCATGCTCTCTCTGCCAGTCACCCAGACAGTGATGACAGCCCTCGTCCAGATGAGGTTAAGGTTAGTCACACTTTGTCCAATGGTAAATCATAGCACATGATAGAAAGTTTCCAGTTACCAAGTACCACTTGGTGTGTTTTCTACTGATGCATGTGCAGGAGAGGGTGAAGAACACAAGGTTTAGCCGGGATAAGATGCGGCTGCAGCGCCTGGATCAGTCGGAGGGGCAGCTTGGTCACGGGGACAACACACGAGACAAGATTCGCCACCGTGTGAGACAGATGTTATCAGATTCACCTACAGAGGAGAACAGCATGTTAATCATCAAAGGCAAGAGGCGTTTTGCATAAATTCATTTCATCATAACGTGGAGTTTCAAGTTCGAATTGTAGCCAGTTTTACTGTTGGTTGGAAATAAGCTATTCCAAGGATCCTCTTTGCCCCTTATGATAAAATAAATACATATCTTACCACCCTTTATATTTAACAAATGCAGTACATTTTTGTGGCTCAATACACATAATAGTTATTTATAATAGTTATTCATATGTGAAATGTTCAGACAATCAATAGCAAAAGAAAAAATGTTTTCAGTTTAGAAAAATGTTTAAATTTGTCTTTATTTACTGTATTTGTATTTATGTATTTTGTTTTTTGTCATAGTCTTTAAAGAAATGAAATATGAGCTTACAGTGTTTGTAGCCAGAGACTTGAAATATTTCTCTTTTCTGCTGTAGATCTGCATCTGAATGGCAACACACTGACTTCCACCAAAGCAGACCCTCCCTCTGACGAGTCACCTATCAGCCCCACCAGTCCTGTCAGCCCACCTGGCCCCCAAAGCCCCATCAAGTGCTTCACTCCGCCCCACCAGCCAAGCCCCCCCACGGTGCCCCCCAACCCCAAAAACATGTCCCGTCTTAGGAGGGCTCCTAGCCTCAGCAGGACCCGACCCTCACTGTCCCACAGCTCAGGTCAGTGGATCTGAAAGCCCAATGTTTCATCTTTGTGCACAAAATGTCAAGCTTAATTTTCTACTTTTTAAACAACCAAAGCGTGTCCATGTCACTGTATCATTATTATGTTGCTCTGTGTCTTGAATATTTAGCAATATTCCACTGCATTATAAATAGATGACCCACAGTTTTAACAAGTCTTTGTTTATAGCAATAGAAAATGTTGGAACATTAATTAGACTGTCAAAGCCATCAGAGCATGGCTGAATAAGATGTTTGCTTTGGATAATGTGCAACAATGCTTTGTTTTGACAACCTGCTGTTAATGCACCGCTGCCCACACACACTGCTTGTTTTCAGACGGATAGAGATGTAACATGAGACTGAATCTGTGTGTCTGTGTGTTGTGTGGTATCTGACGGGCCATTTAGATGAGCTGTCTCCTGGCGCTACAGGCCACAAGAAAAATCTCTCTGAGCCTCCGGAGCTATGTCCTTTTTCCAAGCCTGAGCTGGCACTGACACAGAGTTTCAACCTGCTGAGCTCAGAGGACTGGTGAGAAACATTTGCAATGTTACAGTACCCCAGTTTCACTGCTTCAGAGGAGAATAGTTTTGATCCTCATATTGATAACTCAAATCCAAGGGTCCCACAGAGGTTAATAGAATGTAGAACAAGAAAAAAATAATTAACTAATTACCAACCTTGTTTTTTTGTAAAGGGAGAAGAAGATCGAAGGTCTGACGTTCCTACGTTCTCTGGCCCACTACCACTCAGACACACTCCAGGGCAGGCTTCATGATGTCTGTCTGTCTCTCATTCAAGAGGTAGCTATTCTTGTTGTATAACCTGCCCACATCACTTTTGACACGTATTACTCTCTCTGAAATTGAACTGCTTCTTTTCTGGTTTACATATTGATATCTGATTTTGCAGAACAATTTCATTTGTCAGTGTCTTGCATTTATGCGGTGCCTTGACTTCAAAGTGCATGTGTGAACTCCTTACTGTTTTTGTTTGTTTATCTTTAATGCTGTGTCTTTAATCTACTGTATATGTCCAATGTTCTGTTGTCCACTCGCATCAAAAATGTCTTTCTTATTCAGGTGAAGAACCTGCGGTCAGGTGTGTCCAGGGTTGCAGTGTGTACACTGGGTGACCTGTACAGCCACCTGCAGAGGGCAATGGACCAGGAGCTGGAGGGGACAGTGAAAGCCTTACTGCAGAAGGCTGGGGAGACTAACGCCTTTATTAGGCAGGATGTTGATGCAGCACTGGACTGCATGGTACAGCACTGTACCCCCACTCGTGGAATCAATGCTCTACTCTCCGGGGGACTCAGGTCAGTATGCACTGGCCACATTCACACACAGTAAAGGGCTGTTTCACTAAACTTAGAATCTATCTATCTTGCACACTATCCTAAAATGGAATCGTTAAACATTTTTAATCTTTAATTTCTGAATTGGTTTTCCCTCTGCTGTTAGTCATCTCAATGCAGTGGTGAGGAAGTGCACCGCCCAGCATCTGGCCAATCTGGTGGAGAAGGTTGGTGCTGCCCGTCTCCTTTCTGGAGGTAAAGATCTCACTGACAGAATCTTACCTGCAGTCACCAAGCTTGCGCAAGACTCCTCACAGGAAGCCAGGTATGTAGAGGGATTTCAGTTATGTTTTTACAAATCTTGTATGCACAGATTTAATCTAAATGTTCGTGTTTTGCACAAATTAAGAACTTCAGATTCATTAATATTTTCTGAATAGCAAAATGTTCAACAACATTTATGAGAAGTTGGATCCACAAATTGGTACCATGAAATCCGTATTACTAGCCCATTAAAAATATATATAAAACACAGATGATTCCACTAGATTTTGTGCTTTAAACATTTCCCATCGGTCCAGATTAAAAGAAAAATAGCCAAGAGATTTGCTTGATATGAGAATACGTCATAAAATACACAAGGGACATACTGGTAGCTTAGTGGTTAAGACGCATACCACATAAACCAACTAACCAACTTTAGTACAATGCAATACAACAGTATAACCCAACATTCTGCATATAACAAACCTTTATTTAGTTTGTTCTAGTTGATATGTGTCTCACCATAACTGACATTAATATTAAAAACGTTAAATAAAATAGGGCTGTGGTCTCCTGGTCGATTAGTTGGTCGATAGGCTCTTGTCCGACAAAATTCTCATTGGTCAAATAACTGCCGTGTTACTTTCATAAGGAGAAAAGTGCTACATCAATAGCTTTCCAGGATTAATCCATTATTTCCTGCAGCAGGAGGGACAGACTAACAAATTACCTGAAAATGGGGGTGTATTCAAAACACCCCCGTTGTTTTCACAACTTTGAGCTTGCCCAACCTAATGGAGACTGCTAGGTCTAACTGTACCCAATGTTTACTAAGCGTTTACTGAATCACTATTTCTCCTATAATTATAACAACAAGAACTCCCGCCAGGCCAAAAAAATATTTTTTTAATGTAAAAAATAACACCAAATATCCATTCATTCGGAAATCAATAGTGTTTGGGAGTGTCTGCAGCGCTGTTCCATTACGTGAGTCTACCTCCGTGTCGTTGCCTGGGAAACTATCGGTAGCGTAACTCTAAGGAATACGGCATTGTGTAGTATGTTTGCGTAGCGAGCGAGAAAGAGTGAGCGGTAGATGAGTGACGGTGGATGCGAGCTGAGCAGATGAAAAGGTTAGCAGTAAGTTGTCCGTCTGGCAGTATAGTACAGACTTCAGTGTAACAGTTTATAAATGCTTATTATGTACGATTTCAGTTGACCCAAGATTTTCTTTGGTTGACTACAGCTCTAAAAGAAAAAAACAAAAATGATTGTCTTGCTTTACTAAATGCTGCTTATGGCCTGCGAATCCAAAAACAACAATACTGCAGACAAACAATAATTCACAAAGACTGTTGATACTGGCACTCAGGTTGTATATTCTTACACTGGTTCAACCCATAGGTACTACGGGCGTCGAATGCTGCTGTCCCTGTCGTCCCACCCAGACTTTGACAAGATCCTGGAGAAATATATCCCCACCAAAGACCTGCCAACTGTCAGAGACACTGTCTTCACTCTCAAGACAAAGGTTCAGTCTTTGCTACTGCATGTGAATACAATGTTGGTGTTTTTGCTAGAGTTCAAACACTGTCATCTTACCTCGAGATTGTGGGTGATTTTAGGGTCTTGGTGAGATGCCCCAAGACACCCAATCAGCCAGAGGCAGACGCTCCCTTCCAGGCAGTGGCACAGTCAGGGCCTCGTCTCTCACCAGAGAGCCACTCAACCAGACCAACAGGTGGGTGTAATTATCAACCAGTACGGCAGAGAGACCTGTAAACACTGAATTCAGCCTCAGTAGTAGAGGTGTAGCTGACATAAACTGCATAAATACATATGGAAAGTAAGTTACTAATATTTAACTGACAGGTTTATAAAGATATAACATTTAATTTGCTTCATCTACAGGGAGACCAATAGCCATTACAGCTGTAGATCTCAGACACAGAGTATTGCAGACAAGACCGAATACATCAAGCAGATCTCAGGTCTGCTGGGTTCAAAGGACTTCAGAGAGAGGATCAAGGGAATCGACCAGCTAGTGACTGACTGCCAGCACAACCCCAACATGGTCATCAATAGTATATTCCCAGTTAGTAGAAATTTTATTCTAATTACATCAATATTTTTATGTACCTTTTATCATGGTTCTTAATTTTAATCATAAAAATCACCAGGAAAACATCACTAAACTGTCTCTCTTCCACCTTTTACCCTTTGTTCTTCTCTCTCTGCTCTCCCTTCTTTCAGGTGTTTGATGCTTTCAAGTCAAGGCTGCAGGAATCCAACAGCAAGGTCAATCTGTATGCCCTCGAGTCTCTACAGAAAATCATCCACTTGATGAAGGAAAACTTGTCCCAAGTGGTCAACATCCTTGTCCCAGCGATTGTGGACAATCACCTCAACTCCAAGAACAACGCCATCTACTCTGCTGCTATTGGAGCTATTAATGCACTGATCTTAAATCTTGGTACTCATTTCCAGAATTCAGAACTTTTGATACAGGTGAAATTTGATGCTTGGTCTGATTTGAGAAATTGTATTTGACTTTTTCTTTGTTTTCTTTCCTTGGCAGATAACATACTCCTTCTCCAGCCTTTCTGCACCAAGGCTCAGTTTTTAAGCGGCAAAGCAAAGGTGGATCTTATTGAAAAGGTTGCAGGTATGTCTGTTGTAATCATTCTGAAACATGTAGCAAGTTTTAGCCTCAGCTTTTGAACTGGTTTGTATATCTGACCACCTCTTATCAATTCTCACTTTTTATATCCAGATCTCGTGACAGAGCTCTACCCTCGCAAGCCCCAGATGGTGGAGCAGAAAGTGCTGCCCTTGCTGTGGCACCTCCTTGGCACCTCTACCCACAGTGGGACCATTCATGGCCGGGGCGGCAGCGTGCGCGGCGCTACCGCCAACCTGTGCCAAGCCCTTTATGTCCAGATGGGTCCCAGCCTGACTGAGTTTGCTGCCTCCCAACCTGCCAATGTCCACAAAGGTTTAAATGAGGTCCTGAGGACTTTGTCCTAAAGGTAAAGCAGAATCCAAACACTACCAAATGTTGGAAGAGAAGAAAGAGCATTGACACAACACTGACCTTACTTGAAGACAGAGATGTTCTACATTTCTTACAGTGCCTGCACTTTTATATCAATAAAGAGAAAGTCCTTAAAGATTAGGAGCTCTTATTCTTATCTCAGTGAGATTTCCTCTGGTACAAAGCATGGACAATTGTAACATACTGACATCAGGTCTTACACGTACTCAACCTGCTCTCTTTGCACTTTGAAAAGGTAGCTCATTATCATGATAGACGTCATGAGTTTTACATTTTACCATCATATGATTGTCATCCCTTTTTTTTCATAATCTAAACATGTACTGTAGACAAATCAGAAACACTATTGCAGAATGTAAAATTGAAATGCACAAAAAGAAGGAAGAAGACAGGGATCTGAAAGGTGTATATTTTTGCTGTTTCATCATATGTGATGTGATATTTTTAAGATGTCTTATGTAGTTGTTTTAAAAGGTTTGTGAATTGAGATTAACAAGAATAGTACAAAATAATTTTGTACAGCTCAAATGTGTATTTGCACAGTATTAGCTTGGTCTGTAATCGTATGCTGTATGATGGTACAGTTAATTTATCTATTGTGTAATGGTTTAAAATCCTGTTAATGATGTGCTGAGTTTTCTTTTTTTTTTTCTTTTTTGCATGACCAAAATTTACTGGCGGGATCAAAATTGTTTATATTTTTGTTAAGGAGATATATATCTATCTATGTACACTGATGCCTAGATCAAGGTTGGTTTCGAAAGGAAAAGGAGTTCAGCTTTACTCCTGGGGTTGCCTGAGAAACAGTGAAGGCCCAGATCGATGATTCTGTCTCAGTATAGTGCCAGTCTTCAAGTAGCCTTTTAACTCATCTATTGTTAAATTATATTGAACTTGTTTGTGAACAAGAGCAAAGACAGACTGATATATATTAAAGTGTTTTATTTCTGTAAAACTAACTTGTGTGTGTGCCTCTTTCGAAATTTAGTGGAACTGGGATGGAGGGAGTTTTGTCCTTTAATGAAATTCAACAGCATATTTTATTGAACTTCCTTAAAACACATATTTCAAACTCCATGCAGCCAATTTTAAAGCAAGCTTTCTGCTAAAAAGCCCTGATGATTCCATCGGTTTTTCAGACTTTCCAGAGCCACAGAAGACATTATACAATCGTGTTCACAGGCTGTGTAGTACTCTATGTGACACGGAAACTTCATATGCAAAATTGGTGGAATCCCCCTTTATATCTTGACAGTTACATTATGTTGCTTTTCAAGATGAAAGGGGAATTCACTTCTGTCCAAAAAAACACATATTGTCTGCCTCTGAAGTTGCCAAATTTGCATTTATTAATGGGTGCAGTCAATGAATACACAAGAGAGAATCTTTAGTTTTCTCTTTCAGTTGTGCCTATGGCGTTTCCTCTAAACTCGTCTTCTGACAAACTTTCCCCTAACATGTAAAATAACAGAAAATAGCTGTGTAGGATCTTTTATATAGTGACAAGAAATGTAGCATGTCACTACAGAGGCTATCCAGGCCGAGGCCTTGGAAAAGAGGTAGGCTTAGCAAGCTGTACAAAAGAACAAAAGACTGGTATTACGTTTTTAATAACTGGATGTAAGATGCTTTGAGAAATTACACGGTACGCTTTCATTCCTCTGATTTCAACAGTAATGTCACTTTAATAGGCTTGTCTGGGATTACATATTACGGCCAAGTTTGGAATTAAAATGCAAATCATTATCTCACCCCCTGAACTTTTAAACATGAAAGTAGCTGCCATTCTGAAATCAAATTGTACAGATTTGTGCCTGCTGAATCTCTATATGAACGTGCTATTCAACACAGTGTCATGAGAGAGGAGCGGATGTCGGACTGGACAGAGTCCCCGTTGACCTACGTGTTACAGTAGGTGATTTTACAGCATTTCAGTAGCAGGGTGGACTAGCTTGTGCTTGAAGGGATGCTGCTGCTGCCCTCATTCACAAAAATAAAGATAGTCCTGAAGAAGCACTGACAAAATCCTCCAACTCGAGTTCCATATTAAACCATCACATACAGTAGCTGAGCTGCACATTTGCAAAACATCATATCAACCATTTTACATTTAACTTAATCAAATATTTTGTACACAAGGTCTCCCCCCATTGTCCCTTTAAATGCAGTTATAAGAATGAGTCTCCAGCTTTTATTAAATCCAGTTTGTTCCAGTAATAAACTTTTAGCAAAGATATAAAAATGAGGGAGTGTATTCAGAATAATAGCAAAAGTGAAAACTCCCATAAAACATCTAAGCTAACCACAGTGTTGTCGACAAGGGCCAAATATGTTTGCTACGTTAAATATGTCTAAATTTTCTGAACCTTTCCTAACAGACATGTACTACCAGGCATAACATGAAATAAGAAAACACAATATAAATTCTTAAACGTTCATGAGATGTGCTTTTTGTAATGGAAAATAGAAAACCAAAGATTATACTCACCTGGATTCAGATATTTGTTACCCAATGATGTAACAAGTAACTGAAACCAAGTTAGTCAACAATAACAACATCCTTTGACTTTTGACACAATGTTTTCCTTTCACACAACTGTTCGGTAAACCCGTCGGTCATTTCTTGTGCTATGAATGAGGGGGTTTATGATTTTGGTTGGCGTGTTCATTTAATGCTTTGCTGCTTTGAGTCACCGTGTTGTTTCCTCGCCTTCACTGAACAAATGGAAAAAAAAAATAGCCCCTCCTCCTGTGGATCTTTCCATTCTGTTACTAAGGCAGCTGGATCAATGCCATGGCAACCTGGACTGGTTGGATGTTGTGAGAAGATGAGTGTGCACGGTTGCCGTCCTCCACACCTCACTTTGTCAGGGACCAGATGTCTTGGGCAGGTCCTGGTTCTCAGCCAAGTGGAGCTTTTGTCTGAACACGGACACGTTAAGGATTCACACAGACGGACTTTGAACTGAATACAGATTATTTAAATCCAGTGTTTCCGATAAATAAACAGTCATTTGATTAGAGAAGGATACATTGATGTGCTGAGCTCCTCCAGCTGCAGGAACAAATGAAAGACACAGTCGCATGAGAGGTGTGTTGAAAATAGAAACAGCCAGAAAAAGAAAATGCTGTGGTGCTACAAGGGACTAATCACTAAATTTGATCACATTACATAACAGCCTGTGGGTGTGTATGTGTGTGCTTGTTCGGTCAATATTTGAATTCAGCTCCCATCATCCGACTACAGTGTTTACAAAGGCAAATTCTCAATTTCCCTTCTTATTCACACAAAGGAAACTCACTTCACAGCCCGTCTGCTCTGTGGCAGAATTATCCACCGCTGCTGCTGCTGCTGCTGCAGCTCGCAAGTATTCCTGGCACTCGTGTCTGTAATGAGCTGACAGCTTTTTCTCGCCTCCCTCACACATACTCTAGCGCTGCGATTTCCACAGCCAGCATACCAGCCTCAGGCGTGGGTAACTAGGAGCCACACAACAACTACAGCTAACAATAGAAAGTCTTTCAAGGCATTCTTAGACTACACGTCATTGTTTGTGCTGGATAATATTTAACATTTAAACATGCTCAGTACCTTATAACAATTTTAACATCAGTGTATGATAAATCTAATCTCAGTCTTCGTTATACAGCATTGTATTTATATTATTTTATCACAGCTAAGAGTGAAAGGGAGGAAAAAGTGGTCACACGCACTCAGTAAATCATGAGCTTGAACCATTAACAGTGCATACATGTGATAAATATCTTAATCTGCTGAACGATGGAGCATTTAAAAAGATTAAAATAAATGCACACTGTAGTGTTTCACTACTGACCCAATCATTTAATTTCCTCTTGGTTTTATATCATTTTAAAAGGGTAAATTGATAGTTTGAGCTGCTGAACATGCTGTGGATAAAAACAAAGAAAACTGACTGCAACCAGTGTTAGGAACAAGTTGGAAAATACGTTCTGGTACACAGGTGTAAAATGCCAAAATGTTCCTTGTTTGAAATACACTTTATTCAATCCATCAAATGGCAAAGGTTCATTTAAGAAAAGGGACATATGGTTTAAAATAACATACTAGTTTACTGATGTGTGTTAGTCAAAAGCTGGGTATCTGGGTTTATCTGAAGATAACATGGGGCTTCAGCCGTCTGAGTAAATCAAATAAAGTGGATATCTTCTACAGTACAAAATTCCCTTTTTATGTCTCAATTGACAGTGTTTTCCTGTTCAGCTGCAGCGGAAGGATCATAACAGAAAAAGGAATTTGGTAACTTTGAAATATATTGACTTCATTTGACTAACACAGACCAGGACTGCTGCTTTGTGCTTACATTGCAAAGGAGGTGCTCCAGGTTGTGGTCGGAGGCACACTTCCTCTGGTCCTCTGAAAGCTCCTCCACATGGCTGTCCAGGCTGAAGTGCAGTCGCGCTAGTTTCTCCTGCATCTCACGCACATGCTCCAGCTGCTCGAAGGAGCACACCTTCCCTAGAATACAAGACAGCTGTTTGTGAGTTTCCTATGGTACAAAGTGTTGTATCTTATGTCGGGGATTATAGCAAAGTCAAAAGTATTTCCATGGCAGCAGATGTGCAAAAATAGCACCACAGTAATTGATTTCAGTCTGTTTCATGTAACAAAGCCACTTTTCAACTGGCTTTACTTTAAGCCTGTAACAGAATATTCCCTCTGTGGCCTTTCTAATCAAGGTTGTCTTACCGAAAGCCTGCAGTTTGCCTGAGTGGAAGTCGTTAAGGAGGTTTAAGAGCCCTCCCTCCATCTCTCTCACGTCTGAGACATCTGTGAGAAAGGAGTGCTGCAGGGGGGAAGACTGGACTACTTTACTGGGCCCTGCTGGCTGGGGGGCCCGGGGCTTCTCCTTGTGGGGCCTGACAGATAAGAAAACAGGCAGAAAACATCAGAATCATGTGTAACCTGCTTCTGTAACTCAATGACAAATTCCAGAAAAACAGTCAAACCTTCAATCTTTTCATTGCATGCATACAAAGTATTATGTCAATAATTATTGATTATTTCTTTAATTACATTTTAAGGTGTAGTGTAAACTGCCTCGTCTACTTCTGTTCTGATAGTTTTGCAAAACTTGCCAGAATGGCTTCTGACAACATGTAAAAGACAAGTCTGATGTAGTATAATGTACTTTTTAAAGTGAGTGCAATATGGTGAGTGTGGCGTCTTTAATCCTGAGGTACTCCAAAAATTTGGTGTTTACATATTTTTACTCACTACTATATTCGCTACTATATTCAGATGCAGCTGAGTGCATTTTGTGATCTCACATTATCTAATTTGACCAGTTATCTGCATGAAAATTAAAAATAAGCCACAAAATAATTAGATGGAACCAAAAAAAAATGCAGAAAATGTTTTCAGGAGCATTTTCCTGTTACTTTAAAACACAAACCTGGTGGTCTTTGGTGGAGCTACAACGGCTGTGAACACCTCTCTGGGCTGCCCTGGTGCTCCTATGGACCTTTTGTACTTGCCTCTGTTCTTTGGAGAGGGAGGCTGCGGCAGGCCGAGAGAGAAGGTGGCACTTTTGCTGGCAGGCAGGACGGAGAGCTTGCGGGGGTTGATGGGGGGAGGAGGGGGCTGAGGGAGAGACACCTTTGGGCTCCGCTTCTTGCGTTTGTCTTCCATTATTACTTATGTTTTCTTTAAGTGAAGCTTTCTGGGGTAAGATGAAGGGGCAATTCCTTCGCTGATGACCAGGATATCCTGAAACAAAGGTAGGAAGTTCAAAACCAGCAGGTTTCCCCCTCCTTCAGAGAAGAGCTCTGCAGGATTTGGACTGTGCCAAAATTAGTCCTGCAGCTCAGGATTCTCCACTCTGCAGAAAAATAAACATTTGCTGATGCTTTCATTAGTTAAACAGCATCCCAAACTGAACACCTGCAACAAACATCCAGTGTTAGTACATTTTAGTAGCAAGTAACAACGAGGGAAGAGTACACCATTAATCTAATTAAATAGGATAGCACCCAGAGGAAAGATTTTAATAGAAGCAATTTTCTGGCTTTTTTTTTTAATGAAACAGTAACCTAGAAAGAATATTTTTAGACAAGCTTAAACTGGAGCCGTGTGGATTAATGTTTTCATGACAGTTTCCTTCCAAACAAACCAATTAAATATACTTTTTTTAAAATTCCCCACGAAAAAAACTACAGCACACTAGATTTGTATCTCTTACTGCGTGAAGAACTGAAATGCATAGACAGACATTTGATTGGTTTGCTGCACCAAGATGCACAACATGCCTCCTCAGAGGAGCCTATGTCATACAGATGGACCTAATGTTTATCACTCAGACAAATGGCTGGATGAGAAAATCAATATACTGCATTATTACTGAGACTTATCTGTGGTAAGATAGAGGGATTTAAATACCTTCTCTTATCTATTTACATTACAAAAACACTTCTATGATGCAATACAGTGCAAAACAGTGCAGCATAAATAATGTTTTAATATAAAATTAACTTCACAAAGGAACTGTATTAAATTGCATTACAATTTCTGTGTTCACCTGCTGTTTACTTGGTATTGTAGACTACAGTATTCCAGTAAGGAGCGCAGTTTTGCAGTGATACTGCTACCTTCCAACTATTACAGCAGTAGAGTGGTTGTTTATCATTATGGCGCGTTTTTATTAGACCAAGTGAGCACATTAATGCTATTATCATCTCGGGCACTGGGCGTATAACGCTTTATCCCATTACAATAGATGAAATGACTGTAATAATAGCTGTTACCTCCTCAACACTGCACCAGCCTCCGTTCAAAGTACGATCCAAAGATGGCCACTAGACGTACACAATGCCAACTTTATACGCTAAAATCTGTCTTTGTTTGGGTTTTATCAACACTGTAGAAGCTCCAGTTTATGAGCGCTATTCAAACAGGGAGTTTGTTATACCGTATGGTTAAATAAACAGTAAAAAAAATACGTGTAAACAGATTTATCGTCTACAGATGACACAAATAAGACTTACCGAATCAATTACGCACCGGAGAGCACATCTGCTGGGCGCAGTGTCACATTTCTCCTGCCGGGATTTACACACGTTTGACTTCAGAGGAATTCGCCTTTAGAAAGCACGAAGATGATGAATTATCCTTGCAGCACCGGTGTAAATGCCTGGTGGGATATAAAGCGCGGCATCGATGCGCTCGGCTTGTGCGGAGCTGTCGTCTTTATCCCCCTTAAAGGGCCAGTCCGCCCCGCTGTGCGCCAGAGAACAGCAGCCCTGCAGAAAACCTGCTGCCGCTTACTATCTGTTTACTACAGGTGCGTTGAGAAATATGCTGTGTCCTGCTCAACACAGCCGATGATAGCTCTTTGCAGACGTCCTTCTTGCATGAGGTGATTCTTTTAATCCCCTGTTGTTGAGGGTTTGCTGTTACACAGTTGGAGCTGACGATGCTGCAAACAGGCCACACGGTGACGCCAATGTTCTTCATAAACATCTCACTGATACCTCACTGATGTGTTTATGTGACTGCCGGGTTTCTAGATGGTAAACAGGGGAAATCCTCCACCCGGATGAGTGACTTTACTTGTAAGTTGAAGGGATATTCCTCTGATTTCACAAATGAAGATGATCTGTTTATTAATGACTCATTGACTTAGGACATGTGAAACACTCTTTATTAATAACCGACCCATTCGCAACTGACTCACACTTTCTGATAAGTCATCTGGTCTTAAAAGTTATTAATAAATGGTGAGTGTAAGTCATCAGGTCTGTAGTTATATTTAATTATTTATTTTAGTCATTAATGAAAATAATTAAAGTCTGCAGGTATAAATGTAATAAACGGATTTTCATCTTCCTAAATCTTCTCAAAGAAATAGATAAAGCAAATGTTATGAGGGTATAGAAAGGGGGTATTTTTCACCACCTGGCAACCCAAAAATTATGCGTATTAATGGCTTATAAATGATTTATAAAGCATTAGTAGATTATTCATTAATCATTACTTATAAAGGGTGTCCAGTGGTACTGAAAAACTCCCATCAAAGGAAGAAATCTCAGGAAGAGCAGCAGAGGAGGTGTCCTTTTGGTTTCAAAGGGAGTTATCAGAGTAAACCCTGATGACATCAGCAGGGTTATCTCAGCTTGGGTTGGCAGGTTGCAATTTTCCTATAGAAAAGCCGCATTTACAACTTAATGCATGGAGTTTAGAAGAAATGGACGTTTTCAAAGCCTGGAGTCTAATGCCACGTTTACATGATAAGCGATAGATGTTATTCATGTATTACACAACTCAAGATGGCTGCATGGTCGCAGAGTTTGTCATGTGAAGGTTAAAAATACTGTGCAGGTACAATATACACCTTTATCTATTAAACTTGTGTTTAATTACTTTAAATGACAAACTTTAGCTAACATTCAGCTAAATCAATTTCCTAGTCCTAATCATGACCTGGATGTTGACATCAGAAACTTGGAATTACTGTTGATTTCAATATAACATGAACGCATCATAATATGCTATTGAGTTGTATTATGGGAATTGTAGCATCATTGGAGCACCTATTCTCTACAATTTCAGATATCGCTGCATCAGTTTTGACCATTGTTGTTGGGTTTTTTTTTTTTTGTTTTTTTAAAAATCTGTCTATCATGCTTTATGCGAGTGCAACACAAAATTGCTGGAGAGCTCCATTAATAACGCAATATATGAAATGTCCTAACAAATGTCCTAACAACCAAGATCCAATTAGAGGCCTTGTAGTCAGACAGGACACATATTTAGAACCAAATGAAAACAAACATTTAAAGTAATACAAAAATATTTCTTTTTTTATTATGGCAGATCAGAACAAAAATGTGACACAAAATGCAGTTTGTAGAAAAAATACAGAGCTCTTAGACATGTTTGTCTTGTTCCAAAGTGAGTATGACCAATAATAACTTGGGTCTAACTGACTTTCTGGTCTGATGAGCTGTTTGAGTACGAGTATGCCTTTCCTAGGACTATTCTGTCTCTTAGAAGCTTGAAGAAGGCGTAGTAGTTACTGAAGAGAATCAAAGCCAACGATATCGTCTGATGCCATTTTTCTGAGCATATCAACGAGTAGAGCTGGTAGAATATCATGGCACCTTCCAGGATGATGAGTATGTTCAATATTCGTAAAGGCTTATTGAAGAAGAACTAGGGGGATGGAAAGAGACGGAAGCAGTCAGTCATCAGATAAATATTTGCAAATAACTGCTTCTTTAAGTACTGACATACCACAAATACCATGTTTGCTATTTAGTGACTCAAATAAAAAAGCTGCCATCTCTTTAGTCATGTTTGCTCTACATGACCTGCTCATCAAAGAATACTCACATAGAAGCGATAATGGGACACATCTGATGGCACTGCAACATTGTAGTGACCCATGGCTTTGTAGACATTCTTATTATGTTTGACCAGGACTCCCTGTGGCCACATGTACTCCTCTGTCCATCTGTGAGGAAAAAGAGGCAGCAGAGCAAGGTGAAGATTTGACTAAAACGGTCTAAATGTGTTACTCATCTAATCTGATTTTACTGGAACTACTGTGACGTGACTAATTTTGTTCACCTGACACCAATAATAAGCTGCGAGTGGTACGTACATGTGCTGAAGAACGTTGGAGCAGAGCGAGGGATCTACTTTCTGCCAGCAGCCCAGGTGAGCCGCAGCTTTGTGGAGCAGGTCACAGTAGCGAGGTGGCAGTAAGTGTCTCATGAGGATGACTGATGTACTGACTGACACAAGGATGAACAGCTCACAGGACCAGCGTTTGTCTACATACTGTGTACTCTAAAAGGAATATAAACAAAAATTAGATGTTGTAATGCATTTAGGTGATGAAGAAAACATTCTTCTTGTATTGTGGTACGTAAAAAGACACTAGTGATACCATACTGAGACAATCCAGGCCCAACGGTTTCTCACCTTGACAAACCACACAGGCACAAAGGCCACATAGTAAGCACTGAGCATTGAGCTGACCAGCACCTCCTTCATCCTCCAGTTGAAGTCCATCTTCAGATACTCCACCTCTTTGCGGATGAGGTCTGGAGAGAGGCAGCAGGCGTGCGTTGGCATAGCCTGAACGCCATACAGCTGGCTGGTGTGCTGCTTCCATGTCTCCTTCAGTACGGTCAGGTAGTCCCTTCCCCGGCTGACGCTACCCACCTCCTTGGAGCCGATGCTGGCAATGGGGGAGAGCGGACCTGCTCGCCGGAAGTCACAGCTCAGCCGAAAGAACGGAATATACATCCCAAACCTGTGGGAAAGAAGGGCAGGAATTCATATTTTACTAGACGTAAAGTCCTGCATCGACACTGCCGGGATAGTTAAGCAAATATTCTCGCTGATGTAAATTAGTAAAGCAAATACTGGTTGAGCATGTAAATTGCTTTGAGCAACTGTGTGCCTTTGTCTTATCAGATCTAAATCATTCCATGATTTACCACATCATTACAACATTGTCCTCTTTAGGATCAACATTCAACCTGACCACTGTCTGCACTTCAATGTCCGTCAACTGCTTGCTAGGTGTTACCACTGTGGCCAACCATGCTGAAACTGTTTGCAAACACAGACACTTGAGAACAGTATCCAAGCAAAATGCTATCAAGCTTAGGAAATGATGGGTGTCGTAAGTAAGTAAGTCCAATTTCAAACTGCATTAAATTATAAATATTTAATGAAGCAAACGTTACAAAACAGTGTTTGAACTGAAGCACTACACAACAATGCAGACAAACACCAAACATACCAAGTTAATAAGATTTGAATTATTACAACTGAGGAATGCTTCAGTTTAAAGGATAATTGGTTCAGACAAGTTCTTGGTAGGAGCCAAGTTTTTGCCGACCGTATCCTGTGGCAACAGCTGTTTTCCAACACATTAAACATCCAGCTGAGCGATGAGAGAAAGCACGAGATCAGACACGCCAGCAGAAACCAATAAGGTTGGAGTGATATAACACAGATAAGCAAACAACATTGAAACTTCACTAGTAAACACTGAACATATATTTTAAGTTGATTTGGAGGACAGGCTCATGTTTTAGGGTTGCTAAGAAAAATCAGGGGAACAAGACTGTGGCTGCAGCGCATGCAGGTGGTACAAATGCAACTCCCTTTGTTTCCCCCGAGGATACTTACGGGTAGCAGAGGAAAAGCAGGCTGAGGACAGAATATGTTCTGAAAAGGTAAATGAGGGAGCGGCACAGGCTCCAGCCTGTCAGTGTTAGCACAGCAAACCGCGCCATCACTAAAAAGATCGAATGAGGGAAGGACAGTTTCCCACTCTGTGATGCCTGCAGGAGATAAGAGGAGGGAGGCAGACAGGAAGAGTTATATGCATTAAAATTATTATACCCTTCCAACTTTATTCATCATG
The DNA here is from genome assembly GCF_914725855.1 of Thunnus albacares. Taxonomy (NCBI): domain Eukaryota; kingdom Metazoa; phylum Chordata; class Actinopteri; order Scombriformes; family Scombridae; genus Thunnus; species Thunnus albacares. The sequence goes on along the minus strand of NC_058120.1, from coordinate 11,317,928 downwards.
GAAACACAGAAACACAATAAAAGATGTATGAGAGAAACAAAACAGTAACAAGGTCAAAGCACAGTCTTGCACTGGGTCTGGTACCCGCAGGTTCGCAACAGGTAACCTGCAAAAAAGTTGTGTAATGGGTAAAAAATATAATTATATAAATTCACGGGCAAAAATAAACTAAATGCAGGCGGATAGCAAGTGAGAGCAAAAAAAAAAAGAGAAGTCAGAAATGAGAACAAAAAAGAGAAATCAGAAATAAAGATGATTTGCAGTATATCTAACATCTTAATCAGCTAATATTATCAAGTCTAATTAGCTGCCAGACTTTTTTTTTTTATTATTGGGAAGTAAAGTGGAGCATGTCAGTGGATTACTACTTCAGAGTGTGTTGCACAATGTTCTGAGGCATACAAGTGAGCAGTATGCAATCATTGTTGCGTGTGTGTGTGAGAGACAAACTGCTGCGGTATCTGCGATTGCATATCTGTGTGTGTACTGACGTGTGAATGTCAGTGAATGTGCAATACTGCCCTTCTTGCAGAGACACAGATTATGATTGTGCAACAAGTAAAAATAAAGCACTTTAAAGTGAGTGACTGTGCAGGCTATGTGTTTAATCAGATGGGTTTGACATGGAGATAATCGCTGGTAACGGGTCGATTTCAGTACTGAGCTTTGTGGATGTGGGTTTGCAAAATTGGACCTGTGCAGGCGTAATTGCATATTTACATATTTTTGGATGGTGTATTCACTTTGATTATGTTATTATCCAGTTTCAGCTTACCTTGGACTCGAATGTTTAAAAAAAAAAAGAAAACAAACAGGCAAGAGTATAATGAGACTTTTAGGTAGGTAGTTAGTTGAGTGCTTTCGTGCTGAAAATGTGGAAGTCAAAAATAGAATTCTTACCTCTTTAACAATTGCTGCAATTAACCTTCTTGCCAGTATGATGATTGTGAACACTAACATGTTATAATCAATCAGGTGGAAGTTCTGGAAATAATAAGAATGATTCAGGATTATTGCTTCCACCACACACACTAAATCAACAATACTTTCAAATGTGTCACCTTCTATTATTTTGTAAACATAAATAAGCAGATAGTTTGACAGTAACATCCACAAAGCAAGACATAAAAACTCAGACACAATAAGGAGACTTTAAAGACAGTGACTCTGATACCATGATACTGATATGATCATCAGTTATCAGCTAATCGCTGAGTACTCACCAGTGATGTGTGTGAAGGAGGGTGTGACGGGGGGTACCACCATACAGTCTTGTAGATGTTGACATAGTGTACAAAGAGGGCAATGAGGTGGCAGAAGAACAGATGGAGCTCGAACAGCACGTTACGATCCACGGACAGCTCTGGGATCTTACAGTGCTTCAGAGGGACCACCGTCTGTGCAGCCAGCGGGGGGCTGGACATACATGTCCCTGAACCATTCCTTCAGACAAAGCAGAAGACGCTGATTATGCAGAAAAAGCTACTTTCAAACAGTTTATTGTGATGTATATTGTTTTCATAGGGTGTATGATAACTGGGGCTTAGCTCAAAGGAAACTCTCTTACCTTGTACGAGATCGCACCCCAGTGACCGGGGAGCTGGTTGAGTGGTTGCCGTTGCTGACCGAGCCCTGCTCATTGCTTAGTGGAGGTCTGCAGTACGTGGTACGATTCGCCCCTCTCCTTCCACCAGCCATTGCAGACACACCCACGGCTCACTTCCCTCAGCTGCGTGTCTAGTTTTATATCTCTCCTTGATCTGGGACCTGTTTACATGCAGGGAGAGGGACAGTGAGGGTTGATCTGGTGCATTCACATGAAATAATATTGATTGACTGATGGATGTAAATAATTCAAATCAAGCTGTGGTATGTATAAGATAGGATAGAATTTACTGGCCCAGCATGAAGATGTGTTGGTCAGTGATTGGATTATAGTTAGAAACTGTGTTATGAAAGGTGTCAAAACAAACAGCAAAAATCAAGCAACCTCAAGCTGTTTTGCTGCCAGTCAAAATGCGTACAATGCCAAATAAATCTAATGACCTGCACTAATTCTCCCTCATAAACATGTATTACAACACATGTTTTCTCTAGCTGCATAGCATCCCCTAATATAGTGCAAGTTTTTTGCGGAAGCTGACATAACAAGCTAGCTTAGTAGCTACAACACATCATCTCTAATCGAGTCAAACATCTCTTGGGGGAGCCTTATGTGTTAGAGCCATGAGGCAGCAGGCGAAAACAACGTGGAGCTGTACAATGAGGGACGGACCCCAAGCTGTCTGCCAAGACCATGCTTGATTAAATACAAAGATTGAGGCCTAGCTCAGGCTATTTTGACTAGCTAGCTAAGTTAGCTCCCAACCAACCTATCAAACAGGTTAGACAAGAAAATGTGAGCTTACCTGCGCCAGTGTCTTCAGTGTGTGTGTGTGTCAGATGCTACTCTGGTGCATAGATAATCCGCTAAACGCAATACAATTTCAGAATAGTTACTGAAATGCTGGCGGTGTATACACTGAAATCAACGAAGACAGTCATTGTTGATGTGAAACTAGCCGCTGCTAGGGGCGCGGATATTCTTCTTCTTCTCTAGTGGTTATTAGTGGTTGGCAAACCAGCTTTCGAGGTGCTTTACCTCCACCAAGGGGCGCAGATATGTCAGCGTCCTGTGGGAGGAGAGTCGTTTTAAAGGGACATTCCGCCGATATTTCAACCATGAAGCACAGGGAAACAATGTGCTGTAAAGAAACTGTTATGTAATAGACTCAGACGTTTCACTTTCTTTGTTATCATAACAGTGACCTGATTGCAGGATGTGTTGCTGCGGTTACTAATACTGTGTGTTTACAATAATGCTTGTAGTGTATGTGAAACTAGCTTTGATGCAACCTCTGTACTAGAAATGGTCTTCTATTTGGGGAATTTCATTATTGTCCATCAACAAAGTTACTGGGATGATGTAATACCAGAGCTGCAAAGATTAGTTGATTAATCAATTTGTCGATAGACCCAAATTTAATCAACTATTTTGATGGCTGGTTAATTGTTTTGAGTCTTTTTTTTTCTTTTAAGAAAAAGACCTGGTTCCAACTTCTTAAATGTGAATATGTTGTGGTTTTAGTCTTCTATGATAGTAAACTGAGTATCTTTAGTTTGTGGACTGCTGACTGAGACAAAACAAGACATTTAAGGTTGCATCTTAGGCTTTGTGAAACAGTGAAATTTTATAGACCCAACGCCTAAAAGATTGAGAAAATAATTGATTAATTGATAATGAAAATAATCATTAGTTTCAGTTTCAACATCTACTTGAAAGCACCAGCCCTGTAAATGTTTTAGCCCATTAATTCAAATCACATCAACTGAAGGATTCTTTGGTCTTTTTGTTGACCTCAAATCCTACCTCCACTGCAGGCTCAGATAGAAGATAGTCTAGTCAAGAATATCAAATTGAGGCAAAAGAACTGCATATCAGCACCTACAGCGTCTATGGGCCTCCACACAGGGAGGTATGTAGCCTTCAATATGACACAGTCTGGTCAACACCTCATTTCATAGTTCACCTGTGTTGTATATCTCTCAATGAAATTAGCTGTTGCACAGAAACCTGCTTGTCTTCAGTCAGTAGCATGTAGTTGACAGGCACATCTGATGTAGTCTGTTTTGGCGACCTCATACATATTGCTGCATATAAAGAGTAACAGAAATAAGTGCAACAGTAACAAGACAACATACGGTAAATCAAATAAAGAATGATTAGATCTACAAAGACTGAACTGAACAGGAATATGAAAAACTGCAAGATCAGACAAATTATTCTGCTAATCCTGAGAATTCACTTTTGGGGATGCTATCACATGTTCAGACAGACTTCTTATATCTTAATAAAAAATACACAATTTAGGTACAAAACTTTATTTTTCATAAAAAGCCAGTTTAAGATGTATTGTTTAAAAAAATATCGTAAAACTGAATACATTCAATAAAAAGATAAATGATCAATAATGATACAAAACATCCTCTTATAAAGAAAAAAAAAAGATTCTTTTATCATTACAGCAATATTTCAGAAGAGCAGAGCATGTTCTCAGCTGTGATGGAGAAAGCTCCCTCTACACTGTTTTGGTCAGACAAATCCCTTGAGGGATTAGTATTGATCAAGAAGCCATCAGTCTCAGAGACACTGCAAGGCCTCTGCTGTTTCCAGGGACTTTCAATGGACATGACCTGTTAAAGACAGCGAGAGTTCATGTTAGCAGCACAATTCAAGGTTTGTGTGTCACTTTAAAAAAAAAAAAAAAAAAAAGCACTCAATTCATGTTCCAATCAATAGCTGGTGATAAACATTTTAGGGCAACATTATTTGTATGTGTCCATATGGTCATTGAGTCTTTAAATTTCATACAGAGTCAAAAAAAGCCCATCAGGTAGAAGAATTTCAAGTGATTATCTGAAATTTTTGTTCAACTGACCGTAAAAGGCCTGGTAAGCTGGAGTTCATTGTCTCAACTGCACCTACACAACTCTCTGACAACCTACGAAGAGAAAAAGAAATGAGATCTCTGACACACCAGAGCCTGCATGCACACAGTGGACAACACACATGCAAAACTAACGTTATACTACAAAAGTATCATGCAACTCAAGCTGAAGGGTTTTGTCCACCAATGGGATGTTTTAACGCTTTGAGTGCAACTACTAATTTTCAGTAATCTACATTCTACAGAAATTATCAAGATGGAAATTGGTTAAGTATCGAGTGAAATGGATGGACCATTGTTTTTATTTGAGCAAGAGTTGCATCACAACCATTTCTGATTGTTTTGTACGGCTTATTTTGCTCGGAATAACTACTGATAGCATATTTTGTACTTCAATGTTTTGGATGTTTTGGATGACTTGCATTACTTGATGTTTTTCCACATAAAACAAAACAAAAAAGTCTAACAAATGAGTGTTGGGTTAGTTTTACCTTCTTGTGGCGATCTTTAGGCTTTTAGAATCCTCTCCTCTGCGATTTTTTTCTTTTATAAAAACCAGCCAGCATGACTTTGCATCAAAGTCAAGTAAGATCCCTGCAAGCTTGATTTGAAATACTGTTGAAATTCAGTTATTTCAAGTGGCTGAAGATACATTGCTCTCTTGAGAGCTTGAAGAGATACACTAACTAAAGGTTGATGACAATACATGTTCAAGCACTATATCATTCTCAAGTCAAACATGTATTTGGCAGCACATTACTTCAAGGAATGATGAGCTTTATTTTTTTTTTTTGGAAGGTGACATTACAAATGTAATTTAGAAACGTTTTGAAGACAGACGAAGAGGATGAGCTCTTTGTCAAACACCGCTTTTTCTGTTTTTTTTTTTATAAATAACGCTGACGTATATACATACAGCTATTTCAAGCTTTGAGAAACACTGAGGACCACTTTCACAAACCGAAGGCATTCCTTTGGTACAACAAAGGCAAAATACCATGTTTAGATTGATTAAAAAGAAACTAGAAACTTTATTGAAACAACGCACTGCAGAAAAACATTTTGGGATATATTTAGTATCCTATTTAGCCAAAGGTACACAAGCATTATGCATTTTGGAGACGGCACGGCTTAAAAGCATACACAGTTTTCCTACGGTTATGTACAAAATATTGAGTTGGCTGCAGCCCTGCTCACACACAGTAAGAATTGTTAATCCTTCAAACTTTACAAGAATTAGTCGATCAATGATGATTTTGAAAGTAATGGTACGACAGATCAAAATATACCAATTGTAAAGGTGGCAAAAAGAGGCATTTTTCTTTGTCAAATGGATTTCAATAGTATTTTAGGAGACTCTGTAACTTGACACAAGACTAGATTTGAATTGTAATATAAACAAGTATATAAGACATACTTTTTGTTTTAATCAAAACAGCTCAGGGCTGTATTGAGTTTGCAACTAAATCCATTCTAGTTATAGTGAAGTTACATTGAGGCATTATGAATAATTTTTGTCCAGTCATGAAGGACTTTAAAATGCAGCCTAAGTGAGAAGAATTTATCGCCACAATCACATTTTGTAAATGAACAACTAACTGAAAGATAACCATCAAATATCACTAAAATGTCAATGTTGTTTCTTAGTTCGGTTTATGTCATTAGGACCTTGACTGCCAACTACGCAACTGAAAACAAACATTAAATGGAAACAGATAAACAATGAAAAACCTTGCGTTCATGTTCTCCTCTGGCACTCTATGATACATCCAACAAAACGTCTCTACCGAGTTTTTAAAAAAAACAACCCAAAAAAACAAAAATAAAATCAAGCATAAAAAAAAGGGAACAAGCGTGACGGGAATTACTTTTGAAAAGTTAAGTGAGTTACAATCGGAGACAGTTGCCATTGCAACTCTCTACCAGTAGCCGTTCAGTATCTTCCGTATGGATGCTCTCTATAGGACCCCTTCGTCTGCCTGGCTGGAGCGGATTTGCCTCCAGCCCCGGAGCCGGACCATGAGTTGTCCCAATCATCTTGAGCTTAAAAAACAAAAACAAAAACAAAAAACACACAACAAAAAGGACAGATAGGGAAAAAAAAGTCATCATTCTGAGTGAGGAAGAAATGAGGCCCAATCACTGCCTTGTAAGACTCTTCAGTGAGTGTGTTACTTTGTTAAAAAAAAAAACAAATGTAAAATCAAAGTCTTACCATATGGCACATATGAGGTTTCCTGAGCCTCTCCGTGTCCGTAATCATAATATTCAGTGTCCCTGAGGATAGATTGTAAAGAAATGTCAACACAGCACCCTTTACATTTAAGAACTATAAATGAAAACTGAGTCACTCTAGAAATAAATATAAAATCCATTTTGACTTACGCAGGTGCAGATTGCTGACTATAATAACTATCATATCCCTCATAGGCAGGCTCTGCGTAGGATTCTTCATATGGGGGCTGGAAGGAAAACAAATCAATGATTGTCAGTCAACTACAAAAACTACATAGCACTCTCCAAGAAATCACTTAAGTGAGAGACAAATATGTCTAATGGAGAAACCAAGGCTCAAAAAAAAACAAAACTTACATAATCGTCATAGCCATCAGCTTTGGGCTGCGATGCTGAAGGGGGAACCTGGAGCTGCTGGTGGGAAAGGGCAGAGGAGGGGAGCATCCTTGGTGCTCCTCCCGAAGGGGGTCTAGCACGGGAAGCCGAGCCACCTCTGTTAGGGACTGAAGGTGGTCCACCCCTACCAGATGGTGCACCTCTGGGAGCGCTGCCCCGTCCCAGTCCTCCCCGTGGAGCTCCACCACGCATTGCACCGCGAGGGGCCCCACGTGGCATTCCTCGCCCCCTGTGGGGAATTAGCCAGGTTGTAAAATGCAATCATAGAAAACCGATCAGCGACATATGGCGTTTGTGTTGTGTAAGCAATTTGCTACATGATAATAATGTATGAAAAGTGCTATATAAATAAAGTTATCATTATTCATACATTGTGCTGTGGCAGAGGTCAATGTCAGCATGAATATGGCTTAAGTCAGAACCACCAAGACTCCTACCTTGGTCCTCCAGCACCAGGTGGTACACCTCTGCCTCTTCCTAGGTGACCGCCACGTCCCCTGCCTGAACCGTCCTGTGATCCGTTCAGGAAGTGAGGATCCATGTACGGGTCCTGCTCACCGGGTTCCTTCAGACAAAAACAGTCTGTTAAGTAGGGGTTTGGGGTGGCTAGAGAGGAAACTGCTTAAATATCTGCAATGCAAATGCTACGTTTAAAGAGCACAATCCATGTCTGTGAATGAGAAATAAGAGTCTGTTGGACACATACGGGGATCAGGAACTTCTTGACCTCCTCCATGGCATGAGCCATGCGCAAGTAGGCTTCTGGAATGGGTGCCGTCACCTCAATGAACACGTGCAGCTCCATGGCAAGGTGGGCATATTTAGCTTCACCACCCTTCCTCAGCTCTTCTTCCTAAAGAACATTAAATGCAAATAATAATAGTCTGCCATACAGGGTAACATCCTTTGAACTGTGCAGCAATGCAAACTCTCACATACCTTATTCTTGTCCCTCATGGAACCTTTACCGAGGACTGAAATCTTTGCACCTGTGTCCTCTTGGAGCCTCTTGATTGTGCTGCCCTGAGGTCCTAAGAGCTTACCGACAAAGTTGACCTGTAGAAAGAAGTGAAGTGAAAAGAGTCAGTATTGTATTGCTTCTTTCTATTACCATTACAGAAAAGTAGAATAACAGTGAATAGAAGAACCTGGTTTCATGTCTGAGCAGACATGAAACCAGGTTATGACAGTAATATTAAGCACAAGTTCCCTTCTTGTCTCCACAGTAGGTGCGAGAGTCACTCATCATCCCACACTGCATTGTTACAACTACTGCAGACTTGCTCATGCAGAAGCTTAGTGGGGCACTGGACGCATGACTTAATTCTGGGACAGTAAAGCTGGCGGAAGAGATTTGGAAATGTACGACACGCTGTTTACATTTAAGGTCCAGCACTGAGGAAGATTACTGAAGAGTCACTAAACAGTTTTGCAAGTTGACCTCATTTGCCAGGGTGAGCCAGCTCTTGAGGAACACATACTGTGGTCAGACTCATAATCAAGAAGTAGAAAAAAGGAAATACTAACCCTTGGGTACTGCTTGGTGGGAATGAGTACTCGTTCTTTGAGTTTGAGATTCTTGGTGGCAAACAGGTCCAGATACGCCTCTTTCTCTGGTTCTTTCTTGTTTTCGCCTTTCTGGATCCTTTCAATCTCTGCAGGCGAGAAAAATGTTTGAGAGCATGATCCTACACACACATGCAGTTCTGCGGGCTAACATAAACAGCATTTGTAATGTCAATGAAAAAAGGAAACATCTCAGGTCATCCTGCAGGAATCTGCAGAGAGCCATAACAAAGCTGTTCTGCAGTTTTTAACTGAATTCCCGGCATCTTAACCATTTTCCCGCCATATAAACTGTATTTTGTGCCACATGCAACCCACTTTTCATTGCATTCGTGCATTTAATGAGCTACAACAGGTAAATGTGCCGCGAGGCGCGATGAGCCATTCAATTAACTTGGGTGTTACATAACAAGGCTGATTCATGCATAAAGCTTGAATATTTACGTATCCTATGGAACAAGCTGTCTGTCTGGTGAGTTAGATAAACAAAACCTGACACTTATAAAACCAGAGGCTTTGACCCACATCGCTAACAACCACGTGTTTAATACGCCATTGTTCAGGCCTCAGTCCGCCGCTGAAGACTCGGACAAGGAGGAAGAAAAAAGACGCTAACTTAGGCCTCACGCCGTGCCACGGTTTACTAATCTGTGTTAGCTTTGAGAAGATAGCAAACAATCTCAGTACCTGCAGAAATAAGTTTCATGGCGTGGGTGAACGATGAATCCAAGCTGTCCTTCTCAGCCAGGAGCTCCGGGAGGTATTTAGTGTCTTCCATTTTGCTTTTCTTCTGTGCGGGGCTTGACTCTACGGCGTACTCAGTTTTGTTCTTGTTAGCATTCGCCTGGCTCATAATGTGCTGGCACGGCCAGATTAAATTAAAGCTTCTCCCTAAACGAAACTGCAGCTAACTCGATAACAGCAGTTTCTGGAGTGTAGTAAAGGGTGATATTCGCAGAAAAATCCACCGGTATCTTTCCGCCGCAGGCTGCCGGGCTCTCTTCAGTGGACAAAGGAGGGATGGCGCAGCTGTATTTGAGCTCAACGGGAGGAAGAGACGCAGTAGGAGGCAATGACGTCACGACCAGAGAGCACCGGGGTCCACCAAATACTGAGCAGCAAGTGTACAGATATAAACGTAAACATAATATAGATACAATTTCTCACCTATTTTTTATGTGAAATATTTCAAACAATTTTGGACAGATCTAGAGTCTCACTTTTTTGAAGCTGCTAACTCTGTTTACTCTTTTAATCTTAAATATATTATTTGTTACTATGATAATCCAGATGATGGCGCTCTTGAATATCTGATTAATTCCATTATTCTTTAATATGTAAGGTTTTTTATTCACAAACAGATTTTCTAAATCACTGCCTAAGATCTCATATTTTCTCCTTAATTCTCTACTTAAATCACTCAACAAAAAAGTAATAAGCTATTGAAACATGATGCAACCTTTTTCACTGAAACCTCTGACTAAATATATGTTTGTATTTGTAATTGTCTTTTAATATTTTCATTTTATGTTCTTCATATGTGTTTGTGTCATTTAAATTTGATTTATATGTGCTGATATTGTTTACCTTAGTGTTTGTATATTATCCTTTTGTTAATAATAAAAAAATACTAAGCAGATTATTTTCTGTCCACAATGTCTCCCCCCAACTATTATATGGAACAATGAGTACATTATTGTGTCGTGCACACAATAGCATGCCCAGCCCACATGGGCTTACAAGACACCATAAATTCATACAAGCCACGACCCAGGGGCGGATCTAGAGAAATATTCATGGGGTAGCAAGAGGGTGGAATGAAGACTTTAAGGTGTGGCAGATATATATATATATATATAGTGCAAACTTCCAGGTAAGCTTTGAATGAGCTGTCACTGTATTGTTGACTAATATGGCATATGGCTTTTTGTTTGGGGCTATAGCAAGTAATTTTAGTGCTTTTTAGACTGGGTGCTTTTACATGTTGCACTTGCATGACTGATCTGAAATTTGGACATTTGTCTGCAGAATGAGCAGTTCCAGAGATGTTGGTAGCTGCAGGCAGTCCAGAGACACTTGTAGGCACTGGTGAATATTTGGGTTTATTCTGGTTCAAATATATTTCTGCCACTCCTTAAAGTCTCTGGATCCACCCCTGCCATTGTTCTCCTCTGGCAGTCTTTGAAACTATAACTCCAGCTGGGCTTGTGGATCTGGTTTGATGGGAGGCTTGATGTAATGAGCTGCAAGTTCACTCCTGACCTCTGGACTGATGATCACATGGACTGTAACTTTAAGCAGTAAGACACACTGGGTATTAGTGGTATATCCATGAATTCATGAACCCTGTAGGCCCCAACAAACCCAGGTCCAGCTGGGATACAAGGGCCAGCCAGAGGACTATAGGCTACATCATTCATTCCAACTTAAAGTATTGTAAAAGAACCAGAATCACATCAACCATTTCCTCTCTATACAGGCTCAATATAGTGCACCCGTCCCTGACAAATCCACCTGTATGATTTACAATATGGCATATTTCCAAGATCACAAACCTGTAATTGATTGTAGAAATCAGCTTGTTACACTTTGGCATTCAGCCAATAACCCACAAAAGAAAATGCCCTGCTCTCCCTCTGCCTCAAGTCACTGGAAGCAATCTTCGTTTTAATGTCACATATTCTCCAATTACAGTCCTTTGAACAGGCATGAACCTGCACCATCAAGTACACAATGTATCTTTAGCTTTCTGAGAAATTCAAGAGTAGAAATGTTGAATCTCTGTTGATCAGTCTTTGCAATCATTTTTATGTTTAACAGCTTCAAACAAGCCTGGTAGTTCTATATGGAATTAACAAGAGAATAGTACATATATACTCTACATTTATGTATAAGCTTGTACTGTATTGTGTTGTATTAGCATTGTATATTAGTAGTGTCAGTTTACTCTTAGAGAATGGGTTTAAACAAAAGGAGATAAAAGATCTGATGGCAATATGTGATAGTTCATAATGTGTTACACTTAAAAATGTGTCAGTTATGAATGATTTTTGGTGTTTTTTTCTGACATAACACACACCTACAAAAAATGCTTAAGAGAGACCATTCTTTTAAAGTACTAGTACTCATTTAATCAATCCGACTGAAAAAATAAATGTATATTGATTTGTTTACAATGATTAATAAGGCATCAACACAATTTCAGTTTTGTGATAAATAAGAATAAGAATTTGCTAAAGCATTTCAAGTAAAGCTGGGTCAGTAAATGTGTTAAAAACCATCACATCATTTTAAAGTGATGGTTTTGTTTTGTTTACTATTCAATAATGACCCAAGAAAAAAGTTATTTCCCTGAATCCAACGCATTTTAAGCCTTCTGAACGCATGTAAATTATGTATATGTCAATGTCATATTATTCTGCCATGGAACTCTTTCATTGCATTGTGTGCATCCACATCACTATAAATATAGAGAAATGCTCATGTTGGTAGACAGTTTAACCTACAAGTATGAAACAAGATTTTACAATTCTATAATCATTGCCTCAGATAAAAAGGCCACTTAAATTGGCCATGCAGGTATTCCAGCTCCATCGAACCAGGACTGTGATCTCCCTCTGGAGGTGTTGTCAGATATCAATGATGGCAAATATCTCTGGTTTTTCTTTATCGTGGATCTGCATTGCGGAGTATGTAATGGCTTTCACTTCTGTACCCTAGAATGACAACACAGTGCATAACAGTTAGAAATGAATCTTTTATTTATTCTGTACAGCATTATATCCTGAACAATCTTTAAGCAAGATTCTTCTTATGCATGCTGCATAAATAGACATCCTGAACCGACTTACCTGCGGATGCTTTTCCAGAGAGAATTCTTCACCCCACCTTTAATAAACAAAAGAAAAATTACCACATGAGAGAGCAGATGTAGCTAAAAAAAAAAACAAATCAAGTAGATTGTATAACTGGTTTAGACTCTTTCAGGCTACAGGAGGGCATCTGAAACCCAAACCATTTACAACTTGGTGATACATATGCTACATGAGTATGTATTTCTATAAGAAAGACAGAATAAGATTTTTTTTTTACAAAGATCTGAGACATTTTGGAAACACAGCATATGTATGGATTCAACAGTCTCACTAAAAATTTAATGAAGACAGTCAATAAACAAACAAAAGACACAGTGTGAACACCCAATGGAAGTTACATTTTCTGTATTTCAAAACATGTCCACTTCATATCTGAGGAATAATTTTAGGATCTCTATCTGCTATAACCTTCATGTTATTACTAAGAGGTACCCAAACTTACCCAATGGAGCGGATTCTGAAGTGCATTCTGTCTACATGCAAAACTTTGACCTCCTGCAACAGAACATCAAGAAAAAATAAATCATTACTAAATAATTAAGACATATAGTATATAATGAAGATCTTTACACAGTCTGCATCAAACAAGAATCCTATACAAGTTTTAAGCAGAAATGCACTGCAGTGTACAAAAACTCTCTCCCATCATGCCTCCTGTGAATGTTTTTATCACTAAATGCAAGCAATATGTTAAGCACCCCGTAACTGACTTCTGACCAGTATACTCACCCTGGGAATAAAGAAGAGATCTGCACTAAATTTGTATAACCAGTCATCTAGGAAGTGGAAGAGAAGAGACTCCATGTCTTCACCTTTTGAGAAGGAGTTAAGTTTCAGTGATTTGGTAACAAAGTGATATGAATAGGTATAGTTGAGGCGACACATCATCTGTTCTCTCACCCTCTGACTCCACTTCAACAGTATCTAAGGGCTCCACAGTCTCTGTGTCCGTCATGTAGCCAAACATGCCCATGGCACACTGCTCAAAGGCTTCCTCCAGAGAGTCTCCCCAGGAGTGGATTCTAGCAAGAGAGATCACATCAGACGTTATGATATTTGATCCCTAATGAACAACAGAGAAACATGACATCTGACACTTTTACCAAGATAACAAACCACACTCACTGTACATCTGCTGTGTGATCCAAGTCTGTAATGATAATCACACATGCTATTAGACCAACTCCGCAGCAAAGTAGAAATGGTGAGTCTGTGTGTGGCATATGTCGTTTAATTTAGATAAACAGCTTAATTTATTTCAAGAATAAACCAGGAGGGTCGCTTATAGTTAACTCGGCTGTAAAAAGAGTCATTTTTCACACATAAAGTAATGGCAAAAGAGCTAAGCTATCTATATTATTTATCACAATTTCAGACTCACATTCATATTTCTTGTTGATTGGCGGATATTTTGACTTGGTAGCTTTCTGCGCCTCAGTCAGGTCCAGCTCACGGTCGTCCATTTGAGCTGTAAGTTTGTTTAAGGTTTGAAAAAATGAAGAAAACTTTACCTTACCATGTCGCTGTTTGGTCACAACATGGTAGTAAAATAATGAGGAGGTGGTTCCGGATGTGCCAATAAACACCAAAGAAGAAGAAGGAGGAGGTGGTCCCGGATGTAGCGGTAACGGCTTCCTGTCTGTTTTGGACAACGCTGATTGGCCGGTCGTCCTTCTATGGAGTTGGCGCCATTGCGAGCCTCTCGTGCTGTGCTGTTTCCAGAGTGCTCTCCCCCAAATTACTCCCCTTTTTCATCGGTATTAGCTGTTTAACGGCGACATAATGACCGATAAAGACGGTAAGAGTGTTCACCTGTCTGAATTGGGTGGTTCAAACTGCGTGTGTGTTCTCCAGAAAGATAAAAACTACGAGTCAGGATGAACCGGTGTCAGTTGGCGCGCCAGTCAGCATCTCCTTTCATTGTTGCCAGCTAACTGTTAGCTGACGTTAGCAGCTAGACAACCCGAGTTAATTGTTATTATTAATTTACTTATTGTTCCATGTGGAGTGAGGTATCGATTAGGATTATTGTATTTTAACTCTAATAACTTGTACTCATGCCAGCTTATCAGGAAAATAAACCATAGTGCCAGTTAACAAGGAAACGACTTTGCTGGGTGGAGTATAACTTTAATGTCACCTTTAATATATTCTGTTCAGTCCAGGTTGAATTAGATGCTGCATGACATAAGTTCTGACTATCATTATAACATGGCTCTGTGTTGCTTGTGATTATTATGTGAACACAGCTGCATTTGATGATGCTGTGGAGGAAAGGGTGATCAATGAGGAGTACAAGATCTGGAAGAAGAACACGCCTTTTCTTTATGACCTGGTCATGACTCACGCCCTGGAGTGGCCCAGTCTAACCGCCCAGTGGCTGCCAGATGTCACCAGGTAGGAGGAAATCTTCTGCACCTTGACATGCGCACAAAACATGCCAGGTGATAGGTGCCTGCCTTTTTTTTGGGAATGAGTGAGTGAATGAATGAAAATGTGTGTTTTTGTTTTGTTCCTCTTCACAGACCAGAGGGGAAAGACTACAGTGTGCACCGGCTGGTTCTGGGGACACACACTTCCGATGAACAGAATCACCTTGTGATTGCCAGTGTTCAGCTCCCAAATGATGATGCCCAGTTTGATGCCTCACACTATGACAGCGAAAAAGGAGGTGAGAGATTATATATGCATTTTAAGCACTTTTATGTTTAAAGTTGTGCCCAGCAATTCGTTATACAAAATACATGAATCAATGGATAAAGTATATTGTCAATATCACATTTGTCATTATCATGCAACAATTTCATAAAGGCTGGGTGACAGTTCAGTATTAACTATTTAATTTCAGTGCAGTCATATCAACAAAAAGTTCATATATTGTGGCTTACAGTTCTCACCTCTACTAAAAGTTAAATTGGATCAAAATCTGTCACAGAATTAGATCTTTAATGCTACAATAATAGGTTTGTGTTTTTGTTATAGGTACATTTTAGGAGATTAAAATGCAGTTTAGCAACTTCATGAGATTAAGATGAATTACAGGTTAAGTTGCAATAGTAATGTTATGTGTTTGTCATGCATTGTTTCAGAGTTTGGAGGATTTGGATCAGTAAGCGGTAAGATCGAAATTGAAATCAAAATCAACCATGAGGGAGAAGTGAACAGAGCCCGCTACATGCCCCAGAATCCTTGCATCATCGCCACCAAGACCCCCACCAGTGACGTGCTGGTCTTTGATTATACAAAGCACCCCTCCAAACCAGGTGGGATTAATGCTGTGTTTCACATTCTCTGTTGAGTCCATGACAGGTACTTTTTCTGCAACATTTTACAGCACTGATGCTTTTTTTTTTTTTCATTCTAGACCCTTCTGGAGAATGCACCCCTGACCTGCGGTTGAGAGGTCACCAGAAAGAAGGCTATGGCCTCTCCTGGAACCCGAACCTCAGCGGCTGCCTCCTCAGTGCTTCTGATGACCATGTGAGCAACCTTTCAAAGCATACCTGAATTTTCTGTCCTATGTTTCTGTTCCCGTTTTACAAATGTCTTATTTTATTTTACTTTGATAATTAACCTGTTTGTTACTATTTTACTTAACTAGCTTAACTGATGTGTTGACATGTCTCCTGCTTTCTTTACAGACTATTTGCTTGTGGGACATCAGCACAGTACCCAAGGAGGGAAAAATTGTTGACGCCAAGACAATCTTCACAGGCCACACTGCTGTGGTTGAGGATGTCTCCTGGCACCTGCTCCATGAGTCACTCTTTGGATCTGTCGCTGATGACCAGAAACTAATGATGTAAGCTGTTTTCAACTTGACAACAATATCTTACAGATGACTTGTGAGAAACAAAGTTGTTGCTCAGTTTCGACTTTCTCTTGAACAATGGTGCCTTTGTTTTGGAACAGTTGGGACACGCGGTCCAACAACACCTCCAAGCCCAGCCATGCAGTGGATGCCCATACCGCTGAGGTCAACTGCCTGTCTTTCAATCCCTACAGCGAGTTCATACTGGCCACTGGCTCTGCAGATAAAGTGGGTCCGCTCTCTGTACATCTGTTACACAGCACATTACCGTCCAAGGATCTGTTCTTATTTACTCTTGTTTGTATAATGGGTTGAATCAGTGGAAGCTGACTACTTTTTATTTTTAGACTGTTGCTCTGTGGGACCTGAGGAACCTGAAGCTGAAGTTGCACTCTTTCGAGTCACATAAAGACGAGATCTTCCAGGTAAGAAGTGAACCTCAGTTCAGTTAAAGTTGTTTAAAATTAGGTTTGTTGCATAGTTATTGTTTGGCCCATCTGGAGTTATGCTGGCCTTTAAATGTTGGCTGTAGTTATAAATGGAAACAGATGATGAGTTGAAAAAGCAGGCTTTGGCTGCACGTCATAATATAAACACTCACCTTTTTGCATAACCACTAACTAGTGGCAATAGGAAACCCAGCATACTATAATTGTTACCCATATAATCAAACTCAGTAGCATCATGATGAATCCAGAGTACTGACAGAACAAGCTACAAACAACAGTCACCTGACTGGACAGATTTTAGTCTTTATGATGGTGGTTATTCATTTTTAGTTTTATGTTTGTGAATCACTCTGAAGCGAATGTGTAACATCTGGCCCATGTCTCCCTAACAGGTTCAGTGGTCTCCTCATAATGAAACCATCCTGGCCTCCAGCGGCACAGATAGGAGGCTCAACGTCTGGGACCTCAGCAAGATCGGGGAGGAGCAGTCTCCTGAAGATGCTGAGGACGGCCCTCCTGAGCTGCTGGTGAGTTGTGACAAACATGATATTTGATGCTTAAAGTTTGTGTGTGTCAATGTCAAATGTGAATATTTTCTGGTTTCTTTAGTCTTCTATGATAATAAGCTGAATATCTAATAAACTAAATATATATGTCACATTGGGCTTTTGGAAACACTGATCAACATTTTTCACCAATTTTTTTTTTTTTTTACATTTTATAGACCAAATAACTAATCGAGAAAATAATTTACAGATTAATCGATAATGAAAATACTTGTTAGTTGCAGCCTTAATTTTAAATTAAGCGTTGTATTAATATTAAGTGCCATACAAATGCCTTTTTCTCTGCTTCTTTAGTTCATCCACGGCGGACACACAGCTAAGATCTCAGACTTCTCTTGGAACCCCAACGAGCCATGGGTCATTTGTTCTGTATCAGAGGACAATATCATGCAAGTCTGGCAGATGGTAAGAGCTTTGTTTGCTACATTGTTTTTATTTAATTATATGGGCTCATAATTTTTGTAAAGCAGACAGAAAGATAAGACATACTTTAAAATTGTTTCTTCTACAGGCTGAAAACATCTACAACGACGAGGACCCAGAAGGTGCTACAGATTCAGAGGTCCAGGCATGATTCCCGTATCCACATCCCTTCCTTCGACCTGCTTGTTAAAGATGGACATATTTTCCAGTGCTGGGTGCATAAGCAGTGATGTCTTTTTAATTAACATTTTTGGCAGCAGTGTTTTTTGTAGAACATGAAAGAATAAATTGCTGAGCTGTCATCATGTTGTGAAGTATTTAAAACAAGTCTATCGTCAGATTTTTAGGTCTTTTTAGTTTTCCAAACTTCCAGTACTCAACTCTGACATGTGATGAAACCATCAAAGATGTGTCCATCATCATTCAGGTTTGCATTTTCATGGTTTTATTTCTCTCCTCTGGAATTAGTTTTCTGCAAAACATTTCTACCGAGATCCATTTTTATTAAAATTGTACATAACATAGGTTGCTTGATACACGTAGTATGACTTTTCCAGATTGTGTGTTGCGTCTCTTGTATGTCTTTTTCTCTGCATTTTTTTGTTTGTTATTCTGTGCTGCATCTGAACTCTTGTGTACTTAAATATATTCATAATAAAATATTTACAGTAAATCTGTCTGCTCGGTTTCTTGGCACAGCATGTTAGATGTTAATTTCTTATGCAATATGAGTTGATGAGAAATTGAATGAATACCAGGTTTGAATTGTGCAACATATATTAGATTTTATCTTTGACATTAAATATACATGCAATGCTGTACTTTGGTCTGGTGGAGATTCTGGTTTAAGAGTGTCCACTGAAAATAGAAAGTTAGGGATCCTCCTCTGCAGTGGTTTCACTGGGTTCATCACAGCCCCTATAGAACAAGATATCTGTTAGTCATTTCATTTTTTATCCTGCTGCTTACAGTCTATAGTAAAACGGTAAAAAAAAAAAGCCTACCTGAGAAATGTCAGCTCTGCTAAAAGGCCATCCCTAAGCACCTCCAAATCTTTCTTAGAGTTTCTTTGAACTTCAAATTCTTCTTGTAACTCTCTCAGAGTCTCTTCTAGTTTCTCCACAGTCTCCTGTAGTAAAGTGGATAACCGTCTGAGTTGGCAGTTTTATCAAACACTCCGTATGTGATATACCATATCTTACTTAGATCACTGTACCTTGTGTTGAGCAATACTCTCCTCCCTCTCCCTTTCCATCAGGCTGATCCTCTCCTCCAGACAGGACCTCTGCACCTCCATTCTCTGTATGTTCTCTCTCAGTGGCCCCAGGCTGGCCCTCAGGTCTGTCGCCTGCTCCCTGCTTATTCTCAAGGCATCCTCCACAATCTGCCTCCTCTTCAGCAGGGCCATGAGCCGAGGCTCATACCAGCCCTCCAGTACCCTCATGCTGCCGCTGAGCCGCCGCTGTAATCTGACAGAAGCCTGCCGGCACTGGCTGATGTCGCTCATGGCTCTTGGTCTGTAGGGCTTTCTGGCCTGGTCCCTCAAGGAGTTGAGCTGGTTCTGGTGGGCCTCCCGGAGCTGAGACAACTCCTGGGTCAGACTTTGAATATGGGCCTTGAGCTCCTCCTACGGACAGATGTAAAACTGATTTTAAAGAAAAAAGAAGATTCCCGATGCTGTCCACTTGGGACAGATCAGGATAAAACTTGACTTACAGCCACAACAAAACAAATAGCTCTCGAAAGGAAATACTTCTCAAACTGCAGAACACCTCACACTGAATGTGCCTCAGTAAATTAATCATCCAGGTATCACGAATCCAAAGAGGGTTACCTGTGTAACAGCAGACTGAGCCACCTCATACTCTTGTGCAGTCAGTGTCACCTGGCTCTGGATGCAGTGTCTGGCTGTGGCAAACATTTTCCTCTTCACCTGCTGCAGTTCCTCATAAACAGCGAGATAATCCAGCTGAGCCAGAGTGAACAGCCTCCGTGTGTCTAGCAGCTTTCCCCTCAGGTGCTCCACAACTCGCAGCATGGGTTCCTGCAGTTGCATGAGCTCCTGTATCAACTCGTCCCTCTGCACCTCTAGATAGGACACATGCTGGATGCAGCACTCGAAAAGTTGTCCTAAACTGTCCATGTCCCTCTGGTCTATTTGTATCATGGGGAGTTGTGTGCGCTCCTCTGTGGCGATGACTGTGTCCACTTCAGAGTCAGTATGGCTACTTTCTGTGACATTTTCAACAAAGCTGAATTCCATGTTTGAGTCTTCAGTAGATAACGTGTCATTTCCGTCCTCTGTTAATCTTTGATTGTCCATGACCTGTTAAGAAGCTAGAAGGAAAGAGAAGAAGAAAACAAGAGAGCTGTTATTTATCAAAGGACCGACAACAATTGATTAGATTGGGGTTTTAAAATCTCTCTACTCAGGTCATCCATTTCAGGTTGTTTTGCATAACAGAGAAACTTAATGTAAATGTAATCAAGTTTACAATTGTGATCGCTGTTCCCCCAAAAAAGCCATCCAAAGATCACACACAGGCAACCTTAACATCCCTCAGTCGTACACTCATCAGTAATAACTGATATTAACACATAGAGCCTATTACTACTCACTTTGTTTGGAGGTGGCAGCTCCAACAGGTACAGCCGGCTATGAACTCAGTTTGCTTTCTGCTTTAAGGATCTCTCTGCTGTGTGTCTGTCTCCATGAAAACAGAGGCACACTTTGTGTTTATTAATAACAACTGGAGTCGTGGTGGAAATACTATCTCTGAGTTCAGAGGAAGACTCACATGCCCCCACATGGGAAGACAAACTGTCAGTGCTGGGAGCAGACTGGCCTACATGCTTTGGATGCATTAGCTAACACATGTTTGGATCAGCCTGGATGCCAGCGAGAGTTATATTTATACAGCTTGTTTTTACATGCATCTAAGTAGGTAGTGACATCATGGTTGAAAATGGTGTGAGCATTAACTTTCCTCAACTTTCTACCTTGGACATTTTCCCCCAGACTACAGGCCCAGGTGGTTTTATTAGCAGGCCTGTGCAGCCTTTTCTTTTAATAGCTTCCTGCAGTATTAAGGTCAGCTACCCATAAAGTTTGCATGGTTTATATACAGTATTTGTTTGTAGTGCTCTGCATTCCTCACATACAAAACTACACTTACAAGGAATGTAATGAAGGAGATTAGATGTGAGCATCTTCAAAGAGTGAGGCTTATTTTTGTATAATATCCCATATTTTACATTAGAAATACACTAAAATACAATAACATATGCAAACAATAATGGCTCTGTTATGAATGGGCACTGTATGTTTATCTAGACTGCCTTTATGATAACATGACTGTATCAGCTATGTCCACAGCAACGTTGGACCCTTGTCACCCAGTTAGCTAAACCTCATAGTTTATGAAAATGTATGCAAAGGACTATGTGCTCCTTTTTGGGGTGAGACAATTCTAACAGTTCTTAAGCTATAAATACACAGTTTTTAAAATAACTGGAAAGCCAACAGCCCTTATTAACTTATTTATATTTTTAAATTATTATTATTATTAACTCATGAAAAATTGGTGTTTTGAAGACATGGTTTTCACAGGACAGAGACGTATATGTATTTGGTGCATATTTACTGTTGTGTATCTTCTATATTTTGCATGATTTTGTACTGTTCAAAGGTTTAAACTACTGTTTGGAAGTATTTTGCTCACATATTGTCTGCTGTGACCTGTCTGGCTTGTGCATATTTTGTTATTTGTAACTTTGCATGGAGGACTAATCCGCCCTCTTGAGATTAATTAAATTATCAAATTTAATCTAATAAAAAATAAAGGAAAAAATGGTCAGATCTAAGAAAAACATTTTGATTTAACATTCAAATTGTAATTTACATGAATGTATAGGCCTATCTATTCTATTGTCAGATATAGCTATTCATAATATACCTACTGTATCTTGTGTATGTAAAAGTGCATATACAGAAAAAGTTGGGAATCTTGATTTGCAACTTCCAAGTAAAAGTAAAAATATTTTCTTCTTCAGAAAAAGTGTTGACGTCACGGTAATAGTGACATGCAAACTAAGCGTGGAAAAAGGAAATTCCCTATCTCGCTCACTTGTTCAGATGTAGCATGTTGTTCCTGCGTCCCGCCACTAGATGTCCTCACTGCACTGACCGCAGCGCAGCACGCGTCTCGCACCTGAGCGCGCGCGCCCAGCCTCCAGGTGGGAGCTACAGGTCGACAGCAGCGCAACTTCTCTTCATTTTCCCCTTAATGCTCCACTGGAGCGTCCGCAGACAAAAAAGACAGACAGCGGGGAAGTCTGTTTAGCTGACATCCAAACAAACGGATCTGTACCGGCTGGGTACAAACAAATCCAGACTCCAGTCGCTTCCTGAAGTGTTTTTCACGGAAATGGTTCACCTGAAGTTTTCCTCCGGACGGTGAAAGTTTGGAGTTGGAGAGGAAAGACGCAGCAGGGAGACGCTTCAAATGGAGAGAGGCTGAGGGTAAATCAACCCATCTGGATCATTTAAGTTTAACAAGGTATGATCACCAGTTGTTTAGATTGTTTTGTCGTTATGTGAAGTTTTTCAAGTGTCAATGTCTTAACACATCTTATGTAATTTCCTCTTAATAACTTCTTAAACTATACGTAGACATGTTAAATGGTTGAAAATATAGTTTAGTATTCTTGCAAAAAGTTTAAATAATCTTAAAATGACAATAGAGTCGAATGAATCATCTTTTTCAAAATGTACAGAAAGTACTTTTTTTTTTTTTTTTTTTTTTTAACATGTTTTCTGATTAGTCTACCAGTTGCTTTGGTTTTAAACTATAAGATCAGACTACAGAATAAAGAAAATTGTTGCCTCATGTCTTAACCAGCGTTATCAAATCTACATGGGCGGTTTTAGTGATTTGAGGGCCCCAGGAAAACTCTGTCTTGCTTTATTTTCACCCTTTCTCTTACTAAATGTTGGTATTGGCAATAGTAAAAGAAGTACTCAAAACGTTTTCTTAAGGAAAACTATATATATCACACAGTAAAAATACTGTAAAAGTAAGTCCTGCATTAAAATTTTTTGGGGTACAATGAGTTAGAATACTAACATAATTCAATATTTTTCACATCTAAACATCATAATAAATCCATAGCTGTTTGGGGCCCTTTTAGTTAGATGTAGGGGTAGTTGCCTACTTTGCCTAATGGTAAAGTCCACCCCCTGATTAAATAAACTGAGCTGCCAACGGATGGCAGGAGATTCAGACTGAGTATAGGTATGCATGAAAAACTAGGTGTGGGATATTTGCTTAGCTTGGCCTTGAGGGATCTTAAATGAAGGTAATTTAAGACCTGTAGTGCTCCTCTCAGCTATGGAGCTTATGACAATGAAGACTATTGTGTTATTTCCCATCACTGACCCAGTGTCTGCTTGACAGCATGGTACTCTGACACCTGGTTTAATCTATTCCAGTCAATGACAGTTCGTGTGCCCTCCATAATGCTAAGCCCACTGCTTGTTTATTAACCTGACAGAGATAACGTGACCATCTGAGGACCTCCTGGGGGTCCCCCTTCCCTTTTGTTTGTCTGCCGCCTCTCCTGAACTTTGGAATCGGAAGTGAGGTCCACACTTTACTGACAACTGTGCAGTTCTTCCAGCGATCAAGGGTTGAGGGCCGTTTTTTTTAAGCACCATGGCTTCAAGTTTATCTCTTGTGCCCTCTGGTAGGTTAGCCTGAGACAGAGCCATTTGTTTAGAAAGGGTGTGTCTCATACTGGTGCTCCGTCTTCGCCGGCCCGCCATGCCAGGGCTTGTACCCATGGAGATTACAGGTGTGTTATGTAAGCACAAGAGGCAAAGCAGAACCTGGTAGATACCTGAGACTCAGAGGACGATCCAGGCAGACATCAAGGTAGAGACAGGATGATAACACAGAGGTATTGAGAGATGAGGGATATAACAGGATAAGGATTTCACTGAAAAGAGGACTGTTCTAAGGATATGGTGCATCCACCACCTGAGACAGGCAGGTAGGTAAAACAGTTTTAAAACTTTTTGCAGGACATGTTTGCTGTCAGGGATGAAGTGCCAGCTCAAGTGTTGGAGAGGTGAAAGATGCCGCTCAAGAGAGCAACAGGAAGTACAATTGATGTTGTAACAGTTAAAGACTCGTGATTATGTGTGTGAATGTTGAGTAGGCTAAATGATGCATGTGTGTGTGGGTGTGTGTTTGTCATGCAGACCTGCAGTGAGAGGAAACTGCTGGCTGATGAGTCGGCTGTTAATCAGTGGGATTAGTTTATGAGTAACTCATCAGTTTATTCTTATCAACACTTCTGAAAATGTAATCAATATCTGTAATTGGGCTTTAGTGTGAATGCAAACAGACATTTATTTTTATTGTGAGAGTTCACATAAATTCTGGTCCAAATTGAGGATTTTTTTCCCCCCACACTACATTTTTCTTTGACTGCCGTCCACTTAGGCGACTGTCAGACTGAGTGAGCTTCAGATTGAAAGGATTTCAAAGCAGCTACAGAGTTTTTGTTTTGACTGGGGCTGAGCAGAGACACTGAGATGCCAGGATGTATTTTTAAACCGCAGCGTCCAGCTGTGTTTGCCTTCGCTGCGAGACGGTCACTGCTGCCGCATAACAGTTTCTTTTTTACCCCTGTCTGACCTGTCAGTTCAGGGGTCTTAAGCTCCACAGAGGCTGCGGTCCTGGCTTAGACCCCTGGCAACCTCTGGCAGCAAAGCAAACTGTGCAAAGTCTCTGTTGGCTGCCATCTCTGAACACTGCCAGAGCAAATTTAAATTTCCATTATGTCTCCATCCTGTTTTTGGAAAGAAACAAAGGAGTAAACAATGGAAACTAAGATCATACGGACTGAAACAAAAACATTGAATGATCTGAGGGTCCTGACTGTGCATTTTATTTATTTCAGAACATATATTTAAGATATTTATCATAATAGACATTTTACACAAAATGTGTTCGTACATTTAGATCACATGTCTGGAACATGTACTTTCACAACTACAGTTACTCATAATATTAGAACTGAAATTTGATAATTGATTATTCATAATAGTCATTTTCAGGCAAAAATGCCAAACATTCGCTAGTTCCAGCTTGTTCCAGAGCAAACAATTGGAAGACCTCACCTTTAGCTTTAAGAAACTGATTGTAGAAGTATTTTCTCATATTTTTGCCATCGACTTAAGAATACATTTTAGATACAGTATGTCTCAAAATAGTCAAAATGTATACCAGCCACTCAAAATATATTGAAAAAACTCTTATTTATATGTGAAAATCCATCATTTTCCATATTTTGGTGTGCACATAATTTCCACTGAGCTAAAATATTTGTGACTCCTCTGTGAAAAGCATACACAGTGAACAATAATGTCAGCCAGTGCACACAACCACGTATTATAATGTTATCTCAAAATGACTCTCATGCGCCAGCCATTATCCGTTTTCTTTCATGGCTCGGTCTCCTAGGCCACTGAATTAGGGATGTGTGGCAGGGGAGTTGGGGAGGGGGGGGGGGGGGGGGGGGGGGGGGGGGGGGGGGGCAAGAGGAGGGGATGGAGGCGGCGATGGTGGTGGTGGGAGGGTGAAAGCAGATTTGGAGAGAAGAGTTCCTCAGTTGGTAATTATCAATCTCTCAGGAATGCAGCCGCTGCTCTTACCAGACAAGCTGCTGCATGGCTTCAGTGGCCTCGCAGCACGCCAATTTGCATTACCTCGTCCACAGATCTCTGCATGCTACCACCACGCATGCACACACACAACCTCCTGAACCCCCTGTGAGTTCAGTTACATAGCATTTTGGTTTATTTGTGTCATTATTGTCTTACAGTGTTGTTGTGTTTATGCTATGTTTATTTTTATCACTGTCATTACTTACATGGTCTTTTTCTGAAACTTTATCCTCTCTGCACCAAACAAAGGAACCACATAATGTCAGTAAGGGGTTGTCTTTCAGTCCAATTCCTTCACCACTGTGTATTTATGCTGATATGTTGGTTTAGAATCAAATTGTAGGAAACTTGTGGCCACCCTGGACTCTGGCTCTTGAGATGAAATTTTCATGAGCTATTCAGCATCATCATCTTCCCTGCCAATGCAAAAATAAGTTTAGTGTGAAAGAGGAGGCCAATTCCCTTAAGATCGGAAATCTTTCATTGATGCCTGACTCCTGCAGGGCTCAGAGTTGCTGGTATTCATTGTAGAAGCTCCTCAAGTATTTACAGTTCGTGTCTTGGTGGCCTCGTCGTCCATCACAGTACAGTTATTGTACATTAAGTGTTTGCTCATAATTGTGAGGAGTTCTAGCCCAGACAACGTTCCTTAAGTCTACTCTTGAGTAGCAGCGCTCTCCTTTGTTTGATAATGCCCAAAGAAGACGGGGCAACGCCCTGATTGATGCCTGCAGGTGCTGCACAGTAACACCAGTTTTCACAGTGCTTAAACACTTGCCATTTGCTCATTCTTAGAGTAGTTTAAAAACTTTTATTATCCAAACAAGCCGCTACTTTTCCGCTGGTCTCTGCAGGAGGACTAGAACAGATCCAAAACATCCCGTTTTTTTCCCCCCAGAGAAGAGAATATTAACCTTGTTAATCTGTTATTTCCTTGTTGCAGAGACTAACTGTATTCAGCCCGACTTTAACCTGGCTCGCTGACAGCTAAGTCATGCCATGTCAAACTCTGCAGCTCAGACGTACGTAGATGTGAACGACCTCCTGGTTAAACTGAGCCGGTCCTAATTCAAACAAAGGTGGCTGCCTGTATCACCGCCACTCCCTCTTGGCTTTGCCTTATCCCTGTGAGGCAGTGGAGTCTGCTCTGTCAGCTTCCCTGTGTGCAGTCCAAGATTCAGTTCCTGGACACCCCCCCCCCTTCCCTTCCTACTTGTAACTGCAAAATTCACATTATTTATATTTGCTGGTGTCGATAAGGGTGTGATTACACTTCATTTTCAAAATGAGTATTGTGAGAGTCCACTCAAAGGATAGGATAGTGTTTTATGCAACATTTGAACCTACTTTCTTACCACGTGGGTGCAGCTTGTCACATAAAACATTAGAGTGGGTAAGAAACTATTTCAAAGTCAACTTCAGGACAGTTCTCTAAATTATACCGTGGTGTAAATCCCCCCTTAAAGGCATTCTGTTTAAAAAATAATGACAGAGAATGACTGTATTTGCGGTTCATCTTTGACACAGTTCAGTTTAGGGTGTGGACACTTGAGTCACTTGGACTTAAGATAGTTTTCAAATATAACAACAACTGGATTTCCCTCTTTTCATTTACTCACCAGTTTGTCAAAGAAAGGTACAGTCGAGCCCAGTGGGAGATGAAGATCTGTGGTTTTTAATCCTGGATTTGGGCTCTGGCTTAGTCTGTGCAGTAACCCATGCTTCTGTGCTTTGCTTTAGGCGAGGCAGGTGTCAGTGCTTTGCGCTGATTTAACTCTGTTGACCTGCCTGCGTAAAAGTGGAGAGGAGACCCAGATTTGCGCTGGAATTTATGTCCTAGAGCTCCACGACATACAGTATAACTGTCAAAAGTACACAATCAATACCTGTCGTTTCCGGAGTCTCAACATCTATTTCATGACAGTGTGTAAACTGCTATCAGCTCCAGTTTACTTCAAGTTGATGTGTACACACAGCTGTCAATGTCAGATAATCAGTGCTTCAGGTATTGACACTGCGTTGAGGTTAACTTTGTTTGAGCTGTACCTCCTGTCCAATGTGAGAGCCTGACGTCTTTTGTAAAGGATAAGTAAACAGCATGTTGGAACACATGCTTGCTCCAGCAGGACTGGGCCTAGGCTAGAAAACCACAGTGGGTTTAGTGTGTGTGAGAAAGACAGAGAGAGAGAGCATGCAACTTTTTTGTTTGTAAATCAGCTCAGAGCTCATGACCGAATTATGTTCTTTATGATAACGTGATACACTATGATGTGGTATGGTGTAGGCGATGCTGGTTGAGGTTTTTCATCAGGTTTGTGCTACAAATCTCCAAAAAAGGTCAGATTTGAAATCCTTCTTCTGTGCGCACATTGTGTATCAACTTTTATGAATTGAGAGGTGTGGTTAGGGGTTAAGTAATTGCTGGGACAATGAAACAAGTCTGTAATTAAGTTGTTGGTGCTATAACTTTGAAACTTCTTACCCTAAAGAAACCTAAGAGATGTGAAGTTTACTTGAGTAAAGCTTTAGACAAATTGTAAATAAAAGAAGGGCACTCATCTGCATGCGTCACGTCATTAAATTTGTTTGCAAAACTGAAAATTGCAGGTTGTTATGTGTAACCATGGAAGTGGTAGTATGAGTCAACTCCTTGTGACTGGACTAGAGGGCAGTCCTCTGGGTGGTCCTCTGCCGTGTTACAGAGGTTTTAGCATTACTCTGGTCCCTCTGATGGAAATAATACGGGGAACTGCTACACTCCTGGCAGCCTGTGGGCTATAAATGAATGAACCAGCCCCCTTTTCCCAAGAGAGGCGTCTGATTATTGGCGACTGTTGCCAATACAGATGCACAGATCTTAGTCATGCCCAAATGACTGTAATTTGGAGCAGGAGAAACACAGGGCTTAGTGCAGGGAGAGGCCTTGTGCTTTTCTCTCAAGAAGATGGATGCTCCATCTTGTTAAAGGCCTTTCACTACAACTCACTCCTTGTAGTGTGTCTACTCTGTACAAGATGTGCCACTTCAGATGTGCGGCAGTGAAGAACAAGTTCAACTTGGCTACATGAATATAACAAACGACTTCAAAAATGCCCACATATGTATAATATTTAGAAAAGTATTCAAGTACTTAGAGTACTCATCTTAAGCCTTTCATACATGTGTTTGGATGCAAACCTCCCTTTCTGCAGAGGGCAGAACCATATTTAATGTTTCTTTATGTACACAGTGATGACTACCGCCTGGTCTGGGAATGATACTCTGCAAATTCCAGCGGTGAGATTCTGACGTTTTCAAGATCTGACTGATAAAAGGTTAATTTATGACTAATGTATGTCAGGCGCCTGGCTTTGAAAAGTACACATCTGTCTGAACATCTTCCATATGATACATCCAAAATAGGGTTCTCTTACTTCTCATCCCTCCCCGCCTTGATGACAGGAAGCAATTTGGAAAAGTCATGTTTGTAATCCTCGCAGTACATGACATAGGTTTCTGTGGTTTAGTTTCATATTCTTGTCTGGGGCAGAAGAGTATTCCTATAACTCTGTTGCTAAAAGATGGTTTGTTATGTTGCTCGCGTATTGCTTGTGATAAAGTTTCTCTGCATTGTTTTTCACGCATGACTGTGAAGCATCATAGCAGCCAAAAGCTTTTCATGAACTTTTCTTGACAGCGAATCATAATTCTCTCACTCTGACTCCACTCCCACCATCCTTCAGTCTTTGGCTGCTTATTTACAAGCTCTGACTCCTGTCATTCTAAGAGCCGGTTCCTACTTTTAGCCTCTGATTTGAAGATAAGTATCTAATAAAGCATGCAGCTGGAAGACACTCAGTGTAAGCCACAGATCTCCTCGAGCAAGGCTTGGAAATCTGCCTCAAAGTAGAGGACTTTAGCAAGGTGAAGGGCGGAGGAAGGAGGGAAAGGGAAGGCGATGAGCTCATTGCACTTAGACTGAAAAAAACAAAGGAAGACAATTAAACATAACAAGGAACATGAAACAGAAACTGATGTGAATGGACACTATTCGTTAAAAGAGCCTCAAAGCACATTGACGACTATTTATTTTTCCGTTCTTTAGCTCTTCCTAGTGTGTGCTGTTTTTCCTGTGTGTAAAAGTGCATGAGCCTACGGGTGTGGCTTTGTGAATTATGACTCCATGTTGTGGAATGAAGGGAGCGGTGCCAGGTCTTTCTTTGCAGAACTGTGAAGTTTGGTTTAGAGGCAGGAGGGGGTCTGTGTAGGCTGAGTGTGTAGGCTGAATGAGCAGTGCCCACGGAGACGCACAAACACAAATAGACACACATACCAAGTGGAGTGGTCTGTAGAATAAGCAACACTATGGATACGTGCATCGCTGTATTTATTAGTACAACTAGATTTGTCAGTGTTTATTTAAAGGCCAAGCATTTGCTGTAACATACTTTAAACTGGTTTTAAACCTTTAAAACTAATTTCTTTTAAGATGAACGTCACCTGGCCAAATTTGGCAGCTTCTTGAGTTTAAAAGGTTCCTTTGCAGCAACCAAATCTCCAATATTGGATGTTGTGATTCCTTTAACATAACAGCAAGCTTGGTTTTCATACCAGGCCCTGCTTGCAGCTGCACACATGACACATGACAGGATAACTTTTAATGACAAATAATACAATCAAAGTGAACATTTCAGCTGCTTGTTTTGACTTTTCACTTTGATGGACTACCTAAAGCTAGTCTTAAGTTTCTGCAAGTTGATTTTAATACTGCACTGGCATTAATTGAAACCAGTGGATGACAGTAATGATAGAAATCAATCAAATGGATCTGTTATGATCCTTTAGCAGACGGCAATTATTACCTTTCTTCGAGTGCCAGCACATGTGGTACTTGGATGATGATGACTAAAATTGTATTTCTTCTTCTCTCTCTCTCTTTTCTTCAGGTTTTAACTCCAGGGTGAGGTGGTATGTCAAACCGTGACTCGCTGGGGTTTGGGGACCTGATTCCCCAGGATGTGGTTGAGATTTTTGCCCAGGAGAAGCATAGCAAAAGGGGGCGGAAGAAGCGCAGTCACTCCCTGGGCAGGGCTTTGGGCTGGCTGAAGGGCAAGAAGAGGAAGGATCTTAGGGCTAACGGGCAGAGCCTGGGCCTAGGTCCTGCACTTGACTTGGCCTTGGATGGGCACCCTGCTGGGCATCAGGGTGGACACAAAGGAGGACATAAGTCAGGAAAGCAGGGCCATCCACAGGGAAACAGTCATGGTAAGAACCCACAGGATGCTCGATGGCCATTTTATCCCCTATAATATTTTTTAAGGGTGTTTACATCTTCTCAGTTGTAGTGTTGTTATCCATTGTTAAAGAATGACTTAGACAGTAGACTATTTTTAAAAAATGAAATGAAATGATGCCTCCACAGCAGTTAGAACAGCAGTTAACTATTAACTTGCCTATATCCTGCATATTACAAAATAATAATTTCCCAAAGCAAACCATGGAGTACCTAGATTTATTTCCCGCCTTCCAGAACGTCTTTATTTTTAATTTCACTGCAGAGTTAAAATCCGCTTGCAGTCTTGAAACTTGTTTGAGATAGTTAATCCACTACAGTTAATGAAAAATTTGATTTTTTTTTTTTTTGGTCAGTTATATTTAAGCTGTTGAAAGCAGGGTTTTGAAAACACTCTCTGATGGTGCATTTAAAACTGGGTTGACCAAATTTATATTAACCTCTTAATGAATTCTGTGTCTGCACCCATAACATAACTCAGTGAGGCAGTTTCATCAGTTTTTGGATGTTAAAGCACCCTTTAATGCATCACCACAGGGAGTTTAGAATATGGTCACTGTTGGAAAATATAATCAACTGCACAAACTTGCCAAGTGAAGCAATTTGTTGTAACAGTCTGAAACCCACCAGTGTGGTCCTGTAATGTATCATAGCAGTGAGCTCTTTGTAGGTACATTAAAATGAATTTCCATAGAGAGCAGTTTTGTTTTGTTTTGTTTAGTAACCTGACATCTAAGAGAAGGAACAAGTTGCTGGGAACCAGTTGAATATCCTGCTCCTTGGCTCCCAGGCATGTGTGTTTGTTCACTCGAGGGATGTTTGAACAGACTAACTTCCTACTCACCCTCTGACCCTCAGCTGGCTTTGTTTGCTGTGAAAAAAATCTCTGTCCGTCCTGTTCTGTGACACCATCACTTACTTACCTGGTCTTCAGGTTACATGGAGGGTAAGGGGCTGCACTGTGGCTGCCATCCACATGGGACATACAAGAAGGGGATTTTATTTTACTTATTGTACATTCACACACATTATATACACTTGAACAAAAACCCCACTCACACACATCGTGAACACATAAAAACTTATTCATAGTGTCCCAAGAAAATTGCAGCAACACTGACTTTTCCCAGAGTTGTGCTCAGCAGATCTTGTCAGAGCTTGCACATGTGCACTCATATGTCAGCGCAGTGCACAATTCCAATCCGGTTTTGTCTTTGCTCTGTGCAACAAGTTGAGTGAACACAATGTTTTTTTCTGTTCAGTTTTCAACTGTGAGTACAAACTTTAGTTTTATACCCTCATTAATCATACCTTTTTCTCATTGATGCAATCAGACCTCAAACATAAAAACATCTGACAAACAAATGAAACCTTGTCCTATAGAGTCGGCTTATGCAAAAGCACAAAAGTAGCAATGGCGTTTGGTTAAGGCTGTTTTATGTGTGTTTGTCTGGCAGTGCTTGTGCAGTCTTCGCTAATTGCTTCACAGACAGAGGAGGCTCCGCCTGTTTCTCTTGCTGCTGATTCTCCAAGTGGAAGCCCAGAGCTTGTAGTTCAGCGGGAAGGGTGTCTTGGGGATTTCCACAAGATCCAAATACATTCAGTCTCACATAGACAAACTCTACCCACAACAGAAGATGAATATGTTGAAATTCTCAGTCATATCTCTGGCTTTGGTAGATGATGAATGCATAGACAGTGTGTCAGCATCAGCTAGCGCATACGTATGTAGACTGCATTGCACAATCTTTTCCCTATATTGAGCTACCCATGGTTATTTACAACAGCAGTGAAGCTGAGAGTTTTGTAAGAAAAAGTAAACTGTGAAGAGAGATAAGGTATTTCTCCCCTGCCAAGGTTAACTTAGAGGTTGCCTCCCACATCGGGCAGAGGCCATGAATTCTTCTCCTTCACTTTTTCACACGTCCACTCAACTAGAATTACTGCAAGGTGTAAATTTCTGGATTTTTCAAAAGGTTGTGATGGCAGCCGCATTGAATATTCTTGTAAATGGAATATGAATTGCCTTAATAGGCCTTAAGGTTACAGAAATATATCAGTATAAAGCAGGAAGTGTTGGCTATTAAATGTGATTTATGTGCCAGGTATTAACGTGCTGCTATTGAGCTCTCAGCAGTGAACGTGTTGTGTATGACATGCAGATTGTTGGTGCTGGCAACAAGCACAGCAAACTCTTCGCCAGACGCTTCCTCTGATTAGGAAGAAGCTCAGCAATTCCCAAAATGCAATCAGAGGAGGTTTATTACAGGAACGGAACATGGTGCAGTGTAACACACTTGCCCAGAAAATTGAATACCTCCAGCTGAGCCCCTGATGATGATCTGTATTGATGCCAGAGGGGCCTCCTGCCTGCTAAATGCCTGGTATGGCAGGCACAGTGCCAGTTAATTAAAAGCCATGCCAGGACCGTTACAGTGCAGGAGGAACAAGGGGTTCTGTTTTTCCTGACCCCTCCGCTCACACTGTTCCTGCTGTTCCTCCTCCTCCATTTATGTGACTAGTATGTAGGCCTTGGTATCGAACCTCAATAATGAAATGTAACAAGTTCTGACTTCGAGAAACACACACACACAGCGAGGTGCAGGCTAGTGAGAACATCAATGAAAGTCCATCAAAATTAAAACACATCACACAACTCTTCTCCAAATGTTTTCAGCTGACGTGCCTTCGTCAGGGTGGTGTCAGTGGTTGTTTACAGTTTCCTGATATATAATCTATAGTTTATCAGTCATGTGACTTAAAATCAGCATAGATACTAAGTAGGGCTGCACCTAATGATTATTTCCATTATTGCTTAATCTGCCAATTACTGTCTTAATTAATTGATTTGTTGTTTTGGGGACATGGGGGGAAGAGGAAGAGGACGAGTTGCTAATAGAGACGCTGAAAGATCTGTTGGACCAATATGAAGAGAACCGGTTTAAGGCAGAACCAGAGACTCCCGTCCATTGGTTTAACCTGTGAACGAGAATCAAATGATCTACTGTGTCAAAGGCTGCAGTTAGGTGTAGGAGCACGAGGACGGAGCAGTTATCTGAGTCAGCAGCTAGAAGGAGGTCATTAGTTGTTTTTAGTAATGCAGATTCAGTTCTGTGAAGTGTTCTGAAACCGGATTGGTATTTTTCAAAAATGCAGTTTTGAGCCAGGTGGGACAACAGTTAAAACTACTTGTTCAAGGATTTTAGAAAGAAAGGGGAGTTTGGAGATTGGTTTGTAGTCATTGAGTTGATTAATACTACCTTCAAATTTTTTAAATATTTTTTATAAAATACTAAAATACTAAAATTTACATGAGAAATTTATATTGCATATTTATCAATATGCCATTTTACAACCATCTTTTCAAAATACTCTTCATCTCAACAGATCTTCATCTCCCAATGGGCTCTTTTACAGAATACAAAATTTCATCTTAATGTATCAATAAGTAAAAAGGTTCAATCTCCATTTAACATCCCTCCTTCAACAAAAGTACATACTGTTTTCAAATATTCCCTACTTTTTAGAACAAATGCATGTTCTCAGAAAACAAATGCAATGACTATAATGTGTCTATAGCACTTTATTTAAAACTGTCAAGTGCCAAAAGCTGGTACTGAATGTCTGGTCAGATTCCAAATCTTGATTACTTCTATCTTCAATCAGATTGTTCCTGATTTTAGACTGAATTTTAGACTATTTTCATTTAGGCCAAGTTCTTGCTGATTTTTAAAACTTTGGCCTCTTTTGTAGAAAACCCATTTTCATAATTATCAAAGTAAGGTACTCAAACAAGTATTGTTTTGGTATCAGTAGTAGTACTGAAATTGATCAAAGAATACCAAGCCAAACAAGTATGCGATCAGACTGATGTGATAGGTCTTCAATCATATAATAAACCAAACAAAGTAACCTGCTAATAACACATCAGATAATTGAATCTCTTCATGTGGTGTCTTTTCATTTTCATTTAGGGATGACATCTGGATTATGTTTCAGATTGAACATCCAAACTCTGTGTAGGTTTACCTTAACCTTCGCTCTTTGCTTGTTTTGTAGTAATTTTGTAAACAAGGCTTATGGAGTTTGACCAGAGGGAGAACTGCACAGTAGCAGGTTTGTAGCGATAAACTTTGGCCTTCTGGACCTTTCAGTGTGGTAAACCCACTGTCCTACTAACTCTGCATTGTTGTCTTCTGATAATTGCGATAGTATGAGCGAAAAAGACACAAGTCATTTGTCTTTACATGTTAATTTAGTTTCATGTGTCTCATACCTTTAGCAGTTAATGTGAGCCTTTCCGTACCTGTCTGACAGTGATTTATATTCTCGCTGTGCTGTCAGTTTACTCGATCCTGTGTAAAACTAGATGACAGGTCTTTCTTATGCAACCTTCAGATCCTCTTACCTTCATAATGGGCTTTAAGAGGAATTCCCTTAGTTTGGTTAAATGGAAATAAGGTGAAGAGAAGACGGATTAGGTCATGCAGTTCTACCAAGGTACCCTTTTAGAAAGGTCACCTGTTTGCTTGAAAAACACTCCCTTTGAGATTCCTCACATTCCTGAGCTTTATAAAGATATTTCTTTGAGGAAGCTAGATATAGGGAGCCCTTTGTATGCGTGAGTGTGTGTTTGGCATGCATGCCAGGTTCAGATCATACGAGCCATTTCATTTGACTTCCTTTGTCATAGACACGCAGGATTGTTAATCCTAAGTGTATTTATCTGTTTTATCTGATTTACTGTATTTTCTGTCTGTATATCATGTGGTGTAAATCTGTGTCAGTTAAAGAGGCTTTGTGTTGCATGTGGACACTGATAAACCATTGTCACATACGTTTTGATACAGTTGCAGATTAGATACTAATGCAGGTATCATCTAGTTCATCACCAGGTTTCTTTTGTATCAAATCTGCTAGATTAAGGCCCAAAGGCAGAATGCATTATAGCATAAAAAGGAAGGAGGTGTGTTTTTTTATGGCAAGTAAAGCTTAAGTTTTTCACTTTGGGACGGCAGATAAAAAATAACTTACAACACATTTGCCATCTTTAGGAAAGTGAGAGGAAAACAATCACACCAGTATGGAAGGGGATGAGGCACAAGTTACAGCATCCTTCACAAAGGAGCTTTGGGGCTCATGGGAAATGTAGTTTTTTTTTAACTAGCCATAACAAATTTCTGAAATAGAGCCCAAAAGTATTCTTTACCTTAGTTTTGTTTCTTTAACAAGTGAATCCAATGAATTGGAATTATATTGCAGCAAAAAATGTTTAAAATTTACCTTGAATAATGTTTGTAACACTGTAGTTTATTGCTTTTGCGGGACACAAGATGTCTTATTGTCATTGTGTTGAGATGATGACACAATAAGAATGAAGGGCAGGAGAACAGGTTTGAGAAGCCCGACAATAAAAACAGAGTTTCACTTTCTTCTTTTCATGGCGGGAAGTAATCAACTGCCTTTCATACACTGTCACCATGGGGAGGATTATTCCTCTGAGAGATGTTCTCATTATTTTGCCTTTACATGAAAAGCACAATGTTGATTCTATCTTGTGCTTTTTTGGCAAATTAGAGGGCCTTTGTGTAGAAAGGATGAGGTACAGTTTTGTGGTACTGGGGAAATGATTGAGAGCTTTGTCACTTTAAATGTGAAATATCTAAAAGGTAAATTCAGGCTGAAAACTCTCACAAGCATGTACATAACAAAAATGCAGGTACATGTGTGTTTTGTGAGGGTAAGAATCGAAATTGTGGGAATTTTTATAGTTTAAAACTTGACTGTATAGTAAACAGTTGCACAAATACTTGTTTATAATAACAGGGTTTTATGGGCATTTAGGAGGATTTTGTTTCAATAGGTGAAGAGTCACCACACCCAAATGACAGAGGAGATCATATTCAGGTCACTCATATGGTAAGAGAGGTTTACTAAGTGCCAGTGTGCCCTCTGGTCCCATTTGAATAATGTGTTCGAGTTTCATATCATCAAGTTCCTTTTTATTCTTTGCAATCTTCTAATGTTTGGTGTCAGTGTTACCAAACCTATCAGGACAGCCAGCAGCAACAGTCACTACTTATGAACTCATACATTGTTTCACTGTCAAGATATGCAGATATGTTACAGTGGCTTCGCACCAACTGCACAGACTATTGTCACGAAAGGAAAATGTTTGCCAACACATTGTAGCAAGTCTACAGAGAGACTGATAAATATGTGCTTGGAAAGTTTTGTGAGTCACCAGTCAGTACTCTCAAACAAGGCTGGTTTTGGGGAAATAAGACTCACAGTAGAAATCCATGGTACTATTACAAAAGATAAGTTTGTACTCTACTAGTGCAGAAAGATTCAGTAACAAAGGTGGTCACAGTGCTGGTTGTTAATGTAGTTTTCCTCTCCCAGAACACACTGTTCTTTCTGTATTCAAGGACTGAAGCATGCAGTGATAAGCTGCATTCCCTTTGTATATAATAGAGCAACTTTACATTGCACAACCTGCTGTTCTAGTGCCCAAAAGTGTGGTGATCTACCATTTAATTTATTCAGAAGATGTAGAATAAATGCTAAACAAGACAACAACTAACATATCTGTGAGACGTGCTATGGCACAGAGGTGCTTTGAGCTAAATGCTACTGTAATGCTAAAAAGCTGACAATGACAATGCTAACATGCTGATGGTTAGCAAGTATGTTTTCTATGTTCACCATTTTAGTTTTACATGTTAGCATACTAACATTTGCTAATTAGCACTTAACATAGCTGAGGTTGATGGAAATGTCTTTGGTTTATGTCCAAATACCCGCAAAACTAAAACACTGGGCAAATTAAAGGTTTCATCAAGTGTTAGATGCACAGTTAAGGGATCACACATAACAAAGTTTTGTTGTCTGTAATAACATACAGTAGAAGCCTGTAGCAAAGTTGTGCTTACATTAAACAGGCACTAGCAGGCCTGAATATTTTACCTTCTCCTGCACTGTTTTTTGATGGGATTTGATTTGTTGCTTATGGCTAAGCCTATCCAGAAAGGCCATATTGCTATGAAGCTGGCAATATGGCCAGTTTCCTCACTCCTGACCTTTAAACTGTGAAGTGACAGATGAAGGCTGTTGATGTATATATGATATATATATATATAATAACCATAAATATGCATTTATATGTGTGTGTCCTGGGGATATTTCTGGAGGTATATGATATATGCTGGTTTGCTGGCATACAGATTGTGTTGTCTGACTGAATTGGAGTGTAGCTGGGGGTGCCAGGTGATGCAGGTATATGTGTTGCCTGGATTGTTGTCCTTGTCACAACACACCTCTTCCTTCCTTTTGTCCAGCTGTGACGTTTATGTTTAATATATTGAAATCCAAGGGTGTGAAAATAGTCAATGGAGCACACCATTAACCAGGATACACTGTGTTGACTGTACATGTACATGTACTTTAACTCACAGAGTCATAGTGAGCCTGCAGCTCTTTCCCACTGTCATTGCACTGTGTTCAGTTGGTTTTGTGCTGATTAGAGAGGCTTAAGCACCTGGCAGACAGCACCCTCAGAGCTGGAGAGAATGTTTCTGCATGGCTGTCTGCCTGGTGGTGCAAAACAAGAGAGAGGGGCAAGTTAGGGCAGGGACATGAGGTGTGTGTGGGGTATTGCACCTGATTTGACTGTTATCCACCTATTGAATAGACATTATCATCACACATCTGTCCCAAACATATGGGCTAGTAGGAACCTACTAAATCTACTAGTAGGTTCAGGAGGCTGTTATCACACATTTATTTCAGTGAGCCAACGTTGGTGGAGCCCAGTAGGTGCAGAGGGCCTGTTATCAGGCATGTACTGTCACATGACTGTCAA
This sequence comes from Thunnus albacares, assembly GCF_914725855.1. Classification (NCBI taxonomy): domain Eukaryota; kingdom Metazoa; phylum Chordata; class Actinopteri; order Scombriformes; family Scombridae; genus Thunnus; species Thunnus albacares. The sequence goes on along the minus strand of NC_058120.1, from coordinate 11,279,252 downwards.
GTTTCTCGGCAAAAACAAACAAAATGGCTGACGTTCCTTTTATTCTCAGTGGAAAATGCAATATTTTAAGATAGTTTCAGCATTAAATTGCATTTTGATAGCATTTCTAGCGTGAAATGTGTGTTTTATTTTCATAATCTTCGTTCAATGAATGTATATGATGTTTAGTTTGTCAGTTATTACAGAGTTTCTTTCAGGCTTTCTATCGTTACTATGGTGGTTGCTATGTTTACATTGTCAGAAAGGTGATAATTCTACTTTATGTTTATTATTGAGGTCATACTGGGTGGTGGTGGTGTGCCTGGGTGCATTATAATGAATGGTGTTCCTAATATTTTGTCCACTCCATTAACATACATGAGGGGGGCAAAATAATAGGAGCACTTTTCAATATAACGCACTACGTTGTTGTATTTTTATTGCATTAGATTGCATAGGTGTTCCTAATAAAGTGGCCGGTGAGTGTATCTTTTTACGACTCTTTATTTACAGCCCTACTTTGCAAACCGGAAGAACTACAACTGTGGTGCTGATTTGTATCAAGCAGCTCTAGGGAATTGTAGTTTTAAAAAAATATTAGTGTTTTTCTTAGAATTGGAATTTTTAAATACTGAGTTGAGAGTACACTGGGGAGTATAAGGGGATGGTAAACACATTTGTTTAATCAGATTAAAAGTACTTAATTGTTAATTGTGAGGAAAATACGTCCGGGCAGGTCCTCTGGTCAGTAAATCACATAGCTTCATATATATTTGGGACAGATGTGTGATGATAATGCCTATTCAACAGGCAAATAGTCAAATCGGGTGGGTATTTGCATCTGTTTGATTCCCATGAAGTGGTTCTAGGAAGAGTTGCACATCCTTGTTGTCTGTTTTGATGTGTATGTGTATGGTGCTCTATCTTAAGCAAGGGTCTCCCTTGTTACCAGCATGCTGCCCTTTGTGTTTAGTAGAGTAATGCCACTTGAGATTGTGTTGCTGGAGAACAGTAACTTCAGGAAAAAAAAAAACTGTTTGAAACTGTGTGTGCTCGTCACCTAACTTTTGGATTTAGAAAGAGGCATTTTGGTCTCAGGCAGGGCTGTAGCTACAACTGAGGACAATGATATCATGTCATTTGTCATTTTGTTATTTTTTCTGGGAATCTGGGGCTTTTAGGGGAGTTAATTTACTACGATTAAAATTGATGTACATACATTGCTATTTTGTAGGCTCATGCCAGTGTTTCTATAGATGGAATAAAGTTTTTAAAAAATCTCTTTTAGGTCAACAAAAAAATAAATGAATGATGGCTTGAAAACTGCATTTAGACCCTCATGTAGATAACATTTTTATAGTAGATGTAATCTAGATGTAATAGTTCACTGAATGGAAAAAAAAAAAAGAAAAATCCAAACAATGAAAATATTTTTCAGTCCTGGCTTGGCTCTGGTATAAGACATGCTGTGGTAAAATCAGTGTTTATGTAGACTGGTTGCACAGTTAGTCACAGCTTGCTAAATGTCAAATATGAGATAAAAAGCCAAAATATGTACTCTGATGCTCTGATTTGCTGCCTTATTAGAAAATTAATTACTCTAAAGTAAAAATCTAAATGGGGGAAAAACATAATTGGCTAGATCCAACAACAAATTCAAACATGTGATCTGGCTCCAAGGCAGATAGTTTGAGACCCCTGATCTCAATCTACTACTCCTGTACATGTAAATATATTTACACTAGTGACTGCCCTTCATCATGTGCCAGTTAAGCTTAAATTTCTGCTCTGATACCTCCTGAATAATTTCTGTGTCTTTTTTCAACATATTTTTTAAAAATCTTAATGAATCACGGAACAGTATCGCTCATCTGAAATGGGTAGACATAGCTTCAAGTTAATAAGTATTGCCATTGTTGCAAATTATAAACACTCCTCACAGCTGTCAGTTTGGCTGTTTACAGTAGTAACATATTTCCTTCTGTCTCTGTTTATTTCCAAGAATCCATATTTTATCAAAATGAAACTTGCCAACAGCTGTTTACTCATTTAAAATGTTCTCCTTTAAAGTCACTATTATTTACAGGACATCTGATAAAATTTAATCATAATTCCTTGAGCGGATTTTCTTTTACACTTTGTTTTTCCTCTCTGGAGGATGGAGTCGGCAACTTGAATAAACTGGTCACGCGGTATCACATCCATTAGATTTAGTGTGTTTATCCAAATCCGAGATGTAAACATTAGTTTGGGGTTCATACATAATCACTTCCAGCCCGCTAATGCCGCCAGCAGTCCACCAGTGACAGATGGCGTCTTTAATATGTCAGTGATTAATATGGACACAATTACAATGTGATCACAGAACCAGTGATAATTTGAGCCCCTCATTAACGTGCAGTCATGTCCCATCCACCACTCCATGCCTCTCCAGTAAAGTGTGTTCAGTCATGGTAACTAGATACTGTAAGTGTTGTCCCAGACTGATTTTACCCTATACACACATATCAACTTTCTGTCGATATCTTTAGGCTAAAGTATCCACTTTAGTAGTGAATTCTGTTGAATGAGAGATCTACAGTATTTCTGTGTGTTACTAGGTACTGGTAACACATGAGATTAATTTCTCCTCCTCTCTTTGTAAACTGCTTTTGTTTGAGTCACTCAGTTTGATCACCATGGGAATGTTTTCCATTTGTTCAGATGTCATACATTCCATGTCATGTCTGCTCAGCACACCAGGAAGTGAACAAAGCCCTTTCACTGCAGATGAGTTTGAGGTGTCCTAAATAGAAAGTGAAAAAAAGACAAAGTAATTACCACAAAGAATCTGTCCCAACATCACAAATTTGACTCAAGAACAAGTTTAATAAATGTTTGATGCTTTTACAGTTTAGAAAATACATTTCTAGATGTCAGTTCTTGATGAACTGAGAAATTAATCTCCTGTTGTCATCTGTATTCTTACTGCATAATAGCTGTTCTAACGTACTGCTGCTGGAAACAATAGGGAACATATTTCACATGTGTGACCATGTGCTGTGGAGCTGCAGGCCTCCTTTTAAACATGTTTTTAATCTTGTTTTAGGAATGAATTAGTTCAATTCACTTACTCCCCCTTGTGGCTAAATGATAAAACTAGATGTCTCTTAATGAATGAATGTGGGGTAGTTAATACATTTTCTTTGTTAGATTTCTATGGTGACAAAGCAGTATAGTAGCTATGAACACAACTCAAGCTGTGGCTCAAGAAAGAGGGAGCCACCCGTGTCGCCCTGAAATCCTTGACTACAGCTTTCTCTTCTCAGTGTTTACATGTATGATCTCAGTTTGATCTGTGTGCTGACTGACCAATCCCGGGGCGAGCATGTTTGCAGATGGGGAACAAGAGGGATGGCAGGAATTAGGCTTCTGAGGATTAGTGTCTGAGCTCTGATTGTGTATTGGCTGTTGAGAACCTCTCCTCTCCGCATGGACCTGAACAGGCAAAAACAACTTCATCAAAAAAACAAGCAAGATTATCATCTTGTCTTCAACTGTCCAGGATGTTGTTGTTTTTTTAACTGACGGACAACAAACTGTACCTGTAGATCTGACAAGACTTTCTTCAACTTCATTTAACACAACTTTAGCATAGTTTTGGTACACTTTTGGATTACTTGAAGAGATATAAGAGAAGTCATGGTGGTGCTTCTGACTAATGACCTCAGTACTAATTTCTACTGCTTTCCAGCAGTCTTCAAGAGGAAAGGTGAGTGAAAGCAGCAGTTTCTGATAATCAACAGATCTGATTGGTTTATGACTCAAACTAATTGCTCCTGTCCTGATTGTTGAAATTTCTTTGCTATTAAAGTGTGACCAGGTCAGGCTGGATCAACTGGCACTCCTAAGACGAGCAATAAAGTAATTTAAGTGTTGACCATAAAAACCACTTTCCACTTGTAGTGTTTACTCTGCTGATATATAGTGTGCTGTGATTCATATTATACCTGCTCTAAATAAATAAATGCAGGAAAATAAAATAAAGAATTTGAATTGCATATTTATAGATAATTGCTTATTGGGATTTTCTATACTAGAACAGCTCTAATGCTGTTACAGAGGAGACAGTGGTAATAATTAGTAGCGATCACTGAGCACATGGCTGTCAAGACTAATTCCAGCATGGTCTTACAGCGACAGTGTGGACAGTAGAGAACAGTAGGTGGCTAAATGTAGAGCAGCTGTCACCATTACATAAAAGTGTCTTAGCAGGTTGTTAGCCCAATGATCCCAGACTGTGGCCTGGAAATGTGAGGGCACCACATGCATTACAGAGTTGCATCACATGCCAGGTGGTCAGTCAGCCACAAAAAATAAAGTTACTGTAATGTTATCTTTTATTGCATTTTGTTAGGTTTTATTGAATTTCTTATGTGATGTTATTAAGTATTTTCAAAATTTAGCCAATATGCAAAATTTACAATAATTCTTTCTGAGTTTTGCACGTTCTAACACTGCAATATTGAAACCAGTAACTTTACTTGATTATTTATGACAGTAAGGCATAACAAGAGGTTATTCAGGTTCTCGTCATGTTTCACATGTTTTCACACATGACTGAATGCAATTTGTATCTCAAAGCAATTTTTTTTTTTTTGGCTGGTGCTCATGGTTATGACATGTTACTTCAGGTATTTTGAGTGCAAGCAGTTGTGACACCAATTTTAGTTTCTTTCTCACTGTCTAATTAAAGGGAACCTATTGTGCTCATTTCCAGCTCTGTATTTTTATTCTGGGACTCCACTAGAGTACCTTTGCAGTATTCACTGTTCAAAAAGCTCCTTATTTATATTATACTGGCCATTTATACAGCCCCTCAGTTCAGCCTCTGTCTCAAACAGGCAGTTTTAGTGCCTGTCTCTTTAAGGCCCCCCTCCTGATGAGCCCACTTTGTTCTGATTGGCAAGCTTTCAGGAAGCCTGCTGAGGGGCAGCTGTATCAGAGTCATGTTAAGTTACTGTTGATGCAAACCCAACATTTCTTGCTTTATTGCTTCATATGAAAAGCTTTTAAATAAACAGTGTGAGACTTTCATTGTGAAGAATTTACAGGAAATTAAACATGTTCCTCACTGAATTAGCAGAGCTTCATTAGCAACACTAAAAAAAGGTCGACACAAGATATGGAGATATTTCGAGCTATTTGTTCAGCGGGTCAGTCAGAAATAATGCAGGGAGGAATAGTACAAGCAGAAACAGCCACAGTGATGATGATGTTTGATGAAGCACTGCAGGCAACTAGCACACCTCCAACAGGTAAACTACTTATTTTACTTTGCTGTGCTGTGTAATGGAAAAACATTCACAGTGTGCCAGCTCGACTCGAGTCATGGCTCAGCATGACTTCCCCCAAAACAATGGAAAAATGCCATAATGTTAGCGGAGTGGAGCACTGAACTCGCGCACTGTGCGTGGAGCAGATGACCACATAAAGAAAATTGTTATGAGCTGACGTCGGCTCAAGCTGAAAGCAAAAAAAATATTGGAAACCGAGCATTCAGAGCTGTCTGAAGTGCTTTTTGCTCACTGGGATTACTTCTACATATGTTTACCTCATTATTTGACACTTTGGCCAGGTTTAATATGAATATCTGACATTGTAAAATTATATATACTGAAAATTATAAATACTGAAAATAAGGAACAACATAATAGGCCCCTGTAATACTGAGCAACCGTTGCTAGTTTTAGATTTTTGATATAACCCCTTCTTGGAAGTCATTGTCAAAGTCACTAGAGTTTAATCCTGCATGGGTGCAACTGGAATTCAGTCTTAAGGATATTCTGTTTATCATCATGCACTCACACTTTCATGTATTAACTCTCCAACATTATTTATTGTTTCTGGGCTTAAATGTGTCCAGCAGACACCTGAATGCTCTTGATCTGTCCATATGGCCTCCTTATCTACTGTTACAGTAACCCAGAGCTTTGAGTTGATCCCTGCTGATCCCCTCTCCCCCCTCTCTCTACTTCAAGCCGCCCCAAAGAGAAATGATGATGACAAGACCCCGGCACCCCCATCGTTGCAGGAGAATGTGTTCATTGAGGCCAGCAGGCCAAAGTACCTGGAGGACCTTCACACAGAGGCCCTGGAAGGATTGAAAATGATGCAGCAAGAAGGTACAAAACACTAGTGACGCAATCTTGCAGTTCAGCACTAAATTAGAGGTGTCCCATGCCAACATGTTGATAACTGTCTGCTTATTTTTAAGAGGGTGTGTACCAGAGGGTATAAACACTACTAAGAATTTTAAATGGCATTGTAAATCTGCAGAGTTAAATGTTGCTCTCTTTGCAGAAACCAATAATGGAGTGGTGTACCAAGATAATGAAAGCACAATTGTAAGTGACACATCACACCCAGAATTGCTGTTTTTTGCACACACTGCAAATGCACAGTTGGAGTGTTTTTTTATCTCCAGAAAGATTAACAGGTAATTGTATTTCTGCTTCTGCCAGTCCACAATCACAGTCCAAACAGATGGCAATGGTGAAGGGTTTATGACAGACAGCACCATTCCTGACACATCTTCGGTTGTCTCGGTACAGTCATCTGTGTCCACAAGATCCTCCCGCTCTGGACTCACCAGGCAAGGTAACTTCATCACAAGCAAAATGCTGTTTATGTCCACTCTTGGTCATTATACAACAAATGGTGAGGTACATACAAAAATGACTGATTTAAAGTGTGAGACGTACAGGTTGGATTTAGTTTAAATTTGGCATTTTAAGGATTTACCAAAGGATTGTGTTTGTAGCTAATATCCTCTTTTCTCCCCTGCTTCTGTTTGCCCAGGATCAACATTCAGGCCTTTAAACTCTGGGAGAAAGTCAGAAAAGGCCAAGACAAGAAGACGACACAGGAAGACTGTTGGGGGTATCCCACACCATGTCCAGAGAGAGCTGGGTAAGTAGCTTATGTTTTGTGAGTGTATGACTTACAAAAGAAATCTGTGGATGAAATGATGTGAGTGGGGAACATTCTATATTCAGGAATATAATGGTATCAAACAAGGTTAAGTTATTGTCTTTTGTTATTAAATTAATGTCTTATTGTGATTGTTTTATCCCAATGACCCTACACAGGATAAATGGGTGTAGACAATGGATGGATGGTTTCTTTACAAGTCCATTCCTTTAACTGTTAATTTGAACTTGTGTTAATTAGTCCTCCTGTCTTCCATCAGGGCTGGATAGAGCGGGCTGGACACTGTCTTCAAAGTTAGAAGAGGAACAGCTTTTTAATGGTGAGACTGACGACAGCACGACCACTGATGGGCCACAGATGGCAACAGAGTCACAAAAAGGAGCAAGTGCCAGCCTTCAGGACATGAAAGTCATCCAGCCCCTCAGAAAACACCAAGATGAGCAGCTCTGTGCCACCCATGCTGGTCATAGGGATGACCTGGCCCTGCTGCATCGCTTTGGCCCTGACTTGTCAGGTGGGCAGAGGCCTCGGTCCCTGGCCGTTCCCTGGATGACTACTGCCAACAGCCTCCAGCAGGAGCCGCCCAGCCCCGTCATGTCAATGTCTCCCCAGGCCGCCTACATGTCCAAAATCATTCCCAATGCTGTGTTGCCACCCTCCATCGAGGTGGTGGAAATCAGTCGTGGGCGGAGCCGCAGCAGCCTCCGCACTGTCAGCAAAACTAGCCTGCTGCTGTCCAGCCCGGCTCCCTCCCGTGCTTCCTCTAGAGCCTCTTCCTCCAGAACTACTTCCTCCAGAGCCTCCAACATCACCTCCGCCTCCCGCTACAATGCCTCCCATCTGTCCGACAGCTCTTGTTGGAGCAACTCTGAGTCCTCAGAGACCTTGGTATCCGACTCCTCAACCATCTCCAGCAGCAGCACCCCCAGACAGAAGAGGTCACAAGATGGAGATGCCTCTGCTAAGGAAGACAAAGTCAGTATACACTCCTCCATCAGCAAGGCTTCAAAATGCACCTCCAACGGCAAGCTCATTAGTAAGGGAGACAAGACTAAGAAAGAGGGGCCTTTTGTGCGTAGTTACTCTGTCATGAAGCCAAAGCGGGCTCCTCCTCCTCCAAACCGCTCCTATTCCCTTTACAATAAGATGAAGCGACGGTCACGTGATCTGGCAGAGGTTAGGATCATTTCAGGGGAATCTTCTCCTCGTAACATCTCAGCCTCAGGTGAGGAAAATGAAAAAAACAAACCTGGATCTTCTCCTGTGTCTTTGAGGATCATAGACAGCCCTGACTACAATGCTGACACCAGCTCTCTGGATGACTCTACAGGCTCTGTGTCATTCAGTCCATTTAAATCCCAGCTGCAGGCATTGAAGACGGAGGGGGCTGCAAAGGTAGAGGAATCCAAAGATGCTACAAAAGAGAAGCAGGAACCACTTCAGGAGAATAAGCTAAGCAAAATGATCTCCCCGTCCAGTGGCTACTCAAGTCAAGATGGCACATCCCCACAGCTTTCTAAGCAGACCCACAGCTCATCTCCGAGGCACAAGAGAGGCATCTTAGCTAAGCTTCAAAGGTTATTTCCTGGATCCACTCCTGCTGGTTCAGCTCCATCCCCTCTCACACAGCCAGAGGCCCCTGAAAACACAAAATCCACTGATGATCCTTCAGTCGACACTACCAGTGCCAGCCCCTCTGTAAGGGCCTTGAGAGAACTCTTTAACATCCCTCCGCCACCTAAAGTTCATGCACCTCCCCCTCCTCCCCCAGAGGTATGGGCTCACAACAAGCGCACCTTTGAGTTGCTGCTGGGACCTCCAGCCCCTGATAACACTTACACCATCATAAAGAAGAACCCAAAGGACAGGCGACAACAGAGGCAGTCTCCCTCTGCATCTGCAGCAGGCTCTGTGAAAAGCTTGGGGGGAGAAAGAAAGCAGAAGAATGGGACTATAACAGTAGAGAATATGAATGGATCCCCGCATGTACTGGAGACAAAGAAAGTTCAAGAAAGTGGGCCTTTGAATGCAGAGATTTACAAAGAGAACAATGAAAGACTGGTTGAGCAGAATGATTTGAAAGGAAGTAGCAAAGTGACAGAAAAAGATGAGACCGTAAGAGTAAGTGAGATATTAAGTGGCATGTTAGTTAAGGCTGTAGAGAAACGTGAAGAGAGGATGGCAGTTATGAAGGAAGAAGACGTGAAGAAGACATCCACACAAGCAACAGAAGTAAAGACTAATATGGATACATTACCTGCCATTTCATTAGTACGCATTTCTCCTACTCCCTCTCCTCTGGTGCACCATCCTTCCCGGCCCCCCACCCAACAGACCACAGAGGTTGCCTCTGACACAGTACAAGCTGTTGTATCCCCTGAGTTCTCCTGGCCCCCACCACCTCCAGCAATGGACCAAGTGGGTCTCAGTGGGCATGATGACATAGATTTCCCCATTCCACCTCCCCCGTTATTTTGTGAGGAAAGGTTAGTTATACCTGTGCAGGTGCCACCAGAGAGGTCAATTCCTGGTACAGCAAACATTGAGCAGGTTAACTCCTCTTGCAAAACTAGGTCTGTTGTTTCAGTTGTGAAAACAGAAGGTGTTAAAGTGACCACAGAGGCTGAAACACTGAAGACAAGTTCATCCCTGGATATCCCTCCTCCGCCACCCTATACAGCTCCCCCTCCACCAGTTAAAGCAGTCTCTCCTCCTACAACAAAAGAGGTCATTCTTCCACCACCTCAAGAATTTTCTCCTCCGCCACCTAAAGAGGTTTCTCCTCTGCCACCTAAAGAAGTCTCTCCTCCACCACCACCCAAAGAGGTTTCTCCTGTGATGCCTGAAGAGTCCTCTCCTCCCCTGGTTCAAGTCCTTCCTCCTCCTGTTACAGGCGTCTCCCCCACATTGGTTAATGTGGTATCTCCTCCACTAGTTAAAGAGGTCTCTCCTCCTCCGGTTATTGAGTGCTCTGTTCTACCTACTGAAGAGGTTGCTCCTCCATCTTGTCAAGAAAATGCACCTCAATCTTCTGAAGAAGCAGCACCTGTTAGCAAACTCTGTCCACCACAAACTATTTCACCTCCACCGCCCATTGAACCTGTGCCACCCCTGCAGTCACAACCCCAGTCAACAGAGCAAGAGATTGATGTTCCACTTGACAGCATCCCATCCAAATCTGAAACTAACCCTGTTTCCTGTACCAGTATTCTCACTCCCCCTCAAAGTATTCCACCTCCGCCTCCCTTAGAGTTTCTCTCTCCATCTCAGGTTGCACCCTCGAACACTGATGGTCTGGAAACCCAGGAGGCCTCTCCTTCACTACCACATGAAGCCTCCATCCCACCAGCTCTTGAAACCACTCCTTCTCCAGAGGCAAACATTCCTTTACCTCCACCTCTCCCTGTGCAGGGTCTTGCAAGCATTGAGCACCAGCCTAGTCCTGCAAGCACAGAAAACCAAAGCCCAGAGCCACCCTCTGTCCCTGCTGTACAAGAGGAACCCACTCCCATTGTCACCCCCTCCCTACTTCAGATGGTTAAGCTGCGGTCTGTTAATAGCAGCCCCGAGCCTCCCAAAGCTCCGGAGCCAGCCCAGGCTGAGGTCAGTATGAGGACCCAGCAGCCCAGCAATCAGGTGCCATGTCCATCTGCCAGTGGTGAGGCTCCTCAGAAGCCCATCAGAAGATCTCTGATCATGACCTCTCCCACATCCACTTCTCCACCTGTCATAATCACTTCAGAACCAGCTCTGCCCAAGTCCCAGTCTGCTGTGGTCTCATCTGCATCTTCAACCACAGTCCTCTCACCTACGAAAAAGTCACCTCCTGCCATGACCACCTCTCCTTCCATGAACCTACAGGAGGCCATCCGCCTGAGGACAGCAGCCAGATCAAAAGATAGCCCTGCATCTCGCCTCAGCCTGCACTCACCTACATCTCCAGTAGGCTCCCAAAAGTCCCCCTCCAGCACAGCGAGCTTTATCTTCTCTAAGAGCAACAACAAGGTGGCAATAGAGACCAAGCCTACAGTGGAGACCACGGAAACCTCAGAGAAGAACCTGGATGTTTCCTCCGTAACAAAGGGAGTCAAGATGCCACCACCCATCGCAAAGAAACCCAAAACAAAGGCCAAAGAGACGGAGACCAGTGAAGGGACAGAGCAAACTGCAGGACAGGAAGCACAGCCAGAGAGCATCAGGGGTAAGAGAAATAATCTACTGCAATTAATACACATCAGACTTAGACGGTAATGATGTGATGTCTTCGTTTTTTTTTTGTTTTGTTTTGTTTTGTTTAAACAAGAGCATGAACAAGGCTAAGAGTCAAGAGCCACATGTGGCTCTATGAGGCTGTACTTAGGCACAGCAGTTCTTTGAGTTAAATGCTAATGTCAGCATGCTAACATGCTCAGTGTTAACATGCTTATTGCCATTTAGCAGGTGTAATGTTTACCATGTGCACCATGTTTGTTTAGAGTGTTAGCATGCTAACATTTGCTAATTGGCACTAAACACATCTGAGGCTGATGGGAATTTGGTTTATAACCAAACACCTGCTAAACTAAGTACTACACAAATTAAAATTTTGACCACCTCACCAAATGGCAATCCATCTAATAATTATTGAGATATTTCAATCTGGACCAAAGTGGCAGCCTGTTGTCAGACAATGCCATCCCTAGAAAAATCTAATCATTCTTTTATTGTACAGTTCTCTCTGCACTCCATCAAACTAACTCTGCCTATATTCTCCAAACTTATCTTACCAAACAGATACTTCAGAGAAAACAAACAGGACAGCAGCAGGTACTGGTGAAGGAGGAGACACATGATGATATAGACTGAAGAAGACGATGACCTGGGAAGGACCTTCCAGTAACATTGACTTTGCTGCAAGTTGGTGTTCGTGTGAGAGACAAGGAACTGGATTATTTCAAAAATATTTTGAAAAGTTAAATCTGATGTTAATGGTGTGGGTCTTAATTTTCTCAAGTACACATTTTACTAAGAGTAAATACAGTGTATTTTCTTTGCCAGACGGTCCACTGAGCTTTTGCTGTTGCAAAAGATGGGAATATACTGCCCTCTAGTGTCTAACAATGATTGTACCACTTATGTCCTGCTGAATCAGAGCTTGTAGTCAGTACTCTTGACAATGGGACTTTTGGGTGCTCATCTGTAAATATAGCATACATTTGTAAATTCAACAGTAATGTCGAGTTCTGCTCTGTATTTTCCCAAAGGAGTTTCCGCACCATTTATGTTTGTTAAAAAATATTAATTATCTTAAGTTATTTTTCCTGTTACGTTCAGAGGAGGGTCTCTACAGACATACAGTGATGTCTTCTTTGCAAAGTTGATAATTAATCAGTTAATCATATCCAAATTTATGTTGTTTTCTAGAAAATCCCACATCATTCTTTATTATTCAAGGCTTTCTATGTGCACAACGATTAATGTAAATCACTGTCACAGAAATAATGAGCAGACATGTCAAGTTATACTAAAATCATTATCTTGGAGCATGTTCTCTGCTGCTTTTAGTTACTGATAGTGGAGGCTTTGCCTTTACTTGTAGTTATGGCTCAAACAGTGGGATATTTCTGTTTGACTTTAATATATTTCAAACTGGTTTCAGAGACTGTAATGTAATAAATGATCATTTATAAAAGAATAAAGATCTATGGAGAGATGAAATTGGGTCAGTGGCTGAGCAAGATCCTGTTGTCAAAAATTTCTTGTCGGTTTTATCCAGTGTTGCATTTTTCCTGACATGTTTACAAGCATATTCTTATTTCAGCCTTCTATTCTAAGATGAGTCTGTATGGCACAGTATGATACAAAGTATGTAGTTTGAGTCACTGATATTTCTGTTTTTGACATTGTTATTCTCAGGAATAATTTTGATCTGGCCTAGTTGATCATTGTCAGCTACTATTAGCAATCTTTGAAAAATTCATACAATTAAACATTTAGAAAAGACTTAGTTTGCTCTCAAGTTATGACAAAGTCCATTGACTGCATTTTCATGTTTCTTTTTATTGAAATAAGTCACAAAAGCCTTCTGTTATGAAGAGTTAGAACAGTATTGATTCATTAAACTAATACTATCTCCATGTGAAATACCAGGTCAGCTGCCCATCATCCACAACATCTGCCAGATCATCATCGTTCGTCTTCTCTACCTCAGAGGCTCTCGTGTTCTCAACCTCTTCACTTCTACCTGTGTACTTCTTGCGCTCTCCCTCACCTTCAGAGTTCAGTGGCTGTACCTCTCTCTGTAAGCCGACATGTGATCGTAACATTTGCTCCAACTGTGCCCAATTATGCAACACTACATCTTCCTTCTGATGACTCAGGTGGACCAATTGCTTATCTTCCTCTCCCTCAAATCTTTCCTCCTCTCCACTCTCTAAAAAATCCTCTTCTACTTCATACCCTGACCCATCCTCTCTGAACACCCTTGAATCCTTCTCTTCAGACTTTTTCCTTTCCTCCACTAAGACTCTCTCCCTGAAAACAGATTTCTCTAGTTCAGGTTCTGTCATCATTCCAAGGATAAGCCTTCCTCTGCTTTCTTCTTCATCTTTAAGCTCCTCTTCTTCCTCCATGTAGCCTTGTTCTTCTTCACCGTCGTCATACGCGAGTACATCTGCATTTTCCCACAGGTTCTCATGACTTGTGGTCTTGCCCTCTCTTCTCATGCTGACCAAGGAGGGACTGACTGGGAAAAAGCCATCTTCTGCTGTGTGTGGCTGATCAGAGACCAACAATGACCCACTGCTGGCAGAGCCTTGGAAAAATTAATGTCAGATGTAATTTTTAGTGATAAGAAGATTTTGAATCACTTTGCATTGATGCAACTCATTTTTTGGCTACTAAAAATATGACACTTGTAGTCTTAAGTTAAAACCACTAAACCTCCAATCTGAGTAGGAATGGGTACATAAATAAAAATGTAATAAAGGCTAAAAAAGAAATTCATAGACCTTCCATCATGGCTCTCCGGGGCTTAGAGGTCACGCATTGTGAGTCACAGCATTCACATATAGAGTTGTCACCAGCTAGGGCCTCCCACCTAGTATCATGACAGATGTAGAAATATGCTCAGTCTGGTCATATTCTGCTTATAGTCCTGGTATGTAAATTTAGTGTCAAGACTCACCTGTTCCCTCTATAGGTGCATGACTTTTGTGCAGGACCCACCTTCCCTGATGTTGCAAATAATTTGCAGTGAAGGTCAACCTAAAAATGGAGACATGATTAAGCCACAGTTGAAATTGTGTGAATTCAGAGAATCCTATAGCTACTCGACACTCACCTCAGTGTCAGGGTCAGAGATGAACTGGAAGGCCTTCATGGAGAATCTCACAGTTTTGTCTGTGCGAGAGATGAACTGAGAGGCCCCCGGGTCCCTCTTGCTGTCCAGCATACAGCTATGGATGGCAACAAGATCACACTGATCTCAGCTGATTGCAAGTCAGAACATCAAGGGCAAAACCAATAAATTTGTCCACAATACATACCCAAAATTGTCAATGATTGTGTACTTGAGGGATGATTTAGAGCCACTGGATGGTGCGGCATAGCAGCTACTGATGTACAGTTTTCCACCAGTGGGAAGTTGAGGAGCAGACACTTGGAAGTTAACTGTCTGCCCAAGCTGGTACACCTGAGACTTGACTGGTCTGCTCCATGAATCTAAGAGTTCATTAAATAGGGGCATCATATGGAGCCACTTGATTGACATTTGACAAAAATTTAATATGCTGAATTTGCTATAAATAATGCAATAGCTTTAAAACTCCACAATCCACGTCTCTTTACGCATACCATTCATCAATTCAATCTGGAAGTCATTGGGACGTCCTTTCAGCCTTTTACGCACAACAGCAGTTTGCCAGGTAGGCTGCACAGCCAGTTGGTACACATGATGGTTCCTGAGCAAGGTGGAGGTTTTAAGTAGTGGGCCAAGCCTTAAAGCACACAAGATGTTGAACATGGCTAATAAACAAACCCAACCTTTGATAACGGCATTCAATCCCGACATCAACTCGATGCGCTCTGCTTGGGAATCGTTTTGGCGAGGGCTCATAATGGAGCAAGAGTTTGTAGACCAGATAACCGTGGGTCAGCTGTCAAGAGGGGTGAGAAATTGAAATTTAAAAATGGAAGAAGCAGGTATACTCTGGGAACAAATAACACTCATGGACACAATACCTCACGCTGGGAATCGCACGCTGTCAGAGGATATGTGAAGAGCAGGTCGCCGTATGGTCTGAGAACTCCGTTGCTTTTACAGGTGCTGCCTAATTTCAACTCCGCAGCATCTGCGCCCAGCCCGTAGAAAGCTGGTTTGACCCGCACGACAAAGTCAGATGTGGAGCAGGTCACAGAAACGTCTGGAAGGGAAGCAAAGTCCGACTGGATCTTTGCATCAAGCTTTCCTGAACGCACGGATCGAGGCGTTACAGGTGACGTTTGGAAGCTGAGTTGAGACAATGGAGAGGTGCTGCTAGATAACCTCTGGCTGGACTTTCTCTCGCCTGTTGTTGACAGTTTGATTGCGTCAGGTTTGGATTTCGGAGTGCCAAGTTTGATGATCTTTTTGTTTCTAAGAGCAGATGTAGATTCATAAATGTCCGCTGCGCAGCTAAGGAGGGCAAGTGATAAAACACTCCACGAAATATAGAGATGCCACTTTGTTTTCATCGCAACAGACTGCTGCTGTCCTTCTATCTTTCCTTATCAATCTGCGCGTAAAACCACCGCTCAGTCACAGCTGGAGGTAATTAGTGGCGATGATAAATTGGCAGCCTGCTGTCAAACGAGCGAAGTTAAGCTTCGTTTCAGTTGATTTCAGCCTATAAAAGATACCACTGGTAGTTTTCCTTGGCTACAGATGTCTTTGTGTAAACATTTTCTTGATTCATGTCATAATATCTTGATATAAAGGAAATGATTTCAGACATTTTCATATTTAAATTAATTAAATAAAATGAAGAAAATGAGGTTGAATGATAGATAAATTATCTTTCATAGTAATATGGTTCATTATGGAAAAGAAAGCTGACCTTTATACCAACTTACATGAATTTAATGCAGCTAAATATATCTGAAAAATAAACACACAAGTAGTAAGGTGGAGTTTTTGGTTTTTACCTACAGTATTGACCTTTTGCTGTCTTACAAAGCAAAATGAAACAGATTTTTACTGTTTTGACAAACTTTATTCATAGACTTAAATTACAAATTTACAGCACATCATCTCTTCACTGATTCATATATTGCTCATCATGGCCAAACATAGAAAACAGTATTTACAATTTATACATACAGCAGCATATAAGTACCAAGGAGTGTGTGTGCTTCATCAGTGTGCTTCATTCAGTTTACTTAGTGCAATTTCAAAGCCCTAAAAATGAAAACTATGCAGGAATGTACTGGTAGTAAGATTTATAGGTCATTTTTGAAATCTTAATAACCAGTAAGGATTTAAAATCATTTGAGATTATATCATGTCATCTAAAGTGAGGACTAATGTCTCCTGCATAATACTGTAAATGCAGCTCATTTATCACATTACAGCACGTTGTGGTGTATAAAATCCATCATTCTGATGATCAAAATGTTTTTCACAGGACTTGAGAATCACTCGGTTGCAGCCACCAATAACCGTATACCATTCTGAACTGTTAATAAATTATTATACACATGTGCTTTCATAAGAAAACTAGAATCCCTTAGATAGTTTGTTTAAATAAATAGTTAAATAAAGCGTTTTTTCCTCCCTTGGGAAGTGAGAACATGCTAGGTGAAATGACTTCATAATGGAGTTGACTTCACTGTAAAGCACATTCAGAAGTGTATATTAAACCTGATGGAGACTGGCTGAAATGTTAAAGCACAAAAAGGTGTGATGGGAAAACCTTCGCAGTAGCAAAAAGAATAAAATAAGATAAACCAAACAAGTTTAACAGAAAATCTCATTGCACATAATTACATAAGCTGTGTTTGTAAGGCAGTAATTCAGATAACCTACATTCAGTAGGCTACATCATGCCATGAAGTGCCTTTTCCCCTTCAGAAAATTCAAGTACACTTAAAGTTGTTTGTCTTCATAATGTGATCTATAGGAAACAACAACACCTAAGAAATGTAGACATTGTAGCACAGCTCCATACAACTCCGATTAGTGAACAGTGCTGGTATGCCCGTTATATATAAGGGCTGATAGAGTATATCTCCTTCACAGCACTGTCTGAATGGAAAGTCAATCCCAGCTGAACTGGACATGGTAAACATCAAAGGTAACATCACACTGAAGTCGGCACAAGTGAAGGCCTGATCTTGTAAACCAGCAAATAAACACTTTACAGACAATAACACAAATCAAAAGCTGTGTCCCAATTGCAACCTGTTCTAACCTGGTTTTGAGTTTGTAGTGTAACCAAGTCATTGATACACCATTGTCCCACAACACAATGCACACAAGAAAAGGACTGCTTACAAAAAAAGTAACAAATCTTTGGAAAACAGTCTGCTTTCTTTGTTGAGTTTCCACCTCGACTACTGCTCCCACAAGTCTTTTTCATGGGTCTTTACAAGAGTTGTGGCTGTTGAAAATGCAAACAAAAAACATGTTCTTCTTTGTTAGATTGTTGAGGTGGTAAGATTTTACTGTCCAGTTCAGTAGTAGATACCCATTAGGTTAAAATATGGACAGATCCCAGTAGTGTGTTTCAGCTTTTTAGAGTGAACAATGAAAGAAGAAAACCTCTGTTGGGAAATTAAAAATACATGACGAACTGAAATCAAGAAGAACAGAAGCTAGCCCAGGACTTTGGCTCTACACTAACTGACCCAATAATAAACTGTGAAGATTTATATATTGTGCATACTTAGGAAATACAGTTCAATTGGGACATGGCTAGAGAGGACAACAGAAAATACTTGAGCCCCACACATGACACTTCCTGGCCAGTAGAGGGCGAAATACACCTGTGTGATCCAAGGCTAACGTGTGGGCTCAGCAAGGCGGCAATGTGGTCTGTGGTCCCTCTGTTGGTTCAGATAGCTGGTGGTCTTGTCCCTCTTCACAGCCTGTGCAAACGTATAAAACAGTGATGCTACCGCTTCTACACGCTGCTCCCAAGTGCTGAAGTTTCAGACTCAGAATCTGCTTCAGAGTCCCTGTTGGATAGAAAACAGCCAGTAGTCACAACCAAAGGACTCGGCTTGTTCAAACTGAATGAATGAATGAATTTGATGATTTGAGGATGAAAACACAAAGGCTTATTTCCATCATCCTCTGGTATAACACATAACACACCATGAGATAAAAGCAAAAACAACAGGACAGCAAACAAAGACAATACAATCAACATGTAAACAGCTGGCAGTGGGGTAGCTATGGCAACATGCTCATGTTTTCTTGGTCATAAAAAGTTAGAATTAAAATTGAATATGCTGCATGGTACTTTGAGGCCACTTTAAATGAGTCCTGTGAAACACTTTCAGATTCGTGGGCAGATTATTCCGCTGTACTGCTGCACTGTAGAGAAATGAGTTTTTGCACATTAGGCTATTGAATTGTTGGGGTGCATAATATATGCCAATACTGGGGCAAAACGTTTTTTTTTTTTTCAGGGTTTCATTTGAATTTAGCTCAGGTAAACAGAACAAAACTCAATTTAGCATCTGACTGTGAAGCATTGGTTTGTTTACTGTGGTCATGCAAGAGTCCTGCTGCACAGTAGACACAGTAGATGTCATCCTGGATCAAGTTTAAACTTCCATGTTGTTGTTTGGTGCTTGTGTGTGCATTTCACTCTCACTTACAGCATTCGTTGCAGTATTTTTTGGTTGTACTGCCTCCTTTCCTCATCGATAGGGTAGGTCTTGATTATTAACAGCCCAACGGCGATAAGAACCACTGGCACTGGAGAGACCAGCACCTTTAGGGTTGAGCTGACTGCCGCGGGTTGTGAGCAGTCCCCGGTCACATAGCCTGCAAATCTTCAAAAAAATGCAGATAAAGGGAGAGACGTTGAGCTGATGTGAATACAGTTTGGCAAGATTGTTAGTGGAAGGATTATGTGATTGTTAAACACATGACCAGTGGGCTGATGAATGAATGTTGAGCTAATCTCATATACTGTTGGAGCAAAATAGTCTTAAAATTCCTGTCTTCTGCTCTAAGATCACAGCAGACTCAGTATTAACAAAATTTTAAGGATGACAGTGAGGGTGAAAACAAAAAAGTACACAATATGGGTAGTAAAAAAAAATTAGCAGTGAAGATTAACTTACTCTAAACTGAGGGTCGAGATACCCAAGGATACTCCAGAGGCAAACTTGATAAAGAAGACATAGAAGGAGTAGAAGAGGGCTTCATGACCATGAATGTCTGGGTTCTTGATCTTAAAGTCATCCACAACATCAGGAAGCATTGACCTGTGAGCATAAAACACAACATTTGGAAGGAAAAAATTAGATGCAATCAACAAAACTCCCCCAGTGATACATCTACGTGTGGATCCAGGGAAGGACAAACTCGTGCTCACCATGGCAGGAGGAAAGCTGCTGCCACGCTCACACCTGCTGCCACCGAGACCAAGTAGGAAATGACCAGATTGCTCTTAATGGAGATGATCAGGATCATGAAGGGTACTGCCCACTATGGAGAGACAGAAGGATCATTCAATAAGAACACATTGACAGAAAATTATTCAGCAACAATTAATTGTTCAGTCAAGACAAAAAAGGGGCAAACATTCTCTGGTTCCAGCTTCTCAAATATGAGGATTTGCTTATTTTCTTTGGGTTTCAGACTGTTGGTTGGACAAAACAAACAATTTGAAAACATCAATTCAGGTGTCACACATCAAAAGCATCCTCTACTAACCGTCATGCCGAAGTAAACCGCTGTCTTCTTCCCAAACCGTGTCAGGAACCACTGCCAAAACGGGATGGTTAGAGTGCCAGACACCTGAAAAATAGTGACAAAGAATTATCAGTATTGTTATTCCATTAGATGTCCTTATGTAAGCGTTCAGAGGAGTAAAAGAACAAGGGATGTGCACAGTTAATTGAGGATTGATTATTACAATGAAAACATCTGATTCATCTAGAATGACTCAATAGCCAGATTAGCTTTTTATTTTCAAAATGAAAATATTGCTATGTGGTTGTCCATGTTCAGATGTGACTGTTTAGTGTGTTTGTAGCAATATAGATTATTCTATTCTATTATTATAGGTATATTCTATTGTATAGCTATTCATATATTATTAATAAATCCTTTGTGTTGCTGTGTTTTAAAACAGTAGAGGATAGAGATGTTCAATTCTGTAAACTTTATTTTAAGGAGCCTGCTTTCTTTGTTCCCATGTATGTATGTTCTTGGTAATATTTCAATTAAATCACAAATGAGGCAAAAAACTAAAAATAATGAAGAAACATATTTTACACTGAAAGCAGTTCTGACTAAGCCTCATTAAAGATTGTGGAAAATGTGGGAACCAGAAGAGGAGAAAAAGTGAAGTCTGGAGGAGGAGTTCAAGGGAAAAGGGCACAATATGCCATGTGGGGTCTTGACTTAACCCTGCAGGGGAGAGACAACCTTTGACCTCTTGGCCAAATGACCACACAAGAACAAGCTTGCCACTGAAACCTCAGCAGCCTGAGAAAGGACATGAGAATCAACTGTGAGCAAATACAGTGGAAAATAATTCCTTTCTCCCCCTACACTCCCACCTCTCCAAAATATGATACACGGTGCCCAAAAATGTTTCCACTCCTAATCAGAGGGAAAGGCAACAGAGCAGAAAACAGCGGGAGGAGGATGGAAAGGAGTGTGCAAGCATGGTGGCAGTTCCCATGGTGGCAGTGAAGGATTGCCAGGGCAACAAAAGCTCCACTGTGTGCCTGTCTCTCCCTTGATCTGCTGCTAACACGGAGTGAGTGTGTGACTGGGAGATAGGTTCCCAGGGGCCCAAACAACATCTCCTCTCACCCTGAAAATCTGCCCTTTCAGCCCCAGTGCCATGCCTGTCCTCTTGTCAGGAAAGGCCTCTGAGTATTGGTCGCAGATTGTACAGATGTCCTCCAAATCTCATGCTGATTATGGATTTTACAAGCAGAGGAAAATAGAAACACTCACCATGATTACCAAGAGAATATTCTGATAGTCTTTCCGATGGCCGAGGGCGTATGTGATGAAAAGGGCAAAGTTTCCCTCCAGTAGCTGTAAAAGACAAATGAAGAAAGTTACTTTTAATTATGACAACTTCAACATCAAATATGAGGCAGATAATGAAATGCAGTATTACCATGAAGGCAAGAGAGGTGAAGAGGAAGCCAATGACCAGTTTGACATACGGTCCGTGACTCATCACCACCCACAGGCCCTGACGGAAGGTGAGGGGCTCTGTTTTTTTTTGGCCGGTGTCTAGAATCAGACATGGAGAAGAAAACACAGTTAAGACAGCTGAAAATCTCTGCTGTAAGGAATCTAATACACAAAACGGAGCCATTAATGTTCAGGTATTTGTGTCATTGGTAAGTAGGAAAAACGTGTTGCACACTCTGACTCCATATGCATCTCTCTGTTATTTAGATGATGTTTCAGCCCTCAGGCCTTCTTCAAGATCAGTGGTATGGTATGTTATGTAGGCCACACCATAGTAACAAATCTGATGGTGATTAGACAATCATGTTCCACCAGGGTGAGAAAAAAAATCAAGAGGCCTTTCAGCGAAGCAAAACTCTTAACAAACTATGACAGGAACTACAGCCAATCAAATTACTTTAAACAAAGTGACAAGAACCATTACTTCTCATAACACATATAGAGATTTAAATTCTACATTACAATACTTTGGTTACTTCCAGCGGCAGTTGCCCTCAGGGATAGGTGTTAAAGTATCTTGGGTAGGTATTGATTGAGTAGGAGGTAAATATGAGTGTGTTTTTACCTGTTTTATACACCATGAGAGGACATTCTTTGAATACACCATTGAGTTAACAATCAGAATCATATATATAACAATGTTTTGCTATTATTCCCATTATCTGTTCTGCACCCTTAGAATACTCTGTTGTAAAAATTATATGGTCATTTGATTTCACTGTAGGTTAATTTTTTAATAGATCAGACATAGGTCTGTCTTAATTCTAGCAGCAGTGTCATTTAGGACAGATTTCTTGTATCCTCTTCTTGAAAGTTGTTTTTCATTTCATTCATGTTCCTGTCAAAATCATCAGTTTTCTGGCAAGTTCATTTTAATCTGCTAAAAGGGAGACTATTTTTTAACGGTAAGGGATGATCAGAGTATGCCCATAGTAAGGTATTTCTAGCTGTTTTCTCTCTAATGATTCATAAATCTAGAAAACGGATGTGTTTGTAGTCATATCCATAGTAGAAAATGAGATAGAAAATGAGGGTAAGAAAGTAAGTATTGCAGGGCCTCAATACCTCCATCTTGTGGTATGGATGTATACATAGCATTCTGTAACAGATTCTCAAGTGCTTCATGAGAAATGTTCTTAAAAGACTGTTTTGGGTCCCCTGTAAAGTTCATTGTAAAACATCTCATCAGAAAGTTGTCTTAGACATTCATTTACATAGTCAACATTACTCATGACCACAGTAGAACCCCCTTTGTCTGCTTGTTTAATGATAATAGATTAATCTAACTGAAGTCCTTATTGGCTGCCCTTAAGGAGTTGGAGTGAGATTTTGTCTCATTTCTATCTTGCAGAGACATGATGATGATGATATTTTGCAAACAATTGGAGTGATGGAGGCCAAGTGTAAGGACGACAGATAACAGACTGATACAAACTTCAAATCAGAGGAGGTACAAAATCATTGTCCCAGGTTAAGACCAAGTCCTAAATTTTGTGTTTTGAGTCCTACACAATTGATCAAGCACTCTTCACTGAAGTTTATTGCCATTTAAATTTTTATCTTTAATCATTACTTTCAAATAAACTCCAAATAAACTACAATCATTTGTCATTTCTGAGCTCAGTGTTTTGCATATTTCTGTTTTGTTGACCACCGCAGAATCATTACGTGCAAATGTGATCATCTGAAGTTCATCTGCTGTCAGGAAAATAAAGACTTGACTGGTATGGATATCTTTTTATAGCATAATATTCCATGTTTGGGCTTGGGGATGATGTGAAGTCATTCCAAGGTCAAAGGCTGAAGCTAAAGTCTGATTGAAGTCACAAGTCACTGGTGTTAAAGTGCAAGTCACAAGTTACAAGTTTTTTTAAAATTAAGTCAGACTTAAAGTCATCAGATTCATGTGTCTCCACCGAATATTATAAATATTCCACAGTGGTGTTTGGTAAATAACAACTTCTCTAATGGATTCATACCTTTTTTCTCCTTGACGCCCAAAAACAAGATTGCAGCACAGAGGATGTAGATGATGCATATCACCCCTGAAGCAATCAGGTAAGCTTGTTTCTGAGGACAGAGGAGACAACATTAGCTTGGACTAACACTCATGTACGCGCTGCATCAAACAGTTACACATATCATAATTTATCTGACACAATGACTAAAAAAAGTCTCACCGTCTCATCCAGTGAAACTCTGGATGTGTTGATTGAGGAGTTTCTGCTGTCTGGGGCATCAGGCTCAGTGGGGCAATCTTGGGTTCTACCTACTATCTGTCCCTGGATGGCAGTGCCCAAAACCGAACCGAGCACCTCCACCATCATACCTGAGAACAACAGAGGAACAGAGCGTCAACGCATGAACAACATAAGCCATGTATAACTATTTGATCACATAGGAGAGCAGGCATACGGTAAGCGGTGGCAGAATCTCTCTCTTTCTGCTCGCTGCTGATGAACATGGTGAGGGCTGAGTAGGGCACATGGAAGCACTGAAAAAGGTGCACAAACACACAGTTAGCATACACAATGGGACCAAGGGGAACAAAGTGCTGGGGAATGGTCAACATGAGGTACTAACCGTCTGCATTGACTGGAAGAGGCAGTAAAAGATCAGGTACCAGATGACCTTCCCTTCCTCAAACGGAG
Organism: Thunnus albacares; assembly: GCF_914725855.1. Taxonomy (NCBI): domain Eukaryota; kingdom Metazoa; phylum Chordata; class Actinopteri; order Scombriformes; family Scombridae; genus Thunnus; species Thunnus albacares. The sequence goes on along the minus strand of NC_058120.1, from coordinate 11,255,237 downwards.
GCACGTACCAGATCATGAAGTAAGTCAACACAGCAAAGGGAGTAGAGAGAAGGATCCTGGAAATAAAGGAGTGGAGGATTATTTAGGACACAGACTGATGAAAACATGTTACAACTTGCAGTGTTCTCAAACAAAAAGTGTGTTTTTTCTAATTTGAGTCACTATAAGCATTGCATTCTGTGCTGTTAACAAAAAGTGTGCCTGCTGTTTCACGCCACTAAAGAGTGTGTTTACTGAATTCTGCCAACTGCTACTGTAGCTTTACCCCTCTGACCCCCCTTTACATTTTTCTTTCCTTACAGTCACTTCTTTTTCCACTCTATCCCTGCCGCTTTGTGAATAATCCACTTAATCCTGCCTTGTTAGAGCTCGTGTGTGGAGAAAGGGCTGCATAAGGAGATGAGGGTGGGCTGGTGGGGCCACTCTGGCCCACCTCGCTCTCACCCCACTCACTGTCACAGCCGTTCTGTGGCTGAGTCTCAAAAGCCTTTTTCCTCTGCTTTGTATGCCCTCCAGCTGACCTCAATGCCAGACCTCAGTGGAGAAACTGACAATACACAGGACTTCACCCAAACAGTACAGCTAAAAATCCACAATGCAGATGAGAAAATTGAAATGTTATCGTCAGGACTCGGGCATGGATGCAGAGCAGTGAGGAGAAAAATTGAAAAATATTTCCGTGCCAACAGGAAACCGTGTCTCTTGCTTGCAGTTGCATCAATAGCAAACATCCCGACAAGTGCTAGAGCTGAAACAACTTGTAGATTAATCAAGTAGGCAACAGAAAATTTATCAGCAACTATTTGGTGATTAATTAATCATTTAAGTAATTTTTCACGCAAAAAAGCTACACACATTCTCTGACTCCAGCTTCTCAAACTTGAGGATTTGCCATTTTTCTTTCTGAGTGAGAGTAAACTGAATATCTTTGGGTTTTGGACTGTTGGTCGAATAAAACACACAATTTGAAGATGCCATCTAGGGTTAATGTAACTGTGGAAATGTGTGACTTTTTAAAACTGTTTTCTGATGTTTTATGGATGAAACGATAAATTGAGAACATACTAGTTGCAGCTCGTAAGTAAAGAGCTACACTTTTTAAATTCATCCTCTGCAGCGCTGCGAAATGAAAACATAACATCTAAACCAATATTTTTGTCTTTACTTTGTTTTTGAGTTGTTATGCAGTAGAGATAAATGACGATTCTCACTGGGGGCCATACCACCAAACACAGAGAGATGTTTCTTTATTAAATGTAACACTTCCTCACTCATGCCTGGTCATATGAAACCACCTAACAGACCTTCTTGTGTGACACACACACACACAGAGGAAATAAGAAAGCCCCTCTTGGTTCCTTCTAATGTCTGACTGAATTAGGTTAATGGAAACTAATTTATCTTGAAGTAGAAGCCAGGGAGTATTTTGACTGACAGTTTCGCACACTGACATGTCTAATTGAACACCGATTACAGACTCTGTATGTGTCACATTTGGAGGTCAGTAACACACAGGAAATAACATTGACTAACATTTTGTATATGTACATAATGTTATAAATGTCTCAATAAGAAATTAACAGAGTGCATTCACAAAAGAACTGCTGTTTCTTTGTCAAATAAAAATACATTTCAAAAAAAAAAAAAAAAAAAAGCAAAATGTTCTGGTGTCCAGCAGTAATATCTTCATGTGAAATGTTTTCAGCATGAATAGACGTCTGTCTAATGACCTCAGTTGTTCTGGCAGCTGGTTGACTCGCTTCCATTTGTAAAGCTAAACAGGCCACAGAGGATCATGTACATGTTGCCTTTTTAAGAATGACTTCCATTATTTCAACCATGTGCCACATCAATGCTCTTGACCCAAGGTAACCTCTATCTGCTTTTGCTAAACCCCCCCCCCCCCAAACAGTTTAGGACATCAAACGAGCATACACACACACACACACACACACACACACACACACACACACACATCTACACTTGACACACCCCTCCTATTGGTTTGGAGCTGATGGTGTGTTGTGGGTTGGACCAATCACAGCAGAAGCCGGTAAAATCTCCCCTCCCCCCACAACATGCAGCTTAATGTGCACAGCCACATTTCTACTTTCTAGTTTCTACTATGTAAGATTGACAATATACTCCATCCTGTGAGACAATAGGAATTTGTTAGCAGAAAGATTGTGCTATACTGTTTATGTCAAGTTACGTTATGTTAAACATCTTTATTAGATCTTTGTAGTAAGATCAAATCAATGAGCAGAACATTGATGAGCAGAACACTTGTGGCAATGATTTACAGGATTTTTGTCTTAATGGGACTTAATATTTGGATTTATTGGGAGCTGCGACAATTAGTCGATTAGTCGATCAACAGAATATTAATTGGCAACTATTTTGATAATCGATTAGTCTTTCTTTAAGCAAAAATGCCAAACATTTGCTGGTTCCTGTTTTTTTTTTTCAATTGTGAGGCTTTGCAGTTTTTCTCTGTTTTATATAATTGTAAATGTAATATTTTTGGGTTTTGGACTGTTGGTCAGACAAAACAAGACATATGAACATATGAAAATTATAACAAACATTTTTCACTATTATCTGACATTTAATAGACTGAACGATTAATTGATGATGATTTATTTATCATTATCATTCACCAGATTAGCCAAAACCTTCCAGTTATTTGAACTATAAACTATTTCCACAAAATTAACTACTTTGGATATAATTGTGACGTACTATAATAGCAGATTTTATCCATTATGCCAATCAATATACACACATACAGGCAACTGAAGGTACCCTGTAGAGACTAGTAGTGCTACGGAGCAATGTTTTTATGAGTGTGTCCCCATTTTGTTTGTATTACACATGCGCTGGCGGATGCACAAACATGTGCACAACCACACAGGACACTATGGTTTCACACTATTCCACTCATCTACAGGTACAGGTAACACGCCAAGAAACACAGCAATGCACAAATAAATGCACTCATGGTTTCTGCAAGGCTCACCAACTTAAATATAAAACTTTTAAAGACCTTATTAATATCACAAGTTATTTTTAATATTTGTATCACAATCATACTGTCTGTATGCAGGCTGTAACCAGACAGCCTACAATTGAATACAATTTTTTAAATAACTAACATTACAAGATAAAGTATTTAGACTTCTGTAAATTAAATATAAGACTTTTAAATACCTTTTCCTTTTTTGAGGAAACTGAATTCAGTGGTTTTTAAGACTTTTCAAGACCTGCAGATACCCTGAGGCTTCAAGGATACACATAATGAGTTTTGGTGAGTAAGACTCATTGTAAATTTACTTACAATTTGCTTACAAGAAAACTCCAGAGGGCACCTTTAAAATATGCCTTCCAGCACACATGGCTAAACCTAAGAGTCACTTCCAAAAAATGAATAATGAGTCATAACTAAAAATTTTAAAAAGCTGGTAGATTTCATCACACATCAGCAACCAGAAAGAGGTGAAAACAATCAGCTGCTGTTTGTGCATTAGCAAGGTTACTGCTGCGGCTATAATATGCGTCATAGGGATTTCTGATGCACATATTAAATGCACCATTTCATACAGACTACATTGCACCACTTATTCTTCCTGAGTAGCCACTTCAACCTTGTTGCCAAGGTTACTGCTAATGGCTCATGAGCTGGTCATCCTTACATTTCTCTCTCCACTCAATATGCTACCCACTCATTTTCAGTATTTTCTTATTATTGCTTAATTTCTGTCATAAAATGCATGTGCTGCTTGTGTGAGACTCCTACCAGGGCATCATGCGGCCAATGCTGGTCCATCTACTCCGGCTCACCAGGAAACCCACTGTTGGGTCTGTGACTGCATCCCAAGCGCGGCCCACAAACAGGATGATAGAAGCATAGAAAGGATCCAACTAGAGGGAGAATAAGGAAAAAAGAGTGAGACATGAAGCCAAAATAAAGAGGATGCCAAATACTACCTCATATGGCACTGCTGACTGGCTTCAGTGAATGGTTCAAAAGAGCCGGAACACCAAGTAGGTTATGGGGACATTTTGAGGCTTTGTAACTGCTTAGAGTACAACAGCAGTGAACTATACAACATTGTCATTTATCTAAGAACAAAGTAGCATTCAGTGCCGCTTTAATGATCTCATTCCCTGGGCTGAATGGCCTTTATTTAAGTTCTTGCTGTGTACAGTGGAAATCTCTAATTAATTGCTAATTGAGTAACAAAGCAAAGCAGTAGGAGTTCAGGTTAATGCGCTTGACCAGCTACTGCAGGATGGAGACTGTTAAACTGATACTTGGCTGAGAAAAAAATACAAGCTTTCGCCTTGAAGCTTATCAGTGTGTGTAGCTACTAGAATAATGCAAAGATAGGAGGACAAGTTTACAACTATCTTCGTGGAATTCACAGATAACCTTTGTTTGAAAGAGTAGTTTTCTGGTTATACAAAATGTCTTTTTTGTTAGTGTGTCGAAAATGTCAAGAAAATCCTGTTTTCTGGCTTTGACAAATGACGTCCCAAAGCGTGTGTCTTTGTGTAGCATTTGTGTAGCTCTTGTCAATCACCTGGGCAACATCCAGCAGGTAGATCTGGAGGAAAAAGCCGAGAGCGCTCCCTGTGATCTGGTAGGGAGCCCCACCGATGGCATAGCACAGTTTGCTGAGCACGGACAGACGACTTCTATGGCGCGTCTGCTGGAAGACAAGGAGAGGGGAGGACGTCTTGTTAGTTTGGCTTTAAAACAGGTCGTGCATCTGTCTGTGTAAACAATGAAATGCTCATATTCCCAGGGGCGCTACGAATTTAGGTAAAGTGAGTTTATTTACTTCTATTCCTCAGTCTGAAACTCTTGGCAAGATTAATGCCGTGTTAAACAACCTGTTACTGTGAGGGACTGAGATTGGCTAAATTCCCTCACCCCACTGCTCAGAATGTCAGATTAGAGATAAATCCCCAGTAATGATGCAGTCTGGGCCTATACACCACAGTCAGAAAGTGATGTGAAACGGTGAGGTTACTGTAGTTCACACACATGCCACATCATAAAGAATCCAGCTCAGCCATTGGCTCTAGCGATAGGATGTTAGAGGTAGTCTGACATTTCATGCTGAGTAGCCAATAGCCAGCAGACAGACTGATAGACAGCAGTCCTGTCACATCGTGTGGCTACGGCTAAACACCTGTCTGATGATGTCAGCCCGCAGGGGTTTATAGACCCCGATTCACATCCGCCAAAGACACAAAAGCAGCATCACCCGATGGTGGGAGTAAAATGCTGCCTTGTCACAAATCCAGAATTATGCTGGCAATTATCATGTGAAACTAAAAATAAAACAAGGGTAAAGTTACATGAAGGAATGCACCCTGTGGTAATGGAAATCCCACACAGGGTAAAATGGATTTTACAGGACTGGACAGACAAGCTCAATGGTCACAACTACATGACTCAAGATTCAAGGAAAAACTTACAAGCAACTTTCAAGAAGACATATTAGGGCTGCAATAGGAAATTATCTTTATTATTGATGAGCCTCCTGACTTTTTTCTCAGTTAAATGATTATGTGTTTTGTCTAAATGTCACAAAATTGTGATACAAAATCCCAAAGCCCAAGGTCATGTATTCAAATCCCTGCCCAAAACAAAAATACATACAGTTTATTAAAACTGACAGAAAATGACAGGGAAAAGCTTCAAATTCTCACAGTAGAGAAACTGGATTCAGTGACTGTAATGATGAATAAAACTAGTTTTGCCAAGCTTTTATTTTTCCATGTTCTAAATAAAATCTAAAGCTGAAATTTCATGTGACCTGTTATCATAGATGTAGAGATGACAGAGAATGTATTTTCAGCTGTAGATGTATAAAATACAGTAGAGTCCCTTTTCTTTTATGAAACAAAAAAGAGACTAGAACCGTTTTTCATGTAAAAATTTAACAGCTGGTAATTATCTGTTGGTTATTAGACACACACACAGTTGCCAACTTGAATCCTCATAATGCTCTGATACACATAAAATTCACTGCACAGCCACTCCAAAAGGTTGGCTGAGATGCCTTTAAATATGACCAATCCCACTGACGAAAAAACACTCAATCTCTGTCGTCTCCCAAACCAAATGAATCATGCAGGTCTGAAGCAGCTACATCACATCTCATTACTGCAGCAGCACATCTGTCAGCATTAAGGCTGCTATGTTTGAAAATACTATACACTTAAAGTGGAGACTTTAATTAAGATGTGGCCTCTTTAAACCTGGCGTATGAGCCTCACAAGCAGCTGCTCTGAGAACAGATGGACAAGCCGGGTGAAATTCAAATATCGAGAACAGACATCTAAAGGAAGTAACCCGCTTCATCTAACGTTACCTCCAATTTATGCGGCTTATCACTCCCCTGAATAAACAGGCGCATCACAGAAACACACATTTTTACAATGAGCTAAAAAAAAATCAAATAAATAAATCCTTTCACTTACCTTTGCTGCCTTTATCTCTGTATTTATAGGTTTAACTGGTAATAGAGTCGCGGCGTACTGCTCTGCGCCCTCTCCTCGTGCCATTGTGCTTTTTAAGATGATGAAATTTAGTTTTTGTTTTTCTTTTCAAAATCAGTAATATTTTTAGTGACAGAAAAAAACCCGCTTCACATCATCCAGCTGTGTCGTGCTCTGAATTTCAGGTTCAAGTGTCTCGTGCTTTCCCTGGCCATTCATTCTACTACTACGCAGCTACGTCACCACTATACGAATGACGTATAACATGGCGTGGGCTGCTTCGTTATGTGCTGAAGGAAAATGATGCTGTCAATTAAACCCTGTGGTGGAAATAATATAAATTAAAAAAAAAAAAAAAATAGATGCATACATAATTTGTACCGCACTTTTCATTCATTGTGAAACTCAAAGTGCTACAGTGTTAATAATATAGAACACACAACATATAGAAAATAATAATAAGAGTTAAGATAATAAAAAAAGCTTTCCTTAATAGTAAGGTTTTTTAAGTTTGTTTTAAAAGAGTCTAGGGTCTGTGCTGCCCTCAGATGGTTAGGAAGGCTGATCCCTGCATGGTGCGGAGCTTAGTACTAGGGGCCCAAAGGAGCAAGCTGCTGGCAGAGCTGAGGGTGCACCACAGTGGTGAAACATAATGTGTGATGTGGCTGTGGTTTTTGTTGTTATTGTCAAAAATAGTCTATTTTTCACTCTCAAGGCTTTCTAAGAACATTATGAGAGGTTTTAAGCTTTCAAAGCAAGCATGATTTCTCCTTGACATAGCTTCCAACCTGTAGGAGGGTGTTAGAGCTGTCTTTGTCCTCTCTGATAATGTAATTGTTTCACTGTTAGAGGAAAAGTAGGTGTCAGAGGTTGACAGTCACTTTTCTCACAATAAATTCACAGTATCACAATGTAGAATAATTTAATACTTAATCATCATTCATTATGCATAAAGCAAGGGAATAACATTTGTGAAATAGGCCACAGAATACTGTAAATGAACCAATTCACCTGAATGACAGACATAAACATTTCTGAAACATGGTTAAGTTTCTTCGAGGATTTTTCCCCATCCTGCAGCAGAATTCCTAAACTGTGTGCTGCCATACAAGAGAAACTGACTACTTATGGTCAACTGCAGCCAGAAAATCAGTTTTAAAATCCACAATTTTGGCAGACTGCATGAAAACTTCCTGTCAGAAAACATTCCTCTTCCTTGATTTACTTATTTTCCAACTCGGTTCTGTGGTCCAGCAGTGAAAAAAACTATTCTATCTGGTACAGCTATGTCGTTAGATCATAGACTCAACATAGGATTTTTCCAATTGGAAGAATGACATGTGAACACCATCACTGCCTTGATAACTGAATTCAGCAATTTTGCAGGTAGAAGTAGTAAAAGCAATAAAAGTATCATGTGGTAACAAAATCTTCTCTTGCTCATGTGATTTCAGTAGATGTCACAATACAGACTGTATAAAAAGACAAGTCAAGTCCAGAGAGATAACTCGCACTTAACACTTTGTGTGTGCAACCGCAAAGCTTTTCCTGAAACCCGATGCCGCCTGTTTGCTTTCACTTCTGCAATGCATAAAATGGGTCACATTACAGCATTTTATGTAATGACAGATTTCAGTAAAGCTGTGTTTGGTTTCCCTTTCAATACTGGACTTAAAGCGGTGAATGTAAGGAGGTTAAATAGGAATTCAGTCATTAAGTTGCACAATGCTTTAATACCACTGCCTTGAACAGCACTGCATTTGATTTGTACTTTGTAGTTTTTACTTGTACCATCTTTATTTCTTTTCCAGCAAAATGTGGTGATGGAGCATTTCTCATATTGTCTCTCAGCTTGAACACTGAGCCTTGTGTCCCCTGGCTATTTACTGTTGTATTTTATTTGTTTATAGCCTCCTTTTTAAATATGACTCATTGTTCTTCCACTTTCCATGTCTTAACACATACACAAACATCCTCTAACAATTTGTACACACCCAAACATCCAACACACCTCTATTATTTACACAGCACTGCTAGCCAGAGGTAAACTAAAAAATCTTCTCTTGCACTGAGCCTCTGTGCTGATTCTCCACTGATGGAGAGACATACTGCAGTCCCCACTCTGTCCTGTAAAACTTGACTGTAGGAGGAAAATGCTATCCAGGTGAAAGAGAGTGAATATAACTCATCCAGATTTCCTCTGTTAAAAACAAAGAAAAGGGGGAATCCAGAGGAAGTGTGAGTAAAGGTTTTGATAAAACATTTACATTTATTCATTTGCTTTTGTCCAGAGCGACATACAAATTAGGACCAATCCAAGCTATAGTAGATCAAGGAGAACCCCTGAGAATAATTGACTCAACACTCGAAGCTTCACAAGTGCCACAAGGCACGAAACAACACAAGTGCATCACAAATGACAATTTCTGGTTATACCCTCTCTTGGCCATCTCAATTACCATCTGACTGGACTGATCCTGAACAACATTCTCAAAAGACACTAATAAAAGTCTGCTCCTTTAAAAGTTTTAAGCTGTTTTGGAGGATAGGTCTACTTATATCACTCTTTTAAATCCCATTTATGGCAGACTACATACTCTGTAGGCACTAAATAAGTAAGAGCATCTGTCTTTACTTCATTTATTTTTCCAATTAAAATCTAGTTTGATCTCAGTCCCATTCATCCTTTTTCAGTTGAATCACATCTCACATGAAGTCCACCATAAGTTTGACTTTCATTACATTTAAAATTTTATATTCATTCAAATTCAAGCAGGAAGGTGTTACACCTGTAACTTCTACCAAAACGCAGTTGAGTCAGATGCATTTTTGAATAACCTTACTCAGCTGTTTACAGTACATATATGCATAGGCTTTGTACTAGCAAATAACCACTTAACCTTTTTTCTCTCTTTCCCTGGGGATATTTGAATTGTATTAAATGGCAAAACCCTCACACACGCATTCACACTGCTCAGCTGTGTAAAAAGGAGTTAAATCTACTTTTTTTGTTTTTTATTGGTGGAATAATATTTTTCTTCTGCTGCCTTGGTGGCCAATTTGATGGCCCTTCACTTACTGGCCCCTGTGATACCCAGCATGTTGTAGGCCCTGCAGAGGGACTGGCCTGTGAACCCTCTGCATCCTGCCTCATGGGCTTGCACCTTGCTTGCCACCCATTGCTTTAGCATTCTTCAACCAGTGTACTTTGCCCTCTTCCTCTCATTGACCACTTCAGTGTGGTCCTCCCAGGGACTGGTGAGCTCTAAAAGAATGACCTGCTTGGATGTTTCCACCTCAGCCTGGATCAGTGAACTCTTGTCCTTCCCCTGTGCCTTGTCGTAGCGAGGTGTTAAGCTACTACCCAGGCCAGCCCTTCCATGAGACACTGCACCCACCCGCACCCTGTGCCTTAGCTGAGACTAAACAACATCCACGGCCTCTGCTGCTCTCCACTTCCATCCTGTCCTGACCTCGATGCCAGCCTGAGAGACTTAGGTTGCAGGACTCTCAGTATTGCAGCACCTTCCAAGTACTGGTCACCATAAATTCTTCATTCAGGCTGCTGATGGGGAGCTTGAGCTTGCTGCTCCGCTGTACAGGGTGATGCTGCTCAGGCTCTGAGGTAGTCCCAGACACATCATTAGGAACCTGCTGACCCTCCTCTCAAAGCCCTCAACTGTGGAGATCAGGACTTCATAGACCAAGAGTGGCCAGAGAATCAGTGGGAGGATGCCATGTTGGTATATCCAGGCCTTAAACTTGCCAGGTAGGCCTGACTTGTCCACTGCAACTAGCCAGACTTCTAGCTCTTGCTTGATTGCTCGGCTGGATGCTGTGTCTCTCAGTCTGCACTCACACACCCTCCCTTGGCTCTTCACTGGTTTCTCAGTGATTGATGGTATCTGTATTCACTGATAATCGTGGATGGATGTGATTTATGCTTGTTTTAATTTCACCAAAAATGGACAAGGTGTGATGTGGCACCTTGAGGCTGACAGTGATGGAGGAAGTAGTTACTTATAGATGATAGTCTGGATGACAAATTTTTCTGGTCTTTTCATACTTGTATGAAGTATTTGATATGGTTGATGCTGGTTTGTCTGAGCACCTGAATCTGAAACACACGTGTGTAGATGTACATTTTTCATCTTTTTCCTCAGTCAAACTAGGAGAACAAGTCTCTTCTTTTTGAGAGTCAGAGGAAAGCTGTGGCCACAGGGCGAAGTATCCTGCTGGGAGCTGATGCAGATATTTATGGGTTTGGGCATTACTTAAGTGCTGCTCATATCTCATCAGACCATCATATGTTTTGCATATAAAATGTATCTGCAAAATAAGAAATGACTTTAGCTGTCAGATAAATGAAGTAGAGTAAAAAGTACAATGTTAGCATTCGAAAAGTAGTGTAGAATCATAAAATACCACAAAAATGTACTTGAGTAAATGTGCTTAGTTACTTTCCACAATTTGCACCTGAAGAATATCTGTAGTCTGTAACCTTCAAGTAACCTGATGTTAAAACTTTCATCATGGCGCCATCTACTGGCACCATCAGCGCAACATAACCAAATACTTTGCCATAGGAATAAAAACAACTGACTGTGTGTAACTTCAGTGTCTTATTAGATAAATACCTGTGTGATTCACATCAATTTTAATCCTGGGCCTCTCTGCTGTTCATATCATGTTAACACAAGATGAGCTAGAAACTAAGGCTGAGTCTGGGTGAAGCCAGTTCTCTGATAATGAGATTTAAAGAGGAAAACCTATAAGCTGTGTGTTGTCTTTTCTGAAACAGTATAAAAATGTGTAAAGAACACACAAGCAGTAGCATTTAAAGATAATTAACAATAACATTTACAATTACAATTACAATAAATAACTCATCATTATAGAAAGTCTGCTAATTCAGGACATCACCAGATTTTATCCCAGGGACTTTTCAGGCTTCCCTGGATCCATCTTTAAAAGTATTTTTTAGGCATGTATTTTTTAGACAGTATAAATGACAGAAAATGAGAAAGAGAGAGATGAAACAAATCAAAGCTGTATTAAAACCAGAGATGTGTAGGCCATGGTCAAAATCTTATCCCCTGATCCATGAGGGCTCCTTGGCCTGTGACCCTTTGAAGTGGAACCATGTTGTCTTTTGACCTCTCAGACCAGATTGCATGTGTTTATAAGTTGGGAGCAGTTTAACCAAAGCGATTTTCCCTTCTCAGATTGTTTCATTTTAATGGTCTTAATAGGTAAAAATCATCCATATTTCACAAATTCAAAAAGTCAGAAAAAGTAAATAATTTGTATAGCAGGGAAAGATTTTTTATTTTTCTTATCTTGTTATTCATCTCATGACCTCCTCAGATTTATCTTGCAGCCTCTTGAACATCCCCAACACTAGGTAGGCAATGGTGGAAAGCAACTAAGCACATTTATTCAAGTACAATTTTGAGGTATATGTACTTTATTTGATTTTTTTTTTTTTTATTATACGCTACTTTATACTTTTCATATGCTCTTTTATGCTACCACACTTATTAGATAGCTACAATTAGCTACTAGTTACTTTACTGATTAAGACTGTGCATAAAAAACATATGATTAGCTTACAAAATATAGTGCATTTCATAGATTAAAACATTTGACAAGTAGATGAAATTAGTTCCACACCAACCAGCTACACCATTAAAATGCTACTTACTCATACTAATACATAAGAAAAAATAATTTAGTAATGTAATATATAATAATATAAAACTCACAAAAGCTGTTTTTACACAGCACAACTACTACATAACTAAAACAATTAGTTTTAGTTTAGTTTACTTCAGTACTTTTACTTAACATTTTGAATGCAATACGTATACTTACTTTACATTGTCGTGATTCTGAGCACTTCTTCCACCACTGGGCAGTCCCACAGTTAGTAGTCTGAGTAAATCAGGTTTTTACACAAAGCAAACACCAGGTGGCAGCCTCCCTCAGCCCATATGCTGCAGTGAACCAATTGTTGTATTCAGCAGTCCGTGCAGTGGAATGTGTCTGTGATTCAGCTGTTACAATCATGTTAGTACTTCACATAAAGTTCTCACTTCTCCTAACCTTTTAAAAACATGTACTTTTTTTATTCCCAGTGTGCTTTGAGTTGCACTACTGTAATGTGTTGTAAAATTCACTCTTTCATTGGACTAGTGTAAGAAACCAATATATTCATGGCATGTGCATGGCCTCTAATAATTTGTAAGTTGATACTAAGGTCAAGTCAGGAACTTAGACCGTAATCATGTTTGATAATCAGTGGTGGAAGAAGTACTCAGATCCTTTATTTAAGTGAAAGTGGCCTACCAATACAGCAATGTAAAAATACCCCACATAAAAGCCCTGCATGAAAGTAGAAGTATAAAAGTATTATGAGCTTTATGTAGTTAAAGTATTGCAGTAAAAGCAGTGGTTTGGTCCCTCTGACTGGTTTATTATTATATATGACATCATTAGATTATTAATACTGAAGCATCAGTATGTAAGCAGCATGTTACTGTTGTAGCTGCTGGAGGTGGAGCTAGTTTCAACTACTTTATGTACAGTCAGCTGGTTTAGTCCAGTGGTTCCCAACCTAGGGGTCAGGACTGTCCAAAGAGTCACCAGATAAATCTGTGGGGTTGTGAGATGATTAATGGTAGAGAAAAGAAAAAAAAAGTTCTGATACACAAATCTGTTTTCAGTTTTTGGACTTTTCTCTAATCTTTGATTTTTGATGAAAGATTGGATCATCTGAATATTTATTGAAATGAAACCATGTGAGAGGTTTAGAGGGAAAAGTCACTATTTGGTGGAGCTGTTAACAACTCAACATCTGAAATGTGACCCCGACTACACACTGCTTTTTGTAAGTCATCACAAGCCAAAAGTCAAAAGTTTCATCTTTAACAATGTGTTGTATTTTAAAAGCTTGTTACATATTATCCATTTTGTCAAATCTTCATCTGAAGAGTAATTGAAGCTATCAAATAAATGTAGTGGAGTAGAAAGTAGAATATTTCCCTCTGAAATGTAGTGGAGTAGAAGTATAAAGTAGCATCAAATGGAAATACTCAAGTAAAGTACAAGTACCACAAAATTGTTTTTAGGTACAGTACTTGAGTACTTAGTTACTTTCCACCTCTGCTAATAATCTTTCATAGCACGGACTTTGCTGAAGAGAAAATGAAAAGACAAGTCATAACATGAACAGTAAAAGCCTGATGTAATGCATTGCAGATATAGATGTTTGGTATGTGAAAGCTGTTAGCAGGTAAAGCTGGAACCCTGCTGGTCGGACTCTCATGGTATTTGGGTGGGTGTGTCTGAATATGGTGTTTTACATCCCCAAGGAGCAATAACACTTGTGTGAATTATTTATGTCTTATTGTCTTTCTAATCTGCATTGCTTTTCTCTGAGCTCTGGTTGACTGGTCCCATTTTAAAACCTGCTCCAGATTGTATCTTTTTTTTTCTTTTAGATGGGAGGAAAAGGTCAGAGATCAGGGTTAGGGGTTCCTGTGTCATGGAGGTCGTGGGGAAAAGGAGGACACCCCTTGTATAGCACATGGTGATGATTCCACAGACAGTCCCCCCAAAAATCATCCAAATTCCTTCACTTCATTGTGTCCAATATTCTTCAGGCACCTGAGTGGGTGTTGGAGACTACATGAGTACTCTGCTGAGGTGGATCCTGACCCCCCGCACCATTCTCACACATATGCTACTATAGCAATAAAGGACAATGGCGGGTACTTGAAGTTAAGCTGGGAGATGACTTGGGGAGCAGGCCATTGTTAGTGTTAAGCATTGTTACCCCAACAATGTCCCTGCTGAGGTAAAGATCTCAGAGTTTTAATGAGGGAACATAAGAGAGGAGAAGGAGGAGGGCCCGCATCTGAGTTTTATGGGACCAACGTTTCTTCTTTCTTCTCTTTGGCAGGGATGAAATATTCCTAACATAGCAGATTGAGGGTTGGGCCACTGTGTAATTATGGGATGTGAAGTTACAGGCTGTGATCATCGCTCTGTGGGCAAAAGAACTCACAATCACATTTGGTGAAGTTTTAAGTTAGCTCAAATATCTCTTTTTTTAAATGTTAGATTCATTTCAGTTTCAAAACATAATATCATACTCTTTAAAACCTCACATCTCGAGGTTTGCATGTTTTAGAACTGAGTTCATACCATGAGTCTTCCAGCAATACTACTATTTTTTTTAAAATAAAATGTGGGTTTATCTTGCCAGAGGTGGGACGAAATTAAAGTTTTGCATGTCAAAAGTAAGTCTTGAGTCCCAGGTCAAAATAGGTCAGTTCCAAGATAAGTCTGAGTCCTTGTAAACATTGTGTTTTTACTTTAGATTGTAGTTTGAGATTGAAAAAAAGGAAATGTGAATACATATAAATTTATGGTAAACAGACTTCATCCATGGAGGAAGATCTTATAATATGCTCAAAAGCTCCAGAACAGCTACTACACTAACCTTATGGTAAGACTGTTTTGTCAACTATTATTTTTCAAAGTATGACTTTCAATCTCAATCTCAACTTTTAAACCAACTTTCAAGAAAAATGGAAATATAAACGTTTCCATGTTAACATTTCTGGGCAAACTCTACCTATAAAAGAAGATGATGTGTTATGATCAAAAGCTCCAAAATTCTGCTGAATGGACCTTATTGTCAGATTGTTTTGTCACATTCAGGCGTGCTGCCAAATAAACCTTTCACTCCTGCTTGTGCAATATAATTGGCCACTGTGGAGGTGAGTCAGAGTAAAGTTGCTGTCAGGAGAACACAGACTTGATTCCCCTGCACGCTCTTTTATTTTCATCTTTTGCTATGTCTGATATGATACTGAACAAATTGATTGATGTCGCTTTCAGCACACTTCAAACCTTGAGTGGCCATGCAATCAGGGACATGTGTCTGACCTCAGGCCAGTCGCTGACAACAGATGTCCATCACTAATCAGTGTCATTAACTCGGCCTGAGTACGACCAGGGATGCTGAAGGTTTTGTCTTGTCCACTGAGAAGCTTAATTAAAGAGAAGATGTGCACACTGTGGAGCAAACTGATCAATATGTTAGACAGGGAGAGGCTTAGGCCAGAGGTGGTGTATGATTTTGACCTGGCATTGTCTGGTCATGAGACGTTGGTGAACTTTGACCTTTAGCTTGCGAGTGAACATAAAGCATTTGTTCACGCCAGGCAACACGTAGACAAATCATGTCTCTACTTAATCATTGCCTGGTTCAAGATGGTTATGTCATGTTTAGTGTTCAAATAATTAAATGTTTCAGGCCGTGGAGTGCAAGGGGGTTTTACCAGGGTGGTCTTTTCTTCCCCCTTTTTCTCTGGCAAAGCTGTTACTGTGGCCTGTAAACAGACCAAATACACTAGTGTTTGTTTGGGACATTAACTTGTTTGCTGTGGAAGAAGAAGATTACTCACTTCAGCACCACCTGCAGATGTTTCAGCAGCTGAATCTCGACTGCTGTGTGCACTTTTGTGTTAAAATGCACATCATTCAAAGATGTACCACACACTCCACCCTTCACTGTGGAAATGTTTTGCAATGAAGGCAGAGCGACCTTTAATTACCATTACCTTTTCTCTGTCAAGATGTTGAATATGGAAATGAAGGTCTATCTGCATTGAATTCCTGTCATTTGTAATACACATCGGGAGACATGCTACTGCAAATCAGCAACTTTGTACACCAATAGAACTTTGTGAAACTGCTCTACAGCTGCTTCTTCTACTGTTGGTTTGAAAATATCTGCCTACAGCTGGTTATTACAATAATGTTTAAAACCCAGCCAGATCAACGTAAACATCAGGAACTATTTCAATTAGTCAAAAACAGCCTGAATCAACAGAAAAGGGCATATTATCAGCTGGAGATATTAGCAAAAAAAGGAGGTTTGGACCCTCTTTTAGAGCTCATAGGTCTGCTGATTTTAACAGGATTAGGGGAAAGAGGATCAGCTAAAAACTAATGTTTGGCGGCAAAGTTGAGACATGACAGCTTTACCCCAGGATGAGGATCACAGTGATGTCTCTCAGTGCAGAGACTTAACGATGAAGACATCGGGACAAAATCACTTTGTCAAATGCTGAACCTGAAGACAATCTGAAATGCATACTGTTGTAAATCAAAGTATGAATTTAATGCTATGTGTTGTATCATTTGTTAATGTGTGGATGTAATTAGATTTACGTGGGTAAAAGTAGCAACCTGACCATCTCAGAAACATTCTGTTACAAGTAAAAGTACTTATTGTGCAAAAAATGGACTGTTTATAGTATCACATGTTATAAGGGCTGCAAGTAATTATTTTTTAATATTGATAAATCTGGTGATTATTTTCTTGAATTATTTATTCAGTGTTTTATCTATAAAATGTCAGAAAATAGTAAAAAAAAAAAAAAAAAAAAAAAAAAAAAAGTTCACTATCACTTGAAAACAAAGAAAAGCAGCAAACCCTGATATTTGGGAAGTTGGGAATATATTTGGCATTTTCTCTTAATAGATCTCTCAAAATTGCTGCTTGTTTAGTTTTCTGTTGATCAACTAGGCAAATCGATTGAAGCTCTCCAATTTATATTATTGGATCATTATTCCTGATGCATTTATATGTAAGTAGTGTTTTACTGCTGTAGCTGGCAGAGATGGAGCTCTATAGCATATATATATATATATATATATATATATATATATATATATATATATATTCAGTATAATATGTATCTTTGTGTGTAAAATCTTCGTATACAAAGTAATTTTGCAACCAAAGCTGTCAAAGAAAATTTAGTGGAGTAAAAGTTAAAATAGTACATTTCCCCCTTAAAGTATAAAGTAACATATAATGGTAATCGCCGATTCAAGTAGGCCTAGTTGTGTACATGGTTAATGGCTTTATTATTCAGTAACTACTACTGCTGCTGCTATGTGGAGCAATAACAATAATATTGATCCTCACAATATGTCAGTTATTGTGACCATAATTGGTGTTGTAGACGGGGCGGGGCTGAGCGCCTCCCCCCGCCTCTGATGCAAATGAAGGGGCTTACCCGGATCTACCGCTGCAGATATTTCCGAGGCTCCTCCCTGCACTTTTTTTTATCGCCTTATAACAGGATATCTCACTGGCGCGAAAAACGCACTGTGTGGCTTTCTATTACACATTGTGGGGCGGAACTAGTGCCTGTTGTTGGAGCCCCGGCGTTTTTTTTTTTGCTTTTTTTCTGCTAAACTAAAGCAAAAGTACAGACTGCGTCGAAACACCGCATCTCTGGATCCAGCAACAACTCAGACAGCTTTTATCCGCTTGATCTCCACCAGTGGACACTTTGCTCTTTGGCTGCTGAGGGATTTTCCATGCCCTGAATTTCGCATTAGGATTTTGCGGAGAGCCGGTGAGTAGTTTTATTCTAGTGTATGCCTAGGAAAGTTTCAATTGAGGAAATGGAGGCTGAACTCTCCTTGTGACTGTGAGGCACTTTTCTGCTTTTGCTTGTTCATATATGGAACAAAGCGCAACCTACATTTCAGGAGATGAAGCCATGTGAGTTTTACGCAGGATAGTCCTGCAAAACTAAGTCTGCAGACAGCCCATGTCCTCTCCTGTCTATGAATTATAGTTGACGCCTATATATATAACTAGATTATATAATAACCTTGTGTGCCTGGACAGTTTGAGTCCATCACTGCAAAGAGAGCATCCGCAAGATGCAATCAATTATTAATGTGGTCCCATTTGTAGAAAGTATGCTGTTAGAGGGATGATATCTTAATAGCCCATTAGATGGATACTAGAAATGTGATCATATCTGATAGAAACTAATTGAAGAGAGATCATGGCTAATTACTGTGATATTTCCCCTCAGGTTGTTCTTCAGAGGCCACTGGTGTCATTTGATCATTTCTGGGGATAAACTCTCGAGGATTTTATCAGCTTGAAAATGGAGTTAGACTGGTTCCAGCACTATTTTCTCGATGATTTTGACACTGAGGAGGATTTTTACAAATCAACCGCACCAAGCGAGGACATTTGGAAAAAGTTCGAGCTGCTGCCCACCCCTCCCATGTCTCCCACCCGGACTCTGAGCGGTGCTGCTCTGCACCCCTCGTCGGGAGACAAGCGGAGCTGGCTGTCCAAGGTCCTGGGTCAGGACGAGGAGTGCGAGGGTCAGTTCATTCCGGACACGGAGGAGCTGTTCGGCAACCTCAGCTCTATCATCATCCAGGACTGCATGTGGAGTAGTTTCTCTGCAAGTAAGCAGCTTGAGAAGGTCAACGGGAGGCTGTCAGCTGCGGCACAGACCAGCGTCCCTCCGGTGGCACAGATCTCCATGAGACCGAGCAAAGCGCAGTGCGTCTCGCCCGGTGGCCCGCTCGCCACCTCGGCGACAGACTGCGTCGACCCCGCGGCTGTTCTCACCTTCCCGGCAAACAGCTGCAGGAAGCCGGCGTCGTCTGGCTCCGAGTCTCGCTCTGATTCCTCTGGTAAGGAAGCAGTCATGCTCTAAATTGCCCCACCCTGCCCCTGCCTCAGGATCATATTGCCCTCTAACAATGCGTAATTTGGAAAGCTGCTCTGCTGTTGCATAATAACTGTGGTCTGTGGTGCATTGGGGTTATCAAGTGCAGCACAGTCACCTCAAGGCAGAATGTTACCCTCGCTTTGCCAAGGACATGCTTATTCTGAGTGCCCATGCAGTCTTTTAAAAACCGCGCCCCCATCACTTTTGCTTGAATTTCCCCCTTTCGATATCTTCCGTTGGCTCTGTATTACATTCAGAGTGCGGTAGAGGGGCGGGGTGACCGCGTCTTGCTGATTTATTACTACTACACCATGAGAGCAACTCTTTCAGATTTCCCAAATTAGGGAATGCCCCCTGCCCGCAGATCTCCTCATTTAAATTGTTGATGAATGCTCTGTGCTCCATGACAAAAGCTTGAATTCCTGCAGGCTTTGGCATGGATGACCACTGCTGTTAACACCTCAGTTCCTGCTCTGCCCTCCTCAGACTGGGCAATGGTGATTTGCATGCTTGGCTCTGAAATGCACTTCCTTATAGCTTCTTTTAGTTAAATTTTGATTTAGCTTGACTTTGCTCTTTCTAATGCAGACATGTGAAGATTGTGAAATATTTTGTAAAAAAAAAGTTCACGTAAAACCTTCTTCTGTATGTGTATTGATGGGTATATGGTTGTTTTTCTATATGTGATCACAGATGATGAAGAGGAAATTGATGTGGTCACTGTTGAGAGCAAGCAGAACCGGGTGCGGCTGGTGAACGTCCGAAAACCAGTGACCATCACGGTCCGTGCAGACCCCTGCCCAAAACGCTTCCACATGTCTGTGCACCGGCAGCAGCACAACTACGCCGCCCGCTCCCCAGACAGTGAGCCAGAACCTGAAGAGGAAGAGGAGGAAGAGGAGGAGGAGGAGGAAGAGGAAGAGTACGAGGAAGAGCCCCAAAGCAAACGTACATGCACAGCATCCAGTCAGCATCTGGGCTCATTGTCTTGTGTCTCCCACCTATCCTCCCCCTCGGAGACTCCTCAGAACTCAGACACAGAGGACACTGACCGCAGGAGGAACCACAACTTCCTGGAAAGGAAGAGGAGGAACGACCTCAGGTCCCGCTTCCTCGCCCTGCGGGATCAGATCCCCGGTCTGGAGTCGGCCAAGACTCCAAAGGTGGCCATCCTGACTCAGGCAACAGAGTACCTCACAGAGCTGCACACCAGGGAGAAACGGCAGCTCCAGGAGAGGAAACGCCTCAAAGCCCGACAGCAGCAGCTTCTCCGCAGGTTATCTGAGCTGAAGCGCTCTTGAGGCGCAAACGAGTGTGCTTCCAAAATAAACTCCTTTACACAGTCCAGAACTTTATTCTCAAGTTACCTGTCACTTTTGAAAAGCTACCGTTTTTATATAACAACATGCCTCATGTAAATAGCTGTGATTTTTTTTGTTTTGTTTGGAATACATTTAAAATGCTGTGGGCTTCCTATGAATTGACTGTGCTGGCCTATGAACCTGTTATTGGGGAGGAGCAGTTAAATCTCAGTGTGTTGTGTTGGTTTTTTTTAATTTGCACAGTGTTTTAGTCATGGACAGGGGTTAAATTGAATTGATTTTTTTTAAATAGCTATGACCAAGATATTTCCTGGTATGCTGTGATGGGAAATGAGAGCAGAGTGTGTTAATAGTTTACCAGTGTGGTAGTGAATTTGTAGCCTTGAGAATGGGTGTGGAGGTTGTTTGAGATGTCTTCATTTCATCATTGCACACTTACATTGGAGTGAAGTGTAAAGGCCTTGCTGTGTACATATGGGTGAGTGAGTCAGTTGTAGGTTTGTTTGTTTTGTTTTTTTTTTATGACTGACTGTTTGATGTACAAATTGTTCTGTAAATTAGAGCTTATCACTCCTGGTGAAGGAGGCAAAAATCAAGAGTTGGCACCGAGCTTTTCTCCTCCTGGATGACGTGCCACCAGGCATCAAGGAGCATCTATTTTGTTAAGAAAATAAGAAAAATTGACAAAAAAAAGTAATAAGTAGCACTGCTGTACTTTATATTCACACGTCACTTTGTGATTTCAATGCTTCTTCTGATTTTGGTTGATTTTAAAGCATGCTAATAGCAACATTAAATTTTATACCACATTTGCATACAAACCCGAATTCTTTGTTTTTTATTTAAATAAAACACACTACACTGTTGGACATAAGTTCCTGCATTTTTTTTCTGAAATAAACATCAGAACATTTTGGCCTTGCCATCAGATTGCATTTGAGCTCATTGCAAAACTACAAGTGTCTAGTTGTTTCTGTGTCAACCTAAAGAAAATTCACACCAAAGTGAAACCCTGATATAAATGTTCCAAGCAGATGTAATCACACCTCACACTGACAACGTGGGGAAGATCCACCACACGCTGATGTGGTAGGGCCTCTCTGTCACCCAAACCAGCTGTAAATGAGGGAAGATCATAAAAAATGAGCCAACTGGTTGATATCACCTCTCTGTGTCACTTTGCGGTATCTGTCGTATAAACTAGTGTCTCTTATGCGCCAGCTGCTTGTTTGAAGAAGGTTAGACAAAGCTTGTCCTTGAAATTTGCCCTTGAAGTGTGAGTGTGTGATACTGTCGTAGATCCTCCCCTCTGCAGTGGCTGCTGCATGCTGGGCACCTGATGTGCTTTGAATTAGGTTACACTCACACACACATACACCACAATCGGTATCTTTAGAACAGTCCCCTGGGTCTTGAGACAGAGGTTGTGTGGACTGCTACCTGGATCCAGTGCAGTGCTATTCACACAGGTATGCAGTCAGAGAGGAGCACTGCTGTATGCCTGTGAAGCATAAAGTGGCTGTAAAATGGCCTGTAAATGACAAAAAAAGTGAAAATCTCTAAGTGATTTCTACATTATTGGATGGGACTGCCCTTATACTCACTTGTATTTATTATGTGATGTGTCTTTTACTAGCATTTGTTGTATACTCTGCTGCTTTGTGGGTTTGCGTGCCAGTTAGATGCAGCTCCCCCAAAGAGCGACTTGTGTAACGGTGTCTAGTAAAGGCAGATTTCATTTTTGATAAATGAACTTTTGTGTTAATATAAAGATGCTTAGGTTCAACGTTTAAAACTCCCCTCCAAGCATATTTTAAGACATATTAAAATACACTTCTTTGAATAATAATTGGAGTCTGATATATATGGTATTTCCACAAAAAAGTTCAACTTACCTACTTAAAATTTCTTAAAATGTCTACTGTTTTTGTGTTATTGAAAAATTCAGAATCTATAAATTTGCAGATATTTTTCATATCAAAAGTTTAACTACTGGACACAAGATGCTTCCTACTTCACTGTAAAGTCCTTTCTCTGTTTGTGTGCACTGGAGGTTTCCACATCACACTTATGTGAGTTGCATATTGGACCGCAATTGGCTTCCAAACTGGTTGTGATGTCACAAAATCAAAATTTCTACGTACACATGTTAAACTGAGATATCAGGTAAGCACAAAGTAACTTTCCCCCTTTCAGCAAATGAATGTGAAATCAGCCTTCTAGTGTCAAACTCTGCACATACTGTACATCATTCTGCACAGTGAAGGTCGAACATCCAAGTGAAGAAACAAAAAGAAAAGCACATTTTTTTAGCAGACGCGGACTTTTAACAGTAATCCAAGAGTACACAGAAAAACGGTCTTGGTGATGACAATCTGACAGAAGATTTCCTTGTTTCATTCCCTGTGGAATTTATAACTGTCATGACAAGATCCCCACACAGACATACTGTATACTGTGGTTACCTTTACAGGCATGCCAACACCCTAAAACTAACACTAACCTGGCTTCACAGCATTTTGAGTCTGTAAGTAAGACACAAAGCCCCTGTCTGCTCCCCTTGTGGAATTCACTCTGGATAAAACTGAACTGAACGGCCTGGCATCTACTAACTTCTTGCATTTGTAATTCCTTATATAAGAAAGTGAGTTCCTGCATGATGCTGCCCTATTGATGACCTCACCGACGAGTCTCTGCAAGCCTGGATGATTCAACTTTGAGTCCTGGTTTGTATAATAAACTCAAAGCAACCATTTCGTTCAAGTAAAGCCTGACAGAGGAGCCAGGCACACCCTGAACTCCAACCGTCTCACACCTCGCTGGTGTTTGTTATGGCTGGGATTGGTTGGTGTTTGACCTGCCTGCATGTGTTCACTCTCAGGGCCCCATTTTCAGCCCTTAGGGCACTATTTCCTGGCATAGTTGTATATTTCCTTTACAAAATCAGCTTTTTCGTCTCAGGAGGCTCAGTTCAGGGAGTTAGACGATCCTAACAACAATAGATTATAATTAGATTATAGAAACTCTGCAACACACGAGCACAACAACTTTGAGTTTGGTAAATTCTTATTAAGAAATCTTTATTATATTCCTGCAGAATTCAGTGTTTTGTCATCCTTATATTCTCTTGGTGAATTGAGAGGAGTTCATCCAGCATATCAAGTAGCACAGACTTTCATGGATTCATGTCTAGTCATAGTAAACGAGTGAGACAACTCCTTCGGTTGACTTTAGCTGCAGATGCCGGGCTGTTTGCACTGTATACTACATCAGGAAGTGAAAGCAAAATGCAATCAGATATCAGGTCCTGGACCAGATAGGAGCAACCTGTCTGATATGTTTCCTGTAACCAACCAACCGCAAAATTCATCTGAAGTGATGCCACACAAGAGTAGGAAATCAATAATTAACTTAATAATGCAGTCAAGGTTCAAAGACTTTCTCCAGGAGATACACTATTAGTTGCTGGTTCACATTGGGACAATAAAATTATCCAACACCAATATGCAAAATATTCAGTCCATAGTGTGTTTCTGGGGATACAAATGAGAATATTGCTGGTGTTTGGGGAAAGATCATATCTCTACATTGTCAGTTTTTCGGGAACTAAAATAAACAGGTTTGCTTTCAAAATGCCCAGAGAGATTTCTAAAGATATGGTCGAACAATTTTCTCGACTCATAGATTGCAATTGTTCATTTGGAGTTAAAAGATAAAAATAACCAAAACTGGTATGAGGTTCTAAACAGCAGCTGTGTTTGTGTTAATGGTGACCAAAAACACTCAGTGGTCATGATGATCCTAAGTTTCAAAAAACAGGGAAGTTTTTTCCTGAAGGAAACAATGAGGTAAGAGGATCTCTTTGTCCTGTGGGATGCTCTGCTCTGCTCTGACGGTTAAACTCCACTAACTTGCCAAACCAGATTTTCTGCTCTCAAGTTCACGTCACGCCCACACAGAGCAACTTCTGAAATGTATGTGTGATCACTTTCACACACATATTGACAGCGTGGGTGTCTCCTTTTACCCCACATGTGTTTTATTCTCTCACATCTGTGGGCTACATTTCTTTTCCACTATAAAGTTAGTCCCAAACAGCTGCAATCTTGCTTTCCACTATAGTATATATCCGCTATGTAAGAGGAGATCCGTGCATGGCTGTGTCATACATATTCCCAAGACGGCAGGACGGCATGTGAGAGCTTTACTGGTGGCCAGTTAGATGTGTGCGATCAGGGTGGGACTGTGGAGAATTGATGATTTGGCTGGGTGGAGCGCTGCCTCTCTCTGATTTATACTACCTCTGTCTAAACACACACACACACGTAAAAAGCAATCACATTGATCTTTCCTTTTGTTTTTGAGATTATACTTTCCTTGGCTGTAACACTTGGGAAGGTGCGATAGCATTTAAAGTGCAGTTACCTGTTAGAATTAAGGCCTTATAGCTCACTCTTAACTAGCTATAAAGGAGCATGCTGCATTAGCATGTAATGCTGCCCAGGAATTGTTTTGATTGAATATTTAGCTTGTACGATTAATGGGCTAATTTATTCAAATTGTGTTTAACAGAGCAGATCGTAGCTGTGTAACTACGAGATAAGACAGGAATATTCCCTGGAAGGCTACTACAACACTGACTATACATTCATGTATGTATGATGGTGTGTAACCCTCCCTAATTTACTTCATCACATACAGCTGTGTGATAATTTCACCCTTATATTCCTATGACCTAACATGAGAGTGTATATTCAATGTGTTTATGCATGCATCACCTTTGGCACACACTGCATCACCTGAGAACAGTGACTCGACCTGCAAAAACTGACAATAAAAGCGGATGAGCAAGGAACACTACCAGTCATACTTGCCGCTCCGGCATTTCTTGCTGATAAAGCACCAATCAGGTCACACAAGTGCAAATCTGCAGTTTGAAAAGTGTGTGTGAAAACTGCAACTTACCTTTGCAGGCATTTAATTGAGCAACTTATGAAGTACATCTGTGTTCCTGGAAAGAGGGAGGATAAACTGTTGCAACTGTTAACATCCCCTAGCTGTCGCTGTGATGAATCTCTTACCTCTGCACTTTAAAAGAGAAAAAAACACACAGACACACAGGCACATTGAGCAATATTTCCACCATGTTAACTGGTTGGGTTCTGACTGGCCTGGCTTGTATGGCGTGTATACATTGCATGTTTACACAGTGCGGCAGAGGAGGAAACGGACCATAAACACACTGCACTGGTTTGTGATTCTAAGAGCATGGTTGAACTGGCTGCTTATCTCTGACCTACATGTGGATGAATATAGGACATATAATATAGGCGGAAGAGAGACAGGCTTATCTTATGATAACTTGTGATCTCCTGTGTAAGAATGAGCTGTAGTGGAATTGAATAATCTCCCATTAGCAGGCTTGGTTCAGGTTGTGTGAAAAGATTTTATTCAGCTACATACTCAGAGGGAATCGTATAGTCAGCTGGAGAGAAGTGCACTCACTGTCATCCCAGTCTTACTCAAGAGTGAGCACACACCCTTCCCCTTCTTCTATTTTCAAGTAGCTGACGGTCAAGGAAGATGGGGAAAACACAAGAGCGAAGGGATGCAGATACAGAAAGGACACACATCTGCTTGTGAAGGCACACACACAAACACGCTTACAGAAACTTTCCCTCATCGCAGTCCTCCATCTCTCTGCCTACTGACCCACATTCCAGCTTGATTGTGTCACTGGAACTCAGCCGGGCTTGTGCGGCTACTGTCCATCTGAACCTAATGAGGCTGTGAGCCTACCACTGAAAAAACCCACGAATATGCCGGCATGCAAGAAGTTGCATTTTTTTAACCCCCTGACTTCCTGTTCTTCTGTCTTTGCTACTAATCTCATATTTCCCTATCTTTCTCTATACATTCCCTCTTCCCTGACAGTCCCCCTCAGAAACGGTTTGCTGGCTCTTGCCCTCCCCTCAGGTACTTATCTCCACCATTTGCTGATCTAGGTCAGTCTTCTGAGCTCAGTTTCTCTCACTGTCTGTGTTGCTCACCCTCCCCATCCTAAGGCCAGTGTTACATAACAGTGATGATTCAGTGGGAACAGGCTGTATATGTTCTTCTCTCTCTGGATACATCTGGCCCCAGCTGAAACCAGTGTTTTGCTTTAAACCTCAGCCAGTCCAACAAATTGGTCTGCCTTAAAACCAAATAAACACACTAGGTGTCACTTCCTGTGCTGCACAACAGGTGCAGCACAAAGGTTTCCCAGGCATTGTTTTTGATTTTTTTGTGGTTGTCACTTTCTGAGAGCCCCTTCCTTACCCTTCACAGCTGACAGCTATCTTGTCTGTTCTTAGCTGTTAGTTAGCAGTATCTTAGATAAATTCAGAAGGGTTAGCGTGGGGCCAGGCGGCCATGTTGTGTCAGTGGAGCAGGCCTTTCAACTCGCCTGTCTAATCTGGAGCTAATCCTAATCCCGTTAGTGTAAACACCACTGCCATCTGGGCCCAGACACACTGCAGCTCTGATTATAATGAACCCATCAAAAGGTCTTCAAACCATCACAGTGCGTGAGCTGTCAGTGTCTCACACTAAACTCTCTGACCTGAGCTTATGACACAACCACGCTAAAGACGGACAGGCAAACAGTTGCAGGATAAACAAACAAATAAACAGCCAACACTGTGCATGAGCTGGTGATAATAAAGTAGGCAATTAGGATGGGTGACAAGACAAAAATAGGACACATACATTTTGTGTTGGGATCTATGGAAACAAACATGAGTAATTTGTATCTATAGGGTCTTTGGCCACTGGAGATGTAAGAGGGAGCTTTGGTGATGTAACCATAGTGCTGGTTAATGGATAAGCAGGAGGAGAGAGAGGGGGGGGGGGCCTCAGTAGTGACAACTGGTGTGCTGCACTCACCCTGGCAACCCCCCACCCTTCCCAACACACACACACACACACACACACACACACACACACAGAATGGGTGAGAGAGGGTGAGATCACTTGTGAGTAACTGACTTAAGCTGACAGTATCTCACAATATATATTTAGATGCACACTAGTGTTCTTGTTTTAATCATATTCGGGATATTGTGGTCACATTAAACATGAAACATGTTTATTGATATGCCTGTATACATGATTCTAACAGCATCCAGTTTTTGTCTGGATCTTTGCAGACATGTCTTTGACTCCTCTGTTTTCGGCCTCTCTCTGTCCTTTCTGTGCCATCTGAATTACTTCAGCAGGTGGGGATGAAGCCACTTGGTGTCTGACAGCCTGGACTTGCTGCGTTAATCTCCTTGTTGGGTTTGGCTTCGGCTTCTCTGTATCACCAGTACTGTAAGAAAAGAACAACAAGCAATAAAATTCAAATAAAAATATGCTTAAAGCTGCTTTAAACAACATTTTCATATTAACAGTGGATCAAATCACTATATGTCATGTGAAAGGAGTTGTGTAATGGCAAATTCACAAAAGAATTAATACTGGCTCTGTAGAGCCGAGGGGAGTTGTAGAGCTTTTTTTTTTTTCTGGCCCACAACTTTTCTGTTTTGGTCCACTTTCACAACTCTCGTAGTCAGTCAATGGTAGACAGGCAAGGCTAGCAACAAGCTGGAGCATCTAAAAAGTTAAGTATCACCCCATTATCACGTGTTGGTGTTGGCCATAACAGAGCTTAAAAGAGAATAGTGGACATACATACTTCAAGTGGAAACAATCCTATATGAATAATAATGTTGCTCCATGTCTGCTTGATGTGTCAATAAGCCACTGTTTGCTAACACATTAGCCAAGCATTTGAAGTGATAATATGTTAATGTTGTGTTTACATCTTGTTGCACTGCTGAATAACTATTCCTTATCTCATTATATGCTCCTGCACACACAGCAGATAGTGCTCAGAAGTCTGGACAAAGATGTTTGTATGTCAACGTATCTTGGCTATCATCTGAGATGAGTATCATTCTCAAAACTGGGGAAAAAAAGCTTATCCAGGTGTCTGAATCCAGGACATGATGTTTAGATGAACAAACTGGGATACAATTCAGCATGTTCCTAAATTGTTTTTGAATAGAATCAACTTACACTCAACAGCACATTTAAAAAGTATTTTATGCTTTCAAAATGAGGTGAAGCAATCTATTCAGACGTGCCAAAGGAAGTGATTCGAAGCCAAGTATCTATGATCTCGGAATATGTTGAAACCTGTTGCTAATGTTGGGGTTTTTATCCACCAAGTAGCAGTTTAACACGCAGCCACTGCTGCTCTCACAGTGAACTGCCAGCTTTGTCAGCCAGCAGATGTTCCATTGTTTGGCCCGGCGGTGTAAGGTTGCTTCAGTTGAAGTTGGGACACTTGCTGCATCTTTTGAATTTAGTCCCATTAAGTTCCGTCACCACCAACCCCCACCTCCTTCTGCCCCCTCAAGCTACTGAGAGAGGGGCTTTACCCCTCCCCCCGTCCCCTTTAACCCCCTGCAGACCTCATCGTTGTCGCCCCACCACCACTATAACCCCCTCTAGATCTCTCTACTTTAGTGCTTTTGCTCTTTGTCTCCCCCTCAGTCGGGCCTTGACTAATCAGCACCCCCCACCACACACACACACACACATCAAAAGCCAATTTATTGACCAATTACTGCAGTGTGAGAGTGTATATGGAGAATTCATTTGCATCAATATACATTTAAATGCTTAAAATGCAGATACACACACACACACACACACACACACACACACCCATGCAATGTGTGTTATCAGATCATCTGATATCAGATGGTGGATGTATAGTGTATAGATGCCTCTGTTTGTCCTGCATGGTTACAATTCCTTCTTTTCAGTCCGCGTCTGAATGTAACTGCTGTTGTCGTCAAGGCCTGAGTGACCACCACTGTGAAGCTTATGTAAGAATTGGTGCCCTGCTTTCCCCTTCCCCACTATGGGCCTGTGTGTGAATCACAGAAAGACAGACACTGTTATAAGGCCTAGGAAACACACAGGCAGCACACACTTCCTGTTTTTGTGTCGAACCCATTGGAGGCAGGAAGTGAGAGGAACCACTGCTCTGCCTTTTATGCTCTCTGATGAGTGAATGTTGCCTGACGAAAAGAAACTAGTGCTCAGTCAGCTGCCACCCACTTACACTAAAGATTTAGGAGGGTGGGGTGGATCTAGACTGTTGCCTCTCTGAAAGCCAATAACAACAAATCCAATTATGTCACTTGAGTGCTGTGTGGATGCCGTTAATGGTCTGTGATGCCACTTCAGCAAATGACCTTCATATGGGGTCCTTTACCATGGCGGTGGACGATTGCCAACTCTTATTCCGGAGTAGGCCTCTACTTGTGTGTAACAGCATATGTGTGTGTGTGTGTGTGTGTGTGTGTGTATGTGTGTGTGTAGCTGTGCATGGAAACTGGGGAAGGGTTCAAGCCAAAACCGAGTAGAACCCCATAGAACAAAGAATCTGGTGGTGGAAAACAAGCCTGAGTGGTCGCTTTGAAGGACTGATTAAGGTTATAGTCATCCGTCTTGCTTCCAGCCTCCAGGCTGTGTGTTTGGGGGGTGGGGCCTTGATAAGAAGTAGGGGGTAGTCCAGGCTGCTACCCTCTTTGTTCTGGCCTGCTCCACTCATGCCTGCTTTTGTCTCCACCCACAGTCTACCACTGAGAGAGCATTATCTCTCTATCCGTCTCGCGCCAAAACAGGGAGGGGGGCGTGTTGCTTTTTCTTCCTACTTTCTGTTTCTCTGTCCCTATTCTAAAGTACACTTTGTATCTGACACCTTTCTAGGGCAACCCAGTGACTGCAATTACAAGAGTAGGTGTTCAAAAGCTCATTGAGTCCAGTCAGCGCAGATATATTTCTCTATATTTCAGTGTCTAGCATTTCCCGCCACTCCAGGGTGCACGGGGAGGGGAGTGGTGTCACAGCCGGTATGAAGAAAGGCTGGCTCCTCTGAGCCTCGCGCCAAATGCCGGCGTTATTCAAATCAGCTCAGTGGGTGCGGCCCAACTGTCTCTATGTCCTGTTAACCCCCTCAGAGCTTCATGCAAGCAAGCAGAACACAAAGGCAGAGACAAGTGTGGGCTAGGAGCTTTGTTTCAAAAATAGCAAATGTTTCACTGATGTTTCACAGGAACAGCAGAATGTGAAGTCTTTACTTTCTACTGCAGAGAAAGATTAAATAATAATTTTAACATTTAATAATGTTTTTTTAGGGGTTTCTTTGCTAGTCTAGAGGCTCATTTTAGATGAAATATTTGTACATTATGTGAAGCTTTAAATCATCATTATTTTCTTTTATGAAACAAAATGCTTGTCATTCTGTACTGAATGTTGGAAATATTAAGTCTATTCTACTGAAACATTAAGTTTTTGGCTCATAATAATCCAAATTGATTATCACTGACACACCGAAAGTCCTTGTAAAAAGAGTATTATTTACTATTCCAGAGTCAAAATATAATATTCAGGATTTCAGATCAACTTCCTTTCTCAAACAAGCAGAGTTTCTCTTTCATATCCTCTTTGTCTACAGGGCTCAGAGGAATGAATGAACCAATACAACATACAATGAAAGGCTTACTTATCCTCTACTACACTCTAGTGGCTGTGAGCATGAAATGCAAGAAATGACTGAACTTTTACAGTCTTTCATTATTACTTACATACTATTACTGGGCCTATTAACTAAACATCCCAAACCATGGTGGCATTTATGAAAAGACAGACCCATTTCTCAAAACTATAAACAATACTCCCCTGTTTTCACTCATGTGCTCATTTAGAAAGCATTGGGATTCAATATCATCAACTCAAGTCACAGGTGGAACCCAATTAACACATAATTCCCCAGGTAGAAACACTAAGAGTCAAAATTGTTCACACACCAATCAGAACCTCAGGATAGATAGATAGCGGGGCTGTGGGTCAGTTCATTTGTTGTGGAACAATGGATCCACAAAGACTTGAGGCAGAATAAATGTGATTTCTTTCTTTATGTACAAACTGTTTTTCTTTTTATTCATTGGTTTATATTGGTAAATACATGGAAATTATTTTGCTGTATTTCTCTCCTCTTTATCAGTTGCATATTTTTACAGTACGTTACAGTACACTCTATGTTTGATGGCTTTTGTGTGATGTCTAAAGGTAAAGTTTAGTTTAGATGTAAGATTACATAGTTTTGAGTGGAGAGTTTGGTTTTGACATGCAACATGAGTGTGCAGTTATGCACTTGTGTTTAGAGTTTTGGGAAATGGGGCATAATTTCAAGAAATGTGTTTTAGCATTCGAGAGGAACTGTAATACCACCACACTTCTAGGAGACTTTAAATAACAAAGCAACCCAAGTGTTTTTCAGATTTAATCTAAATGTTTTGGAAAAATCCACAGGTCTTACTCTAATGCATACCTACATGTTGGTACACACTAATGGGTTTGCATATTTAATTTTTAACATATCTTATACTTAAGAGAACAGATATATTGTATGCCTCTACAGTTGGTCTAGTGCCAGACAATTTAAGCCACATAATCCTTCTTCCAGCCAATCAGTAAAAACTCTGCATCTGGTCTCTGGAGAGCCTGTGGGAGAGTGTGTGGTCACAGCCCGACAAATATTATATTATGTTGGTTACATCGACACAATCGCAAATGGCACTTGGCACTGTTGGTTTCATGTGTGCTGTCTCTAGAGGTATTGAACAGATAATAGTATCAATCCTGACTGTAATTTGGTACAATTTTGATGTCAATGCATGTAAAATATATGAAGCATCACTGTAGATTTACACTGAAAAGTAGTGAAAAGAAATATTTAACTCATTTTTTTTTTAAATGTTGGTTTCTACAGGTTTTAGCAAAAATGTTTTTACATATATAGTCTCGTCTGATGTCAACAGATTGATTTGCTACCTTTAATGCTGACGAGTATATAAAGATGATGACCGTAATGGATGTGTCCAGCAGCAGGCTGAGTCTTTAATATCCTTTTGTTCCTTGAGTCCCTGCATGGATGCCTGCTCAATATCCTCTTCCCAGAAACCATCTGCAGATGGTAAATTGCCCGTTTGTTGTGATAAAAGCATTTGCTAATATTATTTATAACGTGTAACCCTCAAAGCAACATCTACACTTTCATCTTTGCTCATTGCATTACCTGTCTCTCTGACTGATGCCATATTTGGAGGGTTATATATGCAGTCTGGTGTCTCCACAGCCAATCAGATCTTGGTGTCCCAGCCAGCCTGACTCCCTAGCCGTTGCCTGGCAACTGGGACTGCTGCTCTGTAATTCAATCCATGGAAAGATCCTGCAGGGGTTTACATGAGAAGAGGCAAGAAGAAATTATCATTAGATGCACAGTGGGACACAAATGACCAAGGATGGACTCCATTTCCCACACTGCTGAGCCGGGACATGAAATGGTATTGTACATTGGGAGTAGAGATCATATGGGATAAAATGTACCTCAACTGCTTTTGTAGTTATAAATCTAAAAGAAAAACAACAACAATCTTCTTTTTAAATGACCTATAAATGCACTGTGTGAGAAAATAGCTTTGCTTCTACGATTTCAAACTCCACCCTTGTATTAGGAGAAGGGAAGCATAAATACATTACAAGCATCATGACACAGTGGTGCTTTGACACACCGGTCTGTTCTGTCCAAAGGGTGCAACGAGCAGTTGTCACATAGATTCAATCACATGCTCTGCTGCTGCTCCAGGGAATAACACACAGAAAGGGTTAAAAAGGGGGAGGATGCAAAATGGCTTTAAGTCAGTTGTGTGCATGAGAGAGTGACACAGAGAAAGACAAGCACAGAGAAGCTGAGCGAGGAATATAATACGTAAGATGTCAGGGATTAGAAGAACTATTAACAGCTTGAATTGTATCTTTAACTGAATTACTCTCATCCCTCTTTTATTCTGCAACATCTCGTTCCTGCTCTGCTTTTTTTCAGAGCATTTAGCTGAGTGGCTCTGCAGCTACAGTCAGATCGATCCATCTCCTGAGTGCACCACGACTGAATTCAAATTGCTAATGTGCTAGAGTGAGTAAGGACTTTGTTGGGAACTCCTGCCAGAGAGAGGGAGACTACAGGGAGAGCTATCGGGGGGGCACACTGGGACTCAGTGTGGACCTGAGAGAGTTAGGATAGTGGTGAGCCAAAGAGGTAAGATGAATGTTAACAACGGTCAAACTCTGACCATTGGTGGACAGGACTTGACCAGGAATGGCAGCAGCAGTAGCAATCGAGCCCCCTGGGAAGATGCTAGGACGGTTCTGAAGCCCTCCACCCCTACCAAGAAACCTAAACCAGTGAGTATCCCCAGAGCCTTACGCAGCATCCATTTAAAGTTACAGTTTGTCTTGTCTTTATCTGAGTTGTTGCCATGAAGACTGAATTATGAATATCAGTTATTTTATTGTTATTTGGGATAAATTAAAGTCAAATTTAATCTTGTTGTCATCACTTTGGAGCTGAATTGTGATGCTCTTTCTTGGCAGTGAAAACCCTGCACACACACTTGCTTTCACTATTTGAGGTGGCTTATTTCACAGTGGCCAAGACTGATGTCACATGATAAATGACAGATGAGAGAAGACAGACACCCTGACCTCTCAACTTTATCAAAGTCCTGGTCTGGTATAACACAGCAGGTTGCTGTCTAATAGAGTTTAATTGTGTGTGTTGCAGCCTTCAGTTTAGTTAGTGAATAGAGGGTTATGTGGAAATATATTTGTGTGAAACAGGATACAGAGGCTCAGGGAGGCTTTATTGTGTCAGCTGGAAACTGAGCAAAGCATAGAGGGATCTTGTTTCAGATCAGGTGGATAGCTCTCCCTAAAGACTCGATTGGATTTCTTACCTGAAGAAAATGCATCCAAACACAAAAACAGACACAACAACGGCAACTTCAGGTCCTGGCAGGATGCATGGAGTTGTCTCTGTTGTAAGTCTGCCACAAATATGTAATACTTCTTAAGTAATTGAAGTAATTAGTCAAGTTCTGTAAATAATAATTATTTTCACTCCCAGGTTTAATGTTAAAATGGCAGACAATTTAAATAGATTAATCTTGTATCTAAAATTTCTGAACATAACTCAATGATTGTTGTTCATAAAACATGAAAATTCTCAAATAGCACTATTTTCTTATGGTTATCTGTCAAAATATGATCAAAAAGTTCAAGATTACAGTAACAATTACAGTGTGTTACATTTTGTGCCTCCAAAGAGTTAACAAGTGTCAGCCAGTTCTGGTATGTGTGTGCACTATCAGAGTCTTGCAGAGGAAAGTATTTCATATCACACTGTCACTTGTATTCTGTCACATCAGATCACTCACTTTACCCGCTGTTGTAGGTCAGGCAGTGGCATTAAAGCCTTTATTAAATTAGTCCTGTCTACTGGGAACTGTCAGAGTCAGCGAATAAGCAAAAGTTTCAATATCCTTATTCAACTGCTGCA
The DNA here is from genome assembly GCF_914725855.1 of Thunnus albacares. Classification (NCBI taxonomy): domain Eukaryota; kingdom Metazoa; phylum Chordata; class Actinopteri; order Scombriformes; family Scombridae; genus Thunnus; species Thunnus albacares. Next base: position 11,220,333 of record NC_058120.1, on the reverse strand, counting down.
GAATATGAATAATGTACTCCACAAGGCTTTGCTTGGTAAAAAAAAAAGGAATAAATGAATTTGAAGAACAGTTGCAACTCTGAAACCTGATTATATGACATCAACTCTTCTTGAGCTGGATGAAAATGAGACACATTTAATCTCTGATCCTCCAGCCCAAGCCGGAGAATGCCATCACCATCGCTGTGTCGTCAAGAGTCCTCTTCAACATGGAGAAGGAGCAGCAGATTTATGAGCAGCAAGGCATGGAAGAGTACATTAAGTATCAGGTGGAGCATGAAACGGAGCCTTTTAGCCCCGGCCCTGCCTTCTCCTTTGTCAAGGTCAGAGAAAAGAAGAGGTGGAGAAACACACAATCACACCCGAGCACACTCTCAAAAACTTATATACATACACACTATATCAAACCAAATGTAGAATGATTCCCTGGTGTCAGTGTTATGTGTTAGGTCGTGTTTCTGGAGGAGGTGAATGCATAATATGCGTTAAACACCAACCCACTCGAACAAACACATGCACTGCCATTCCCACTGCAGGGGTTCAGTATTATCTTTTTTTATAACTCAAATCTGTGTTTGGCTGTGTTCCCAGGCTCTGGAGGCTGTGAACACTCGCCTGAGGGAGCTTTACCCCGAGAGCGAGGAGCTCTTTGATGTTGTGCTCATGACCAACAACCATGCATACGTCGGCCTGCGACTCATCAATACCATCAATCATCACCGTGAGTTACTGATACGCAGGGACGATGCACAGATGTGCTTGTCTTTACCTTTTTGATACCTGTGAAAAATCCCTTTTGATGGATGGTGTTCATCCACTTAGAATTTTTCAAAACTGAAGGGTAACGTGTACATAAATCACAGAGTGCAAGCAACAGGATGCTGACTGCAGCTCACTTAACGGCCACCGGTGTCACTAATGAAAGGGAATTTCTGATTCTTACATATAGAACCTTTAAGCTAAATAAATGAGACTTCTCTCTCGATCACATTTTGGAGATGTGTGGTTTTCACAGGACATTGATGAAACTGCACACTTAAACGAAGACTGTACTGTAGTGGAAGAACCCTTTAATGAAGATTAAGATTAATGAATTACTAACATTTATTATTGCAGACCATAAGACTTAAAATGTGAACGACTCCTGACTCTTTATTAAATCTGCCTCTCTTATAATTAAGGCATCATATCTGCAGTTATAAATGGTTGTTAAGTCATTAATAAAGGGTGATGCTTTTATCACTTTACAATAATCTATGATATCCGCAGGATAAAGATCAATGAGGCCATCAACATCCGTTGGTGAAGAGTTGGTGAAGCTTCATACTTGGGTCAGGTAGTGACACCTGATAAAGTACATTATTAGAAATGGATGGATACCAGAGATAATAATAGATGCTTGTCAAGCATTGTTAGGACTTTGTTTTTTTTACCAAATTACATGAGATTTAAAGGATAAGTGTGGTGCTACATGTTTCTTTTTGTCATTAAATCCCAGAAAAGATCAAAACCAACAATGAATTGATTCTACTAACAAGTATTCAGATTGTTTCTCTGTGCTAGACAGCACTAGTGTATATGTTAAAGAAAAAAATTAAAAACACATGAATGAGCGACAGTGTTGTGCAGGTGACTTCTCTCTTTCATTTCAATGAACATGGTCACTGTGGTTTATCGTATTTATAGTCAATCCATCATATACGATCCTGCTACTGTAAATACTAGTAGTGTGACAAATCCACAGCTGAAAGCAATCTCCAACAAATGTGTTATATAATCTGTGACATTCCTCCCTCTCTGCCTGCTGCTTGTGTGGTTGGTTTGGATTCCTGGCTCAGGAGCCAATAGGCAGAGTTGGAGAGGACATCAAGAAACTGCCTACACCTGAATTATCAGGCCTCAGCCTACTAACATCTTTCTCTTTTCTTCCACCTAGGCCTTCGTTAGCCAGTATGGTTAGGGCTTTGTGTTTTGTTTCCATGCATCACACACTACACTCATCCACATACATTCATTGACTTAGCTTACTAACATTATTATTATATTATTTTAGCTCAAGTTGACAATAAATGTCAATTTTAGCAATTTTAGAAACCTTATTCATGTGTGATTCTGAGCCAGTCCGTGGCTCCTATTTGAGACACATTTGCTAAAAACTACTTTACCCAGAAATTTTGGAAAGTATTAAGACTTTTTTTCTTTACAAAAAAAATGAACTACATATTCATGACCCTTTTTTAATGATTTCTGTTTTGCGTTTGAACAAATGGGCTTGGGGCTCAGAGCCATAGAAAGGCTTTGGCAGTCGGAAAGTATTGGGATTTGTTGATGATTAGGAAAATATGAAACATTCCCTGCCTTATAGTTGCCTCTGAATGAACTGAGCTACTTTTTGCTGATGCAGTTCATTTTCTGACCTGTGCTCTGCTTGTGTCAAGCCATCACTTCAGCCAATGATTGTTGACACAGTTCAGTTATTTTTTTCATGCTGGAGGGTCAATTAACTGTTGATACAACTTCAAGGCTGTCCTGCTGAGTTATTTTTTTTTAAAGTCAGCAGGGTTGCCCCTTTTCATCACCTTCAAGATCAATAACAAGGCTGTAAACTGAACTGGATGTAAGCACTCTGTATGTGTATAGTGTGCTTACTTGGACAGTTTGCAGGTATCAATTCCAAAAAACTTGTGGGTTTCCATTGTGTGATCTCCTGAAACAGAGCAAGACCTAGCACAGATCCATGTGTTGGCTGGACTACAGTGTGCGGTCACTGCTGTAGACTCTGCACAGCTGGTCCTCTCTATTCCCACACTGTGAGTGACTTTATGACCCAGTGTCCCTCTCCAGGTCGCACAGACATACAAGTGTGTACATGAAGTCTACTCAATACATGTACAAGTACAAGTATCCTCCGTTGACTCAGCGAACGGAAGAGAGAGAATAAGACAAAGACAGAGAGGAAAAGGAAAGGAAAATGAACTGGCCTGTACTCTAAGAATCTCTTGTTCTGTGATGCTACACTGTTCAACTGAAGCTATTTTGTTTATTTCCTTTGTGAAGCCCCGCGTGTCTACTGATTCCCATTCAGTTTAAGGGGTCACCCTCCTCCCTGTGGATGAACAGGGACTGCTGTTGGTTATTGTGGGATCTTTCTCATGGTCCACCACATTATGTCCCCCAAGGGAAGTGATGGGAGTCGGGGATCCCACACCCAGCACCCACTGATGTAGTCAAGCCAAGCGGAAAAATCTGCACTGCCCGAGACAAGATCTCAGGCTCTCTGCTTTCACGTCACACCGGGTTCGTTGTTCCTTTCCCTGCTCTGCTGCCTAAAGCAACACACTGCTGACAACCAGTATTTGACATTACTGTGATGAATGTAAAAATAGGTGGTTATGCCCCCAGTTGCCCCTGATTCTTTATTCTTTGTTGTCATTTTCTGAAATTGCAGAAACATTATCTATCTCAAGTTGGAAGCATTCCTGGTATTTAAGTTTTATTCATCAAAATTGTAATAACAGCATTTACAGGACCAGTGTGGAAGATTTAGTGGCATCTAGCAGTGAGTTTGCAGATTGCAACAAACTGAATACAACCCCCCCCCCCCCCCCCCCCCCCCCCGTGAGTGGTGTACAAACTCTACAGTGAAACAATAACTAACATATGTGGCCCATATAAATTTCTTTAACAAAAAGTTGACCTTTTTGTGTGAACAATGTGATCAGTTGATTTCTGTACATCTTCAATTCTATGTACACTGATGTTTACTGAACTTTTGCTTCCTCCTGTCTGCAGAGCTGTTCATCGAGCGCTTCTGTATGACTGGTGGAAACAGCCCCATCGGCTACCTGAAGGCCTACCACACTAACTTATACTTGTCTGCTGATGCAGCCAAGGTTCGGGAAGCTCTGGAGGAAGGTCAGTTCAGAGTCTCATTTCACTTAGAAGCTGTAGCACTAGACTAAGGAGGCAGAAGTTTATTATAGTGTCTGATATGTGCTGCTAAGATCTGGTGATGTGTAACTGATTTTCAACAGCAACAGCTGTTAAACTCTGTCTGTGTACATGTACTGTACGATGTGTGTTTAAAATATTGTGTGTGAATCAGGTATAGCAGCAGCCACAATGTTTACCCCAGAGAAGATGAAGGAAGTATCGGAGACTCAGCTGCGCGTTGCATTTGATGGTGACGCTGTCCTCTTCTCTGATGAGTCTGAACGCATTTTCAAGGCCCACGGACTTGACAAGTTCTTTGAGCATGAGAAGGCACATGAGAACAAGCCTCTGGACCATGTACAGTATACACAGAGTGACAATTATCAGTACCACACAGCTATTGAAAATGTAGTACACCCAATTCTGGGTTACTACAATCTGGGTCTTATTACTTCTGACCATCATTTCAATCACCAAAATAATTTGTGTGATCTGCAAACATGGTGACATCGCTATAACAAAGTTTGACATGGCAAGAAACAAGTGATCAGACAAAGTGAGCACACTGAGTTGTCTGCAATAATCCTTAATTGAGCAGGAAAACAGTGTGCATGCACAACTTCATTCATTTCATTGGTTTACAACAGACAGTTTTACATTTGTTAAGTTTGTTTTTTTGTGATGTCACAGCATTGCCAGAATAACTTGGCAAGTACGATGTAATTAGGCCTGAATGGACAAGCGATGGCTATGAAACTATGAAGAAAGTATGAAATTAGACCCAAATTATCATAAGCCAAAATTATAATTTAAATTGGTAAACTACTTATGGGGCATAGTTTGCTCTCTTGGCTGAGATTCTAACAATTATATGAATTTTATGTCTCCTAAACCAAATATAAACACAGAAAACTTCCAAATGCACTGTGAGCTGACTGTCCATTATTCTCCCTTCTGTCTGCAGGGGCCATTGAAGGGCTTCCTGGAGGCTTTAGGAAAGCTGCAGAAGAAGTTTTATGGCAAAGGCCAGCGTATGGACTGCCCTATCCGTACCTACCTGGTGACAGCTCGCAGTGCAGCCAGTTCTGGTACCAGAGCCCTAAAAACTCTGCGCTCATGGGGTCTAGAGATCGATGAGGCTCTCTTTCTGGCAGGGGCACCCAAGGGCCCCATGCTGGAGAAGATCAGGCCACACATTTTCTTTGATGACCAGATGTTTCATGTGGAAGGGGCAGCAGAGCTAGGGACAGTGGCGTGCCATGTGCCCTACGGTATCGCTCAGAGAGTTGCTAAGAAAGGAATTAAAGACAAAGAGACGTCTTCAGCACTCAAGTAACCTTTTTAAAGAGGACATCACTGTGCAGAAGCAAAGGAGACTAAAGGGACATTTCATTTTGGCATTCGGCAGCTTAAGATGTTGGAACTGACGGAAAATGTTATAAGTTACCAAAACTATGATTGAAATGGGTTGAAAATGTAATAAAATCCAGTTGATGCAGTATAACTTATATATAATAATAATGTGATGTCATTACAGTAATTCACAAGTTCTTATATTAACAGTTTATGACATTTCAATTCATTCAAAGGGTAATTTTTACCTATTCTGGTTATTATAAGTTTATGAAGTGGTCCCACCTACAACACTCTTTATAAAGGGTTTATAAATTGTAACTAATGGATTAATGGTCAATAGATTACGGTCATAATGTTTATAGATTAATTCTAAGCTATTAATTAGAACAGAATTCATCTTGTCATGTTGTCAAAAATATGTTTGACTAGTTGGACCACTAATTAGGCATTTAGGCTTTATTAATGGTATTATTACTAAACAGAAAGGATAAAGACCAGCCAAAGGAATTATTCACAAACCATTCACCTTAAATCTGTTAATTAATGGCTTATAACTGCTCTTTAAAGCATTAGTAAATCATTTATAAACCATTAATAAAGCCATTGGTTACATCTTTTAAACCCTTTATAAGAAGTGTCTTCTTAGAGAGTGGTGCTCAAAACTAGTTGTGTTTAAAATCTCCATTTGCAGTGGGAAATTTTCCACACATACCAGCAATCTGTTGTATTAGCCTGTAAAATTAAGTGTATTTTAAATCAAACAGAACCAAATATTAGAAAGTGCTAAACATAATTTATTTAGATGTCAGCTGGGTTACAAATCAAACATCATGTGACTTGTCAAGACTATTTTTGATAAAGAGTGAGTCTGAATGCAGCCTGGATGTGCTAATGTGATTAAAAGCAGCATATCACTTTATGCAGAGTCATCGTTTGGATTTATACAGTTTTATCATTTTACCGCTTGTCTGTGTGTTAAACTGGTGCCTTTTTCTCACTATTGTTTTATGGATTTTTTGGCGTCAGTCATGCATGTTGGTACATGTGGTTGTTTGATTATTGTATATGAATGTATTTTAATAAATTTACAAACAAACTTAGTATGATGGTAACATTTTTAATATCTAACTTCATAATTATTTATTATTATTCTTGTAGAAGATAATAAAAATAACATATGCAGCCCTTACTGACATCCATTGAGAGTAACTTTCATTTCTGCTAGTTGTCACTAAAGTGCCGCAAATTCAGTGTCCCTCTTGTCGTCGCCTCCCTGTCTGTCTTATTGTGTCATTTACTGTAGGTGTGTTGTTATTCGTACTGTTGCTCTGCTGTTCTGTATGCATGTGAAGCAAGTTGTAACTGAGTAAGGCCAAACTCGCCATGGACTGTTATGCAATGAAGTTTTTATTGCTTCAGATCTGAAGTAAAACTGACTGTGTTAATATCTGTTCCCTGTCTTTCGCAAACAAATCAAGAATTAAAATAAAAAATTAAAAGCCAGATCCAATAATACAGAATGATCATTCCTCTCCACAGCAGGGGGAGACAGAGACCAACAAGCATTTAGTTGCATTTGTCAGCTGATTCTAACTTGACAGGAGGACGATTTTATGTAACTTGACTGAATGTGAATTTCAAGGAATGCCCTATCGTCAAAGATGGGGTCATTTTGTGTCAAAGCAATGAAAAGCAATCCACAGTTTAGCCCACATTGACTTCTGTTGTGCTGACTGCGTGAAGAGTTTTGAAAAAGTGAACTGAATATTGAGAAATAAATGTTACAAATAACAGAACTGTAACAAAAGACAAGTTTACTGTTTTGTTTTTTTAAATCTTGGATTCCTATTACCCGATCCCAAGGTAGCAACTACTCTTCTTGAGGTCCACACAAGTAAATATTACATCATAATGCAAAACAATAGTGTAATAAAGTGTACGGCAAAAGGGAACAAACAAACAAACAATGAATCAAATAACAAACATAAAGGACATAAAGGGAAACAAACATAAAGAGATCTTGAAAAAGGTGGTACAGTTAAACAGACAGTAGATCACAAGTGCACAATAAATATCTTTTATATCCATTTATTCTGAATTGAAGGGGTATTCTGGTTAAAAATGAAAATTTGTTTTTATTTACATCATTGTTGCTCTTTAGTTTCAGTTTCTCAGAAATGACAACAACAGGGTATATATAGCCTTACCCATGCATCAGGTTGTACATTACACGCCTCATCACAGGCTGATCACTCCTAAAGCTGACATGGAAGAACTTTGTGAGTATAAATGTTCCTTTGACAACACTTTTTCTTAATATTAACCAGCATAGCAAACATATCTGCTCAGCATGGATAACATGGTAACTTGTGTTTTCTTTTTGTGCTTTATTGACAGGTAAGATCCTCCTTACCGGTGGAGGTAAGATATTAGCAAAGTCTTTGGAAATCAATCAGAATCAACACAACTTGTTAAAAAGTCTTTGAGCACGTACATCTTTTACAGTTTTTCTCAGTTGCTTTTGCAGAATGTCAAATGAAAATCCTGATACTCAAAACACTGTCTGCACTTTCTGAAAACCATAGTTCATTTTCTCACATTATATTTATGTCCTGTTGCTTTCACACAGAAGTAATGCCGAAATAATGATGAAAGGACATGTAATTTTGTTTGCAGCTATGCAGCAGTTGATCGGTTTACGTTACGTCACGGTTTACGTTGACAGATGAGTTAAATGTTTCGAGAGCGTGACGTCTTTATGCAGGACAAATGAAGTGTTGTGCCTCTCAGTATAAAATGAGGTGGTGAAGTGTGTTTTAGAAGATGTGCTTAAACAATTGAGGAAAAACAATCCCTCAAATGTTATACTCTCATCAATAGAAACAAAGTGTCTTCTGCTGTGTTCTTGTCTAGCTGGTGCCTGGAATGTGTTCCTGACTCGTTCTGCTCTGGCTGCTGTTCTGCCTGTTCTTCTGGCTGCCCTGGGTTTCACCTCAGATGGAATAGCAGCAAGCATCATTGCTTCCATAATATATTATGCAAGTACTTTTGGAGGAGGCATGACATTTGGGAGTCTGGTGGAAACCTTGCTGTCATTGGGTAAACTAGACATTTTATTTATATTAATTTTCACCTCAATGAACATGTATCTTTTCATAGTAAAGAGGAGCAGTCTAGGCTAATGCCCCAACCTTTTGCTATTTTATCCTTGTGTTTTATTTGCAGATTTACATGTCAAAATGTTTGATCTTTGCTTTTGCTTTTACTGTCCTTTGTACATATGCAGGGCATGTACAGCTGAATAAATGAATGATTAAAACGTAATATGTGCTGGTAATCAAAGTGGGTGGAGGAAGCATTGGGAGTGTCAGTGGGTGAGAAGTGTTTGCTCCATAATAGCGAAAAGGGTGGAGAATAAAATAGAATGATGCTTGTAGCATTACTGGAGGAAGATAAAAATCCTGTTAATCCCCTGCAAATAAAGTTGTAAGTTATTTTACACTCTAGAGTAAAAGCTTTACTTATGGACAGACGAGTATAACAGGGAGCTGATGATCTCTTGGTATTCCTCATATGTAATGTGATCTCACTGTGGGTGTGCCTGGTCTTTCAGGAGCAGGAACTGCACTTACGCCCGTCGCTGGAGGAGTTGCAGGCTGGCTGATATCATCCATCTGTAACACGACTGACACCAACTAAAGATTTACAGTATAAATATTCACCTGATTTACTCTTTAGCAAAGGGAGACAACTACAAATGATGTTTGTGCTGTAGTGTGATAAATCTGATTCACCTGAATTAAATGTTTCCATGTGTGTGCCACACACTTAGCTTAAAACATCTTTCAAGAAGCAAGTATATATAATATGTTTTGACACCATTTAACTGACTCTGGAGGCAGCTAAAATGCTTTTGTGCTCTTGGGATATATTTATCTTCTCATAATGTCCAATTCTGATCAAGTCAAAATAAAATGCATGAAAAAAGCCACCATTCTTCTGTTATTGTTGGTGCTGCAGTAGTAACAATTTGAAACATTTTCATATATTACATATATCATATTTTATGGAGCCAAGAGAGAAGAAGCATACAAATTAATACACAAAACACAAGTTAAAAGGGAAATATTATGCACATTTACATGTCTCCTTTTTTATTCTGGGACTCTACCGGAATGTCTTTGCAATATCAGTTCAAAAAGCTCCCTATTTAACTCATACTGACCCTTTAAACAGCCCCTCAGTACTGAAACAGGCCGTCTCCGAAGATTCCACTCTATTCTGATTGGCCAGCTTTCAGAAGTTGCCCCTCAGCAGACTTACAGTAACTCTGGAGGCTATATCATCAAAGCATGAAACAAACTATAGCGGTAGTATTTTGCTACTTCTTCTTGTTCTTTACTCAAAATGGAAACTTCTCAGTACATGCTTGAGCCAAAACCTGACCTGAAATATGAGGGTGGACAACGCAAACAACACATGGAAAAACCTTAGTAACCAAGGCTATGGAACAGACAGCCATTTGTAGGTAAGTGAGATGAGCTGATGTCAGCTCATCTGCAAGGTAGAAATAAATATAACAAACAAAGCGTTCAGAGTAGGTTGAAGCCCTGGCTTTTGACTTGCAGGCAGCATTTCTACATAAGTTAACCTCAAGTTTTAGAACTTTGACCATGTTACCAACATAAATTCAACATTATAACAGTATATAAATAACAGAAAAACACAAAAAGCATAATATATCCCCTTTTAACACCTGATTTAGCAGATACTGTAACCTGTAGCCTGTAGGGGAGAACGGGGTAAATAGAGCCAGCGGGTAAAATGAACCACCCCCTTTATCTATGTAACCATAAACAAAAGTAATCATGCAACCATAAATTAACCCTTTGACCACATTCCATGGCAATCCATCCAATAGTTGATGAAATGTTTCACTTTAAAATAAAATAAACAGTGGTGCTATATAAAAAATCAGGGGATCACCAAAGTTAGTAGGATTAATCATGTGAGGACTATGAATATTTATAAAAGCGACTGACATTGCAATCTCTAGAGCCATGCCGCTAGCCTGGCTAAACCTGTGCTTGCTGTAGCTTTTCCAGCATGTTAGAAGTGTAAAGGGTTAAAAAATGTGCATACCAGATGTAAATATGCATATAGTGTAAAGGGTTAAAACAAATTTTTTAAAGGAATTAAAGATAGCATAAAAAGACATTAGAAAGTCATTGGAACTATGGTACAGTTCATTGCTAAAATAATAAGTTAAAGAGGCTTAAAATAGACACCCCTATATATTTTTTTATTTTATTGTGTCTTACATAGTGATTAAATGTCAATTACATTGTACTCTACTTGTTACCATGTCAGTGCAATACTCAAGCAGTTCACTAGATGGCGCATAGCACTTAGGAGGAGCGTAAAACCCCTTACTGTGTGTTCAGACTACCAGCGACAAAGCAAAAGGCCACAAGTCATTTTCAGTGGAACTGACACCTGACACTTGTCGCTGCGTGACGCGCTACAAATTAAAGATGACATGGCCTCAACTTTTTTCAGCACTCCAATCACGCAGTGAAGCGTCAACTAATCATGTTTGACTATTTCCTCTCCACTTTTTCTACATACAGCTACAGGGTTCATGAACGAATCAGTGGCTGGTTGAAGCTCAATGAGGACCTTGGCCTAACTTGTGTACTTTAGCTTGAGAAGGAAAAATTCCACAGGACTCCGACGTAAAAAAGGATAAAACAAGTATTTATTCCACAGTTTTGTAGTATCTTCTTCCATGAGTATTCAAAGCCAAGTTCTCCTAATTGGCAAACTGTACTACGGTAAGACAACTGTCGCTCGGTCCTTACTTGAGCCTCAACTTTCAAACCACAGGTTCACCATTCTAGTAAACACAAGGGGCCTATCTCTAAAAGCTTAAATAATGTTGCCTTTTACAAAATATCATGCTTACATCAACATGGATTAAATCAAATGATTATTAGCTGAACTTTAACAAATTACTATTAATTAACTTATTCAATGACTTATATATAACAATCACTTATGTATCTTAATTTACATAAACTGCCCAACAAAATACAGACTGCACTTATTTACTGAACTAAACATACATAAACATAACTTGGCTCCCACAACATCCCTCCCTGACACCCATCAGGCCAGGGGGAGCAACAGAAGCTGGGTAGTTGGCCTGCACAGCACTCTTATGATCATGGACATCTATTGTGCACTTGTACAGAGCTCCCAAAATCCTGAAAGACGATATTTTTTATTTTTTGGGACTTTGGGGGATCTGTACACTAGTACACCAATGTAGAAAGTAACTTTCACATACAGTAGAAAAAAGAAATGTAAGTGTGAGGAAGTTTGGGCAGTGGGTGGGTTTTTAATTTCAACACTCAGTGGTGTAAGTTTACATGGTCCTGGGAGTTAGAAAAACGATATGATCATAGTGCATCCTCCGTGTCACAATCATCAGAAAGAACCAGATGTGCATTTCTCATCTACAGAAAACTTAATTTGTCCTTGAGGCACCGACTGCATCATTGGGTACAAAAATGACCAAAAAGTAGTTATTAATAGTGTCTGTCAGTCTACTTCATGTCTTTCAGTTAATTCTAAATGTAAAACTATTAATACTTTTACTTACAGGTACAGATGTTAATTATTTCATAGAATAATTCATTTTAGGGGAGTCAGTACAAAAGATAATGTAGGGTTTATGCACTAGTTCATTGAACCAGGAATGTGTGTGCTAGTTGTTTGCTCTCTGATGTGGTGATTGCACTTGATGATTTGACAACTGCAACAGTGTTTCAGAAATGGGGTGAAAGACAATTGAGGAAAGGTGTAACCAAAAAGGTGTCTGATCAACAATAATAGAAAATTAAACTTAAATATTTAACATTTCTCACTTTAATAGAAGAATCAGAGGATAAATAAAAGATAGATACTGAAGAGTTGCTCAACCAGTTTAGTTCTGACTGCTCCTTTAAACCTGCATAAACAACAAACGTTCATCTTTACTATGTTATTGAGGAACATAATGTTTTGGCCCTGGAGGTCATCATGGCTCTAATAAGGATTTAAGTAATTGTACTCAAGTGCTAAAGTACAATATTAGGTATTTATTAATACAGGTCATACACACAGAGTTAAACCCCCTAATTATTAATGATAGATTATTACCTCAATTTAAAAAAAAAAAAAAGATAATGAACTAAATACTTTTCAATTGCATTTTATTTTGTGAAAGTCCAATACATGTTTTGCAGAAATGCCAAAACATAATCTCATAATTCATTTAAATGCATACAAGGAAACTTTTCAAAACACAAACGCTCTGCTTCATTGATAGAATTTCCAATTGTTTCCATCAAGCAAGTGTATCTATTATTTCTCATATATTATTCCTTCCTGATTTTCAGCCAATGAAGCTAGCCAGCCATCCCACTGCTGCTCCAGCCCCGCCCACAACTGCAGAGGCAGCTCCTGATATACCAGCCGCACCTGCAGTGAGATAAAGATAAAGATAAAGATAAAGAAGTAAATTTAACAATGGTACTACTGTCATCACAGTATATACAGTAGTATATTGTTATATTACATTAATATATTGTTACATTATATTGTACCTACACACTGTAGTATACTTATTTCTTTTCTGATGTGACATTATTGTTGTTTTAGGTTTGCCAGACACTTGAATAGGATGTTATGCTGATGTTGTTGCAGTTATGAAAGTTAAAGGGCATTTAATGACCCTGAGATTACTGTTCCATCAATGATCACATCACCATTAAGATACAACAGCTAAATCCACAACAAAATGTCCACTCATAGCTTTTACCTGCTGACTGCAAAGCAGCCACCACACTCCCTGCTGCCACTCCTCCTCCGTTTGCAACTGCAGCAACCGACATCATTTTAGCAGCGACGGAGCCTGCTGCTATTCCAGCTGAGGTGAAACCTGCCGCCCCCAGAACGGCAGGAGCTGCGACAATAGCTCCTACTGCACATGGACAAGAACAAAGCAGTGTACTGAGTAATCAGGCAGCTTTGAATGTAAGGAAAGGCAGTGCATTTACCAAAGAAAAGGAAGCCTCGTCTTGATATCTCATAATTACAAGATAAATCTCTCATTATTATAAGAACAGGTTAAGTTGGTTATCAATCATCACTATTTTAAAAGACCAGGTATTTAATATCTCATTGATTATAAGTATCATGTAAAATATTTTTATTTAAATACTGAGTCTATTTGTTCAATAAATCAATTGGGGGATTTCTAATACCTTTGCATGATAAACTAAATATAACAAACCTTCAGTCATGAGTAAAAGTATCCAATCCTTGTGTGATAAATCCTTCATGAGTTACATATCCATTAATTTCTGGAAGTAGGGGACAGAAATTGAACTGTACTCTCTCTGGTTGAGTTCTACAGATATTAATGCCTAAATTATGTTTCTTCATCTTTAACTAGAATACCTTTGATTTCTGTTGTATGTATACAGTTAAATGGAAAAAGAGCTAGCCCTGATACGTTAGAGAGTACATTAAGGCAATTTATAACTTCATCAACCTCTTTTTCATCCCTTAAATTCCTTTAAAAAGATAGCCATATCATCCATATCATCAGATTTGTAACCCCACAACATGAGTATATATAAACACATATAAACACACACACAGAAAACATTAAGAAAAATAGTAAATGCACATAGTTCATTAGTTCATCATACTGCCATACATAAGCTACATTTCTTCATCAAAAAGTGCAGAGCTGGTTGGGTGATTTGTTTCCAGGCAGAGCATGAAGTGTCTTGATTTTTTTTTTAGAATGTCTGTAAGTGGCCTTTGGTAGCATATGTCAGCTTTTCCATGACCAGACAACTTGAGAGGCTGTTCAACCATTGATTACAGATAGCTGGTGCTTAAGATTGTTTCCATTGAAGAGCAATGCAATATTTTACCTGTAGGATGCAAAGGCTGAGCAGTTTTACCTTCGATTTTGAACAAAAAAAGAAAAAGCTCCCCTGCACCTTCTCATGAAAAATAATCACAGTGTTTCTTAAGCTATTTAGTATTGGCAGATTTGTGCTGCTCTCTGCTGGACAACATTGAAATACAAACTTAAGCTTATGTCTTCTACTTCATTGTATGAATTTGAATAAGAACAAGTCGAGAAATGGGTCTGTACTTTTGAAAATTAGCTGCTAGCAGGCATGTTGGTCCAGCACTGCAGTAGCTCAAACTTGCCTCTCTCAAGTGCACAGCTATGGAAGGCTTGTTTTGTCATCCGAGGATGAAAAACTAACAATACAGTCATTTAATAATATACATAGTATATCTTTAATTACACAATAAGAACGTATAAAAAAGACTTTATTCTTTAATTACACAGAACCAACAAGGTATATGCTGTTCTCCTGTTCTTACTGTATAATTACCACGTAAAACAAATGATCACAGTAAACACTGTCAAACATAACAGGATCTTGCACATCTGATGTTACAATGAGGGACCCAAGAATAGCTGTTTGGTTTAGCTCATTTTGAACAGACAATGAGAAAACATTATTGAACATGATTAAATAGAATGTATGCTATTTATATCATCTTATCTATATAAACTACTATTATACAATAGAAATGTTCTATATAAATTGTACTATATAAAGCTTAAAAAACAAAATATCTTGACTAAGGAAACAAGGATCTACAAACTTTCATGGCAATCAAAATCAAAATATAGTTATAAAATGATTAATTATAGTAAAAAAAAAACCCACAAAAACAAAAAAAGAGGAAACAATGTTTAAATTGTAAATGTGACAAAACAAACAAACAAACAAAGAAATTCAGGAACTTAGTGCTTATGCTCTAAATCACCACTTCAGTGGGAGGAGTTTATCACTTCTTTTCAGTCTGTTTATTTTGTCCTGCAGCTCAGGGCAGGAGTCCACAAATCTTTTGAGCTGCTATGCAAAATCTTTTAGGGTTGTCCCTTCAGTGTAGTGGGGGAGGGGGGCACCAACGTTTTCCCCTTCTGAAGCTATATCCACCTGTTATCACAATTATTTAAGTGTATTACAGTATAGTGAAGTCTAAGACACACATGCACACAATTGTTACAGAAATATGGGTATAATATCTCTCTATTTGGCCTAGTTTTTATGCAGCAGTCTGCACAAGAACACACACAGGAAACAGAAAACATCTTATCATATCAGATTTTGCAGACAAAGAAAGAAGACTCAGAGAATAATCATCACCATATATAGTAAACAAAATGTGTGTTTTAGACTTCACTATACTGAAACAGGCTGAATAAGTGATAAACACCTCCTCCCGCTGAAGTGGTGATTTAGAACATAAGAAATAAGTTCCTGTTTTTTGTTTGCTTTTTTGTTCTACGCACTTGAGAGTGGTAAGTTTGCCCGTCACGAGCTGCTGCAGTGCTGGACCAACATGCCTGCTAGGAGCCAGTTTTCAAAAGTATAGATCCATTTCTCAACTTGTTCTGAATCAAATTCATACAATGCAGTAGAAAATATAAGCATAATAAATCTCTGGAGTGTGGGTGAAGCTTGTCTGCCAAACACCCATGCATAACAAGGAAGTTACACCATAAGTTCCGGGAAATAACATGGTAAGTAGCGGGAAGTTACACTGTAAAATGTAAGCATATCCAATGACTTTTCCACATTAAAGATCTTTAAACTTGAAAAAGTAGCTGACTCATAAAGGCTTACCTGCTCCTGCTGCGGCAGCACCAGCTGTGACTGGGACACAAGATTAAAAACAAGAATTAAGATCTAATAACAGCACAGCTGGACTTATCAAAGATATTTATGATGCTCTCATTAATCGACTGAAATATGTTACATATAAGTGTTAAAGTTCAAGGACATCTATCAGTATTGTCAAAGGAACAGATACACTCACCAGGGTCCATGTCTTTCCCTGCTCTGATGAGCCTTAAACTGGGCTGAGGTTTAAACACTGGATGATGGTTTCATTTACTGAGAAACAAAACTATGTTACCATCTGAACAAAAGAGGGCGTCAGAGAGTCACTTTCCTCAATGCATCTGTGTAATGTGTAAGCAGCAAGAGCAGGAAAAGAAACTCACATGAGCATAAATTTGTCAAATATAAACTTGTTTTGCAGAAACACCCAAACATGATCTCATTTGCCCTCAGATTCCACTTAAATGCCTATAGGTTATGTTTCATTAAGTTATCTACTTAACTGATATAACTTTTACCATTTGGAAAAAAGTGAATGTATTGTTCTTTTTAGATTATTCCTTCATGATTTTCAGCTTTGTCTCAGATGAATGCAGACAGCAATCCCACTGTTTCCAGATGCCTGGATAAACCTGTGTTATTTGTAGCTTTTGGAAGCTAGTTAGCCTGCCACAGCACTGTGTCTTCTGATCATAGACATTTATTGTGCACTCATACAGAGCTCCTTTTCTTTATTGCGAACACTAATGCGCGTTTCAATGAGAGCAGGTGGGTAAGTCATCTTTGTATTGGTCAGCTAGGGCACTTGCTGATTTATACATTTCCTCATTGGGTTTTGACAAAAGTTCTTGTGGCGTAAAAACTCAAACTTCCTTGCCAACATCTCTCACACCACAGAACGGTCACCTGCGCAATGTCAGTGTCTACAGCTGCGTAAAATACAGACACTTTGAAGTGCTCAGAGAAAAATATGGACCAGCAAAGTTTTTTTTTTAAATAGTGGTTTCATTTTTACGCCAATGTTGCCTCTTAAAATAGTCAATATCATGACGTGCACCCTAATATTATGTAACAGTTGTCGAAAGGTGGGGGCGGGGCCCCTTATGGACTGGATGCTGTGGGTAGATTACATACTTTAACCTCAAGGAATGCTGATCACTCCTAATTGACAAGGACATTGACATGGACACAGAAGAATTTTGTGAGTATAAATGTTCCTTTGACCACACTGTTTTTTAGTCAGCATAGAAAACATATGTGGTCTGTTCTAGAAAGCAGGTTTAGAAAAAAAAAGTTTGTTAACCCTGAGATGAGGGGAAACTTTTTTTTCCGTTTCAGGAAGAGAGGCAAGTCAAACTCTGGATCAATGGTGTTGGCAGAAATTGTATTTTGGGTGGGCTAATACAAAAATGGGTGGGCCATCTTTTCCTAGAAAAACTGACTGATGAAGAGTTAGAAGAAGAAAAAAGAACAAACGTCATTCATGACAGCCTACAACCCTTGTTTGGGTTATGATAGGCATTGATAGGGTTGCTTAACGGTCAGCTCACGAAAAACCAAATCTTTACATTTTAGACTTACACTCTATTCTTGAATCAAGAAAACTGCCCATGCCACTGTGATGAGAATCACCTTGATTTTCCATTTTTGGCTGTGCAGGGAAATACATACAAACTTAGCTGTGAATGTGGTTCATAAATTGTACATAAACCGGCGGGTGAACCCAAGGACATGATTTCAGTTGGGGGTGCTGACTATTAAACACCCCCACGAGCAAAAAATGTTTGAGTTTATTATATATTATATAATAAATAATAATAAATTATATATCATACTTGCAGTGATACCACCGTGGCCGAAACGATAAGTGCGTGTCCCCATTGAGAGAGACGCTGTGCGCATTTACGCACGAGGCACAGCAGTGTAACTTGATTACTTAAATCTCCCGACACGCCGAGCAGTCAGGATCTAAAACAATGATCATGTTTCATCATGAATCATTATGTTTTTTGAGCAATGACCTATTAAAAAAAGTTAGTCCTAAGGCACAACTTACCCCAAGGTAGGGGTAAAATGAGCATGGGGATGGGGTAAATTGAGCGCTCCGGGATAATTAGTGCTATATTACTTTCAGATTGTTTCAGTTTGAGCCAGAAAGCTAGCAATGCTTATCAGTTTTGGCTGGTAGCAACCTGGCTAACTGTTAGCTCACCTATGCAAGCTAATGTTACCTTACTTCCATGGTGGGAAAATGCTAATCTAAAAAGAAAAAAAAGCAAATATGCATTTTAATATCCTTATAATAATAAAACTGTAGTAGTGTAAGCGAAGTAAGTACATTTTAAAACTTTCATGTTGGTCTCACCTTGTAATTTGGGCCTCTTTGCACTACCGTTTTTCCATTTTTCCATATATATATATGTGTTCACCGTAAAATGTATTGGTCATGATCCAGCAAACTGTCAATAAACTGCTATGTAGCAGATTTGGGCATAAGGACTTGTTGCTATGACAACAGTTCCAGATTAATTTTAAGACTGCTTCAAAGAACCAGAAAAATCCAGATTCATGTCAATTCGCCATTATTCTAACCCGGATAATTTGGTTGTCCTCATATGTAGGACAGGGCCAGCTCTGGTGAATAACAATCATTTTTGATTTTGTTTTTTTTGTGTGTGTTTTATTGACAGGTAAGGCCCTTGTTATTGGCGGAGGTAAGACATTTGCAAAGTTCTTAGACTTCAATGATTTTCAACGATTAATGAAAGTTTTTGAACCCATTAATCTCATCTCAGTTGCTTTGGCATAATGTCAAATGAAAATCATGTTTCTCAAAACAGTGTGTGCACTTTCTTAAATCCATAGTTCATCATTCTCACAACACAATTCAAATGTTTAAATACAACACATTTGATTGTCTTGACCTAAGAATTAATAAAGGGATGTCATTTTTTTGGCAGGGTTTCAGCAGTTTGTACAAATGCTGTGCTTCACAGTAATAAATGATGCAGTAATTGCTATTTTAGAAAATTTTAAGTAATTGAGGAAAAAAATCCCCCAAATGTTATGTTCTCATCAATAGAAAGAAAGTTTTTTCTGCTGTGTTCTTGTCCAGGTGGGGCCGCGGCTGTGCTCCTGGCTCCTGCTGCTGGGGGTCTGGTGGCAATCCTGCAGTCATTGGGTAAACTATTATGATATTTTATTTATTTTATTTTTCATCTTAATGAAAGTCTCTCCAGGCATTACAAATAAATGGGAAACGATGGACTGACACAAATAAGTATTTCTTCACAGAAGAAAGGAGCAGTCTAAAACGATGTCCTCTTTATCCTTTTGCTATTTTATCCATGATTTTTTTTTTTGCAGTTTTGTATGTTTAAATGTTTGATATTTGCTTTTGCTTTGAACTGCTCTCATTAGACATCCTGTAATAAATAAAAGTTTAATGAATAAACAGGGAGCTGATGATCTCTTGGTATTCCTCATATGTAATTTGATCTCATTCTAGGTGCAGCTGGTCTGACAGGATCAGGAACTGTACTTACGGCTGGTGCTGGAGGAGTTGCAGGATGGCTGATATCAGCCATTTGTAATACAACTGTAACCACCTAAAGATTTACAATATAAATATTTACTTGATTTACTCTTTACCAAAGGGAGACAACTACAAATGATGTTTTTCTGCAGTGTGATAAATCTGATTCACCTGAATTAAATTTGTTTTCATGTGTGTGCCACACACTCAGCTTCAAGAAGCAAGTCTTAATATGTTTGAACCCAATTTAACTGACTCTGGAGGCAGTTAAAATGCTTTTGTGCTCTTGGGATACTTTTATCTTCTCATACTGTCCAATTCTAATCAAGTCAAAATAAAATGCATGAAAAAACCATCATTCTTCTGTTATTGTTGGTGCAGTAGTAGTAACAATTTGAAACGTTTTACATTGAGTCCATAAAATGCATCACTCAATTCAAACCAAGAGAGAAGAAGAAGCATAAAAATAAACACACAAAACATACAAGTCGACTGGAATCTCTTTGCATGATTTACAGTTCAAAAAACTCCTTATTTATCTTTTACTGACCGTTTATGCAGCCCTTCAGTTCAGCCTCTGTCTGAAATAGGCTGTTTCAGCTCCTGTCTCTTTAAGGCCCCACACCCGAGGAGCCTACTCTTCTGATTGATTAGCTTCCAAAAGCTGCGTCACGGATGACTTTTGCCAGCTCCAGAGCCTATGTCAACAAACCATGAAACAAACTATAGTGGTAGGATTTCACTACTTTTTCTCAAATACATCCATTCATGTTTGAGTCAAAATCCGATCCGAAATATGAGACTGGACAACGCAAACAACATATGGGAAATCCTAAGCAACAACCATAGCAACCAAGGCTACAGAACAGAAGGCCATGTGTGGGTATGCACCAAACCTCCAAGAAGTGCACCAGACTTTGAAGGCAATTTGACATAGTGGCCAAACCATGTTATCACAACTTCCAGGTTCAACGGGAACAAGAAAAGCTCACCTAATGAGGATGGTCACTCAGTAGACATAGAACAAATAAGCACACACTAATACTCACTGTATGACATTAACACAAAACAATGAATACACATTACTTATCGTTGATTATTTAAAAAAAAAAAAAAAAACAGCTAATAGAAAGACTGCGTGCTCTTACTTTGAAATGCGGAAATGACGTCCTCACCAGGCGATCACGCGCTATCCGAAAATGACCGTTCGGACCGGCGGAAAGTCTGTTTCAAAACTGTGTGTGTAAAAAGCAAATGCACACGTGTAGAACTGAGATCCACAAATGTTATTTGATTCACAGATAAAAACTGAGTTCACAAATGCCTGTTGGAAAGTTGTACATGTTAGAAAGATATTCACAAATGCTTTTCATTTATTTGTAAATTAAATTAATGTATTCACAGATATTTTTTATTTGTGAAAATTGTTTGTGTATTTGCAGATCCGCTTTATATTTGCAGAACATTTTTGTGAATTTACAAATCTTTTTTTGTATTTATGGAAGGTGTTTATATTTACATATTACACATTTACACACACATTGTCGATCTGTTCACACAAATCGTTACGAGACAAATCTCACTCCATAAAAAGGTCATGTCCTAATGGGGCCATGTGTGAATACAGCGAGTGGACTACAACTGCTCGCTGCCGTAAGTGCAACAATATCCGGCAGTAAGGGAGACAGTACGAGCCATTTATCAAACAACTGTTGAACAAGCAGAACATAAACTTAAATACGACATCTTTGACTTCCAGGAGTCATGCACAGCCGCTGTTTTACACATGCAGTTGGCGGTGGGTTAACCCAGCATGAGAGCTGCAATGCTTTCATTGGACCTGAACGCTCCGCTGTGAAGTTAGCAATAATGGTAGAGAAGACTTCCTGTGATCTCTCACAAAATAAAAGCCGTTTTCTTTCTGGTAAAAACCTTAAAAACGCAGTATTACAATCGCAGCGTACTTTTTGCATCACGTCCTGTCTCCTTAACCCCTCGCCTAAAGCAAAGAGTATTAAGAGTAAGTAGTAGTACCAGTAGGTGAAAACACGTCTTACACAGACAATCTCCTGCTATGTGCTACATGTGTGAAAGGGCATTTCCATTATCCGGAGTTCATATGTGAAACAAAACTATGTTACCGTCTGCACAAAAGAGGGCGGCAGAGAGTCACTTTCCTCGATGCAACTGTGTAATTTGAGCAGCAAGAGAAGAAAATGAAACTCAGCAGAACATAAACACTTCAATCAAAGTCCTTTTATTTTTTTTATGTTATGAAAGTTGGAATATTCAACAATGTGAATGTGTTCTCGGAGAAACACCAACACATCATTTCAATTGACCTCAGATGGTTCTGTTTCATTAAGTTATCAACTTCACTGATATAATGTGATGTGATGTAATGATGTTACCATTTGGTAATAGTAAATGTAATGTTCTTTTTCTATTATTCCCCCTATTATTACTCCTCCGGCACTGCCCACGGTTGTAGTGGCAGTTCCCAGCAGATCATCAGTGGATTTTATCAAGCAACCAAAGCCTTGTTCTCAATATTACATTAATGTTTCTTTCAGTTCAAGGTTGATCAGACACAAGGATTTAGTGAAACACATGGAAGAGCAGGTGAAGTTAACAGATAGGTTATTAGAATAGTTATAATTATAATTCAAATAAGTTCTCTTTCAAATCAAACATCCCAAGATATGAGTGGAAAGTATTGTTCTTCCAAATGCATATAAACTTTATTTTATTTTATTTTTTTTTTACTCAAATGTAGTTTAACCATGTCATGTGATATGCTACTTCAGTACACTTTACCAGTAAATATTACTGAGACCGCTACAGAAAATTGCAGATGAAAATGTAATATCCAGGAATTCTCATTATAGACACTACCACTGACTATCACTGTAATAAATTGGCCACAATTTCACACATTGACCATATGAGGTCCAGCCATATATCAGGTTTTGACAAGACCATTTTAGCATTTTTCAGCTTTTTGTTTTGGTTTGATGCCCACAACTTTACTGTGGCCACAAAGTGAAATTAGTGATACTTTAATTAAAAATATAACAAAGATAAAAAAAAAACAAACATTTGAGTTTTATTAAAATTGGACAATTTAATTAGGGACAGATATTTGCACAGCCTCAACATCTTGAAAGATCTAAAATGATGCTTCGGCACACATAAGTTAAAAGCTTTATGTCAAAGAAATTGGGCAGGTGTCATGGATGTGGGTACAAAATAGCAGAGCAAACAGGAGGAGGAACTAAATGCAGACACCAGAGCAGGGCAGAGCAGGTAAGGATAATCAGAAACAGGATCAATAACAGGTGGCTGGAACGCAGGACAACATGACGAAATGGCAGAGGACAGTGGAAAATGGGTGGGTGTATTATACACAGACTGGGTGATGTGGCAGAATGAGAGGCAGGTGAGAAGGCAGGGATGATTAGGGGATGAGGAACAGGTGAGCAGGTGGGTGGAGGAATCAGGTGAGATAGTCTAGTGGCATGTGGTAGACAGGTGGAGAATGGCAGGGACTGAGCCAGGCAGTTATTGTGACAGGAGTAATTTATGATTGACGACATTGCATAGGTTTATAGCTCACACCAATTCATTCACTCACTCACTCTCAGTCCTTTCTGCACAGTGGTCGACATGGATGGACTGGATGTTTACTTTTTGCCAAAAACAAGAAAAGAAAAAGAAACTGTTGGTTTTATTAGTACATTGTAAATAAAAAAAATCTATGACAATAGGTTAATAATTTAATATTGAAAAAAAATTAGTCAGTCACAGGGCCTTAGAGTCGTCCTAACGCCCTGTTAAATCTGAATCTTAATCTAAATGTTAAATCTAAATGTGTCACCAAGTGTAAAGCTAAATATTTAGAAAATATGGAAATTGTCCAGTGAGGCCTTGCCCCTTGCAGCGGCCGAAAAATGGGTAAAATGAGTAAGGGCCGGGGGTTACTCGAAAAATGGCGAAATTGAGAAAAGCGTCGGATCTTCCCGAAAATGTGAGAAAATGAATACGGGGTGGGTGTTCATGAAATTGGGTAAAGATTGGGTGTCGGCCAAAAAATACGTAAAACGAGTAAGGGCCGAGGGTTACCCGAAAAATGGCCAAAAAATGGCAAAAATGAAAAGAGCGTCGGATCTTCCCAAAAATGTGATAAAATGAATAGCAAGTGGGTGTTCATGGAGAAATGGTCATATTAGTAAGATTGGGTGTCGGCTGAAAAATGAGTAAAACGAGTAAGGGCGGGGGGTTATCTGAAAAATGGCCGAAAAAGGGTGAAAATGATAAGAGCGTCTGATCTTCCTGAAAATGTGATAAAATGAATACGGGGTGGGCACTTATGGAGAAATGGGTCATATTAGTAAGATTGGGTGTCAGCCGAAAAATGAGTAAAACGAGTAAAGGCGGGGGTTACCCGGAAAATGGTGAAAATGAAAAGAGCGTTGGATCTTCCCGAAAACCTGATAAAATTAATACGGGGTGGGTTTACATAGAGAAATGGGTAAAATTAGCAAGATTCGGTGTCGGCCAAAAAATGGGTAAAACTAGCAAGGGCCGGGGGTTACTCGGAAAATGGCGAAAATGACAAACGCGTCGGATCTTCCCGAAAACGTGAGAAATGAATTTGGGGTGGGTATTCATGGAGAAACGGATAAAATCAGTAAGATTGGGTGTCGGCAGAAAAATGATTTGGATGCGTAAGGGCCGGGGGTTACCCGAAAAATGGCCAAAAAAGGGCGAAAATGAAAAGAGTGTCGGATCTTCCCGAAAACCTGATAAAACGAATACAGGGTGGGTGTTCATGGAGAAATGGGTAAAATTAATAAGATTGGGTGTCAGCTGAAAAATGAGTAAAACGAGTAAAGGCGGGGGTTACCCGAAAAATTAAAAGAGCATCGGATCTTCCCGAAAACGTGATAAAATGAATATGAGGTGGGTGTTCATAAGATTGGGTGTCAGCCAAAAAATGAATAAAACGAGTAAGGGCAGGGTTTTCCCGAAACACGGCCGAAAAGTGCGAAAATGAAAAGAACGTCGGATCTTCAAGAAAACCTGATTAAATGAATACGGGGTAGGTGTTTTAGAGAAATGGTTAAAATTAGTAAGAGTCAGTTTCGGCCGAAAAATGGATTAAACAAGTAAGGGCCGGGGGTTACCCGAAAAATGGGTAAAACGAGTAGGGGCCGGGGGTTACCCGTAAAATGGCGAAAATAGGGAATACGGCATTGCGTAGTATGTTGGCGTAGCAAGTGGGAAAAGAGTGAGCGGCAGGAAAGTGACGGAGGATGCGAGCGGAGCAGAGGTAAAGGTTAGTAGTAAGTTGTCAGTATGGCAGTAAATGTACAGTACAGACTCCAGCGTAACAGTTAATAAATGCTAAAAAGTCACGTCTGTTGTTTCCCCAAGTGCTGGAAAAGTGAAGGGGTTAGCTTCAAAGTTAGCAACAATGGGTTAGCCTAACCTGAAGACACAAAACAGAGAAATAAAGAACGGAGAAATGTGTGACAGCTGAGTTCACTGTGCACTCTGTCCCATTACATCCAACAACAATTAATTCACCTGTTGGTTACTCTGAGCTATATTGCACATGACATGCCACTATGCCAAACTTCAATACGTTTTTAATATGGCAGTCCTGGTCATCAAAGAAGATGTGGGGCCTGATCTTCTCCAGCACAGGGCCTTTGGGAGACCCCCCAAGAAAGACAGCCTCATCAATCTCCAGACCCCATGAGTGTAGAGTGTTTAAGGCTCTGTACCCGGCACAGCCTGCATCACGGGATGTCACCAGGTAGGTACGAATGGGGCAGTTTTTGATCAGGCCTTTATTGTGCAACTTCCTCTGCAGTCTTTCTAAAACCTCCAGGAGTCCCCTGAATGGCCCCTAAGGACAGAATGGAGAAGAGGAGCAATGACATGTACTATTTTTTTTTCTCAAAACAGATAAGTTGAGAGTAGTCATACTTTAAGATAATATAAATTTATATTATAAATATATATATATATATATATATAAATATATATATATATATATATATATTATAAATATTTCTGTATTTTTAAGTATCCTAACAGATTCTCTTCTAAAACTAATACATGGTATACCATGAGCCATGACAATCTCAGTGTTACATTCATGATCACAAGGACAAGGACACAGACGGAAAGCAAGATAACAATGAAAAGAGCAAGTTGCAATATATTATATATGCTATATTATCTATGTATACAGAATATACTGTATATGTATCTGTTGTAGTGTTGTAGCCCAATACTAACTGCGTTATTAAACTGACTTGATTGTTGTGAGGTTCTTGTTTGTTCTTAGAGTCCACATGAAACATTTGCACTACAAAGATACTGTACAAGACTTGCCCCAACTCTGGCAACTTTCAAGTCTGGATTAAAAATGTAAACTGTAAATTCTCCACTGCCTTTGAACTGAAAGTATATGATTATCTGCCTTGGACTTACATCCTGAACTACCTTCTGGGTATTTCTTAGTTTTTCCTGTTTTTATTTTCTTTTAAAATAAATATTTTTGCCGTACTTCTTAATACATTTTTGCATTATATAAAGGGAAGTGGCTACTGGTCAATATAGTACAATAATCTGTTTATTGATAGTATGGAATTGTTACACATGCGTATTGGTGTGGATTGCGCAAGATCACATGATCAAATTCAGATTGTTTCAAAATGGAGGCACATTTCCACTTGCAGGTGAAAATGCCAGTCCTTCCCATGGTTTGGGTTAAAATAGTTAGGTTAAGGCACAAAACCCACTTGGTTAAGGTTAAGGAAAGATCATAGTTTGGGTCAAAACAGTAAAATGCTGTAAAAATGTCCCGGTGAGTGTCACTAAAATACCCGATGTGATGGTCAAAATGTGTGGTTAGTGGTTGTAGTGGACCTCCAAGAGGTCCAGCAATAAATTCTGGAAACTCACTTCATACCAATAGAACAAACTACTATTGGCACGGAAAACCAGTCCGGACCAACAGCCTGTGGACTACTGTCATGGAATCCTGTTCCGTGTCAATAGTCGGTATATTATTGCACCGGTTCCATAGCTGGTGCCTTTATAAAGCACTTAAAGTTGCCTTTTGTTCTAAAATTTGCTGAATAAATAAACCTGCCTTGTATGTATAGATGCAGATAATTACAGACTGCTGTTGAGGTATGTCATTCATTGAAGAAGTAATAATGTGAAAAAGTGACTGATAACTGAATTTGTCACTATCCATACTTGGTTCATTGGCACGTCAACGTTTTTCTTCTCATGCTCCAAGTACCCCATCAGTTTCCTTTCATTGAAAACACGCTGAGACTCATCAGAGAAGAGGACGGCATCACCATCAAAGACAATACGCAGCTGAGTCTCTGACACTTTCGCGATTGTCTCTGGATTGCCCATGATAGCTGCTGCTATACCTGATGCAGAGACATTAATTCACATTAACACGCAGTCATGTATGATGTACAACTATACAGAGTACACTTCACTGTTAAAGTTATTAGAGTTTAAAGATAGTTGTGTATGTTGTCACTCTGTAACATTGGCCTCATTTGTTTAGTACTCTCTTTACACTTACCTTCCTTCAGCGCTTCTTGAACCCCGAACCCTGGTTTAGCAGACAGGTACAGATGGGTTTTGTTCTTCTTTAATTCACTTACAAGACGCTCTCTCTCCATAACTAAGGGAGTAATTAGTTCTTCCAACTCTGCAAACAAGAATGAATGACAAGCCCACAATCAATTGGCCAAAAAATGTTCTGTATTTTAGCTGGTACAGTTACATTACAGATGCATAATTGCATGCATGCATTGCTGAGACATGTGAAAGATGCACTATTTATCTTCCAGTACTGTTAATTAATCAAAGAAAGATTTACATTAGGAATGAGACTTTGTTGGAAATACTGCTGTGCCAAAACTGAATTGTCTGTGTGTGTGTGTGTGTGTGTGTACTTTGCAATACTATGACCTCCAAGTACTAGCAGACAACTTGATAGATATGATAGATATCATGCACCAGGTTGATGTGAGAAAAGGAGGCAGAGTGAAAAGGAGAGTGAACCAAGAACAACTTGAAAGAAAAGTGCCTGAGGTTGTCTCAGTGTGAATGTTTCCCTCTGCCATGGTTCTTTTCATTGGGTGCTCTTTGTGAGACCCCTACAAAGTGACAGGATGAATTTCATTTAAATCTTACCGCTGCATGTCTTTCTGGCAGAACTGAACAAACAGCAAGCTTGAGTAAGGCAAATCCTATTTAAATTACTATTCAAGTAAGTAGGTCACTAATCAGACATCTGTATTTGAAATGTATTTGAGGTTTGCTGACAAAACTCCATCATCCCCGAAGTTGTTCTTGTTTGGATGTATGAGTGACTCACCTTGGATTTTGATAGTCTCGTTGAGTCTGTCTGAGTCTGATGAATGGTGGTTGATGAGTAAGACCTTAAAGAGCTCCTGACTCTCAGGATAATGCACTTTAAGTTCAGCATTCACCACCTGCAGAGCCTGAAAACAACAAAATTCACAACTGACTGAATACTTAACTGAAGTTGGAATGAAAGTTTGTGTGTGTGTGTGTGTGTGTGTGTGTGTGTGTGTGTGTGTCTATGTACAAATTAGTGGTGTATATGTCTATGGCACTCTCTGGTTTGTGACTATGTGTGTTTGTGTGTGAATAAACGTTTGTGTTGGTGTTTTGTGTGTATTGTACAGTATATACCTAAATACTCAGAATACAATCAGTAAGATTTCATACTAAATAAGTACTAGCTGTTGGGTTTGAAAGTGTATCTATGTATCTCTGCGTATGTGTTTAACTACACATGTGCTTGCCTATGTCCGAGTATGTTTCTCAGCTTTTTCCTGACATAGCATCTGACCTTGACAAAGTAGAATGCAGGGCCATGGCTCATCGATCTGCTGCTCTGCTGCTCCTTCTCCATGTTGAAGAGGACTTCTGATGACATTGCGATGGTGATGGGAATCTCTGGCTCGGACTGGAGGATCAGAGGGAACAAATGTTTGATACTTTAACAAAAATCTCACATTGGAAAGACTTGTTCTAACAGTTATTCTTAACAACATTTTGACTTACTTAGTCTGAATAACATTAGGTTGCTTTTTTTCAACAATTTCAGGTTATTTTTAAATCTTATTTTCCACAAATCCTTGAATTATTTAAAGTGAATTGTGAAAATAAACCTTCTTCATAACAAATGATTATTCAAATGTTTATTACAGGTGTTTGTGTGCTCTTCCGTACCTCATCTTTCCTTTTGCTCCTTGTCTGTGTGGACATGTTATACATGTTGGTCAATCTTGGACGTGTAATCTCGCTGGTTATTCCTGCAGTGATCAACAGCTGTCCTAGCACCTCTCTTCACCAGGCTGGCTGACAGCAGAAATGTACTGAAAAAAAATACTTTTCATGTAGGTTGGCAGCACTTTGTCTTTGTTTTATGCAGAAAAAAGTAACTTGAAGCATATGACATAACATATACATACCCTGCCAGAGTCCTAGTACAAAGTCCGTGTCATGGTCCAAGTGTGAATAAAGCGAGTGTGAATAAAGTGTGAATAAAGCGAGTGGATAACATCTGCTTTAAGTGCAACAGTATCCGGCAGTAAGGGAGACGGTACGAGCCATTTATCAAACAACTGTTGAACAAACAGAACATAAACTTAAATACGACGTCTTTGACTTCCAGGAGTCATGCACAGCCGCTATTTTACACATGCAGTTGGCGGAGGATAGCCGCAGCATGTGAGCTGTATTGCTTTGATTGGACCTGAACGCTCCGCTGTGAAGTTAGGACTAATGGTAGAGAGGACTTCCTGTGATTTCTCACAAAATAAAAGCCGTTTTCTTTCTTACAACGCATAATAATAACCGCAGCGTACTTTTTGCATCATGTCCTGTCTCCTACACCCCTCGCCTAAAGCAAACGGAGTATTTCCAGTCGGTGAAAACACGTCTTACACAGACAATTTCCTGCTATGTGCTACATGTGTGAAAGGGCATTTCCATTATCCGGAGTTCATATGTGAAACAAAACTATGTTACCGTCTGAACAAAAGAGGGCGGCAGAGAGTCACTTTCCTCGATGTAACTGAGTAATTTGAGCAGCAAGAGAAGAAAATGAAACTCAGCAGAACATAAACACTTCAATCAAATTCATTTTATTTTTTTATGTTATGAAAGTTGGACTATTCGACAATGTGAATGTGTTTTTGGAGAAACACCAAAACATTATCTCAATTCTTTCAATTCAAGGTTGATCAGACACAAGGATTTAGTGAAACACATGGAAGAGCAGGTGAAGTTAACAGATAGGTTATTAGAATAGTTATAATTATAATTCAAATAAGTTCTCTTTCAAATCAAACATCCCAAGATATGAGTGGAAAGTATTGTTCTTGCAAATGCATATAACCTTTATTTTTGTTTTGTTTTTTTTACTCAAATGTAGTTTAACCATGTCATGTGATATGCTACTTCAGTACACTTTACCAGTAAATATTGCTAGGACAACTACAGAAAATTGCAGATAAAAATTTAATATCCAGGAATTCTCATTATAGACACTACCACTGACTATCACTGTAATAAATTGGCCACAATTTCACACATTGACCATATGAGGTCCAGCCATATATCAGGTTTTGACAAGACCATTTTAGCATTTTTCAGCTTTTTGTTTTGGTCTGATGCCCACAACTTTACTGTGGCCACAAAGTGAAATTAGTGATACTTTAATTAAAAATATAACAAAGATAAAAAAAAAAACAAACATTTGAGTTTTATTAAAATTGGACAATTTAATTAGGGACAGATATTTGCACAGCCTCAACATCTTGAAAGATCTAAAATGATGCTTCGGCACACATAAGT
Organism: Thunnus albacares; assembly: GCF_914725855.1. Classification (NCBI taxonomy): domain Eukaryota; kingdom Metazoa; phylum Chordata; class Actinopteri; order Scombriformes; family Scombridae; genus Thunnus; species Thunnus albacares. Next base: position 11,189,802 of record NC_058120.1, on the reverse strand, counting down.
TAAAAGCTTTATGTCATAAAGAAATTGGGCAGGTGTCATGGATGTGGGTACAAAATAGCAGAGCAAACAGGAGGAGGAAACAGGATCAATAACAGGTGGCTGGAACGCAGGACAACATGACGATATGGCAGAGGACAGTGGAAAGTGGGTGGGTGTATTATACACAGACTGGGTGATGTGGCAGAATGAGAGGCAGGTGAGAAGGCAGGGATGATTAGGGGATGAGGAACAGGTGAGCAGGTGAGTGGAGGAATCAGGTGAGATAGTCTAGTGGCATGTGGTAGACAGGTGGAGAATGGCAGGGACTGAGCCAGGCAGTTATTGTGACAGGAGTAATTTATGATTGACGACATTGCATAGGTTTATAGCTCACACCAATTCATTCACTCACTCACTCTCAGTCCTTTCTGCACAGTGGTCGACATGGATGGACTGGATGTTTACTTTTTGCCAAAAACAAGAAAAGAAAAAGAAACTGTTGGTTTTATTAGTACATTGTAAATAAAAAAATCTATTAATGACAATAGGTTAATAATTTAATATTGAAAAAAAATTAGTCAGCCACAAGGCCTTAGAGTCGTCCTAACGCCCTGTTAAATCTGAATCTTAATCTAAATGTTAAATCTAAATGTGTCACCAAGTGAAAAGCTAAATATTTAGAAAATATGGAAATTGTCCAGTGAGGCCTTGCCCCTTGCAGCAGCCTCAGCCCCACCCACACCACTGACTGTGGATCAATAGGTGAAACAAGGTGAAAGGATCCAAACATGGCCGGTTCTCTCATGCACGAGAGAGCTCCTCATCTCCTCAGAGTCTCCACTGCCCAGCGCCACAGAGTTGCCTGGTCCCGAGCAGTCAGCTGCCCTTGCCAACATCCAGCAAGACAGCAGCAGTTGGCTGTCTCTGCTGTCCGCGAGTCTATTTGCCACCCCTCTAAGTGCCATCGCTGAAGCCTCAGGTCTCAAGGTCTCTGTCCTGAGCTTCTCTGTTGACCTCCAGAGCGGCTCCACCCATCTGTCCTGTCTTCTGGTCACCCTCTGGGGTGACTACATTTATCTGCCCTGTGTCTTCCGTTCATGATTTCCAGCTCCCGGGCTGTCCACCTGAGGGTCCTTGTTCGGCCCCTGTTCTGTCCTCAGGTTGTCCGCCTGAGTCCTCATGCCCTGCTAAACACAGTTTTGACAGAAATGAAAGGCATCCTCAATTCAAAACCCCTTGGATTTGTGTCATCAGACCTGGTTGATCCTGACACTGTGACCCAAAATCTGCTCCTCATGAGGTGGCAGGATCCCCTCCCCAGGCAATGTATGATGATTTTCAAATGTGTTACCATATTTGAGGGGCAGCTGTAGAAAATCCTCCTTCCTGCCCAGTCTTAGGTGGGCGGGACTTAGCCTCAACCTAATGGGCTGAACTGATAGTTCAGGTGTGGCCTGTTAGTAAGTTAAGGAAATTGCTTTTTCTCTGTCTAATGACCAAATGAATGCTTTGATTTGATTAAGATTTATTAGAGTACCTTTGTTTTCATTTGCCCATCAGCCATTAAATCCTTTATGACAGTCAACTATTTAAGTGGAAATCCTGTGGACAAGACAATAAACTGCTGAATGGCTCTCATCTCTAATCCTCATATTTTAACTGGTGTGCCAATGCAGAGGCTCTTTAAATAACCCAGCTACCACAAAGTCAAGTGTTCTTCACAATTCATCGCACCAACTCACCAACAGAAAGGCAGCCGGATCCTCACGATCCTTACAACATGGCGCATACCCAAAATTCAACACAGCGTTGTCTTCACACTCTCTAGCACACCGTCAATGTATGTCCACTAAAAGTGCTTGTTTTTGCCACTGACAGGCTCCAATTGTTATTGTGTATAAGTGTCTGACAACAATATTGAAAGGAATATACAGAGAAATAAAACATTTTTCTTTACCTTTTGCTTGATCCGGTCTGTTTGTTATTGTGTTTAACCAAGTCTCGCTCACTGGGAAGTCTCAATCTGAAATCAAGAGTTAAGTTATTGTAGAAATCAGCTGAATTTTCAGCTGTGACAGAGTTGGAGAGAGGGGTGCCAGGAAGAGCTTGTTGTGTTGGAGTACAGAAAGCGTAGCTTAGTGTTATCTGAAAGATTTTCAAAGTCATGGCTGAATATTTAGCTGATTTTGAGAACAAGTCAACTCTCACGCCACACACAGCAACAGCAGCACCTGGAAGAAGACTGCTTGGTGTCTGTGGAGACACCCTGCTTTCTGTCACATACCACAATATCAGGTACGATGGAGTTTCCTTAACTCCTTCCCTGTTGTGGATCAAGTATTGGCTTAGAGAGTGTTTGTACAATCCAGTTGCACTTACAAAGCAGTCAGTAGCTCTGGAACGTTCATTCATCATTTGATATTATGCACAACAAAAAAACATCAACTTTTGTTATGTTTGTCCAGTTCTTCACAGAATGGCTGTCTAATGAGCTCAGAGTACAGAGAAGTGAAGACGCTTTGTCTGACCCAGAACAGTAAGGCATGTGTGTGTGTACAAATTAGTGGTTTATATATCTATGTCACTGTTATTATTATTATTATTAGTCTTTATTAAACAAGGACCATGCACAAAAAAAATTACTCTCAACTGAGAAGAAATGATTTATGACAGATTTAGCTATTAGCTCATTTTTATCTGCAGCCCCTGGGCAGGTACACAGAACAATCCCTATATACTAGGGACTACAGATGTGAATTAGCTTGAAGCTATAATCTGGAACAGTGCATCAAATGGTGACATATATGTTTGAGCTGTAAACTGTCCCTTTTAAATAAAAATAAATAATAAAAAAATAGTGCCTGACTGAAAAACACTAGAAGTTCTCTCACTTCAATGTCAGGTGTCTTACTCCTGAAATGACCTTTTAGGTGACCTCTGACCCCAATTCTGAAAACTTCAGTAACAACATATTTTTTTTAACAGCACCTTCTAGGTAGCGACATCTATTGAAAGTGACAACCAAGCCTGTTCTCCCCTACATAAATATAACATTTCAATCAGTGAACATAATCCAGGCAGTGATTACGTTCATTACATTGGATTTTCTATTTCAAAACTTCATCTCCACGGGTCATGTATGAGGATTTCTCAATTAATGAGTTTCTATAGTGGTTCTTAAATATCTCTAATTTATGTGGTTTTGTTGTGTTTTTTATTATGTATTATTTTATACTTTTTTATGATGTATCTTTTTGCTCTTCCTCCTCATTTCTTTACATAGCACTTAAAAGTTATTTACATAAAGTTATTTATTTATACTATTGTTATTATTATTATTTTTAATTAGTGTTTTTAAAATATGCCATATCAAAATAGGCACACTTTGGATTACAATGTCTTCCGTACAAACCCAAGTACCTTAGTACCACCTTTTAGTTGCACTTCTCCAGATAATGGACTAAATATGGTGCCACCCATGTCTGAAACCAGCTTAATGCAGTTCCTTTAATGCCAATTAAATGTTCCAGTCTCTGCAAAATGATTTAATGGTCAATTGTGTCGAATGTGGCACTAAGATCTAACAGGACAAGTATGGAGACAAATCCTTTGTCTGATGCAGTAAGGAGGTCATTTGTGACTTTCACCAGTGCTGTCTCTGTGCTATGATGCACTCTAAATCCTGACTGAAAATCCTCAAATAAACTATTGTTATGTAGAAAGTCACATAACTGATTAGAGACTGCTTTCTCAAGGATCTTAGAGAGAAATGGAAGGTTAGATAAGGTCTATAATTGGCTAAAATACCTGAATCAAGAGAAGGCCTCTTGAGAAGAGGTTTAATTACAGCTACTTTAAAGGACTGTGGTACATAGCCTGTTACTAAACACAGATTGATCATATCTAGTAAGGAAGCGCTAACTAAGGGCAAGGCTTCCTTAAGCAACCCCAGCTGGGATGGGGTCTAAGAGATAGGTTGATGGTTTAACTGAGCAAATCATTGAAGTTAGTTCAGAAAAGTCAACTGGAGAAAAACAGTCCAAATGTATGTCAGGATTTACAGCTGTTTCTAAGGTGCCTGTGTTTGGGGAGAAATCGGTGCCTGTTGAAGGCAGGAGGTGGTTAATTTTATCTCTAATAGTTACAATTTTATTATTAAAGAAGCTAATAAAGTCATCACTACTGAGCGCTATAGGAATACATGGATCAATAGAGTTATGACTATTTGTCAGCCTGGCCAAAGTGCTGAAAAGGAGCCTAGGGATGTTTTATTCTCTTCTATTAATGCTGAGTAATAGGCGGCTCTGGCTGGCTAACTACATTAGCTACTGATTGTATTTCCATGGTGCGGAGCCGCGCTTCCAATTCACTGAGCCTCGCCTCCAGCATTGAAAATAAACTACACTTATTACACGTACCATTATCACTAAAGGAGGCAGAGGAATAACTAAACATTTGACACACCGAGCAAGAGAGGACAGGAGAACGAGAGGGTGAGAGAGAAGCCATCGCTAACTGCTTAGTTTAAGTTAGCTGCTAATGCTAGATACCTTTTTTTGTCATACCTAACCCACTCTATTTAAATGTTTGTAATGTGTTTTATGATGACCCTGATGAAACACGTTGATCTAACAATAAAGTTGTTCTATATACTATAAGTATTGCTGCAGTTTTAACCTCTTAAAAACGTCTTTCCTTTCTCTGTGCACCTTGGAAGTAGGTAAAGTTGTGCCAGATACCCCTGCTCTGCATCTACAGTTATTACATTCACCACAGGGTTCAAAATCCCAGACAATGAAGGGTATTTTAGGAAACGACTGAGTTAATCCAGCATCTGAATGATTCGCTGCTCTTACATCTCAGCTGGCCTTAAAGATATTTATGATGCTATTATTAATTAACTGAAATATGTTACATATAAGTTATCTTTTTAATGTTATCTTTCAAAGATATGTATCAGTATTGTCATGGGATCAGTGTCGCTAATCAGGGTCCATCTCTTTATCTGCTTTGACGAGCCTTAAACTGGACTGAGGTTTAAACACTGACTGATGGTTTTGATTACTGAGAAACAAAACTATGTTACGATCTGAACAACATAGGGCGGCAGAGAGTCACTTTCCTGTATACAACCACTATGTAGTGTGTGAGCAGCAAGAGCAGAAAAAAACTCACCAGGACATAAACACTTCAGATTCATTTTATTTATGTGATGACAGTTGGACTATTCGACAATGTGAATTTCTTTTTGGATAAATTATTATTCCTTCATGATTTTCAGTCTGGTCTCAGATGAGTGCAGCCACCAGTCCTCCCACTACTCCTCCAGCGCCGCTTATGGCTGCAGTGGCGCCTCCTGACAGACCGGCCATCCCTACAGTGAGAAACACACTTTTGAGAGTTAGCCTCTATTATTGTTTCTTTTAGTTCCAGGTTGATCAGACACTGGGATTTTGTGCAACTTTTCCACTTGAGAAATAAACTGATTTGATTCAAATTTCATCAGCGATTATGTCTTTTACCGGCTGATTGTAAAAGGGCCACCAGACCTCCCGCTGCCACTCCACCTCCGTTAGCGACAGCAGCGGTGGACATCATGCTCGCTGCAATGGAGCCGCCTGCAATACCAACTGAGGTGAAACCTATGGCTCCCAGAACAAGAGGAGCCGCAACCACCGTAGTTCCTGGAGAAAAAAAAAACACCGTCAAAAAACACATCCGAGGAAACTTTCTTCACCACACTAAATAGTCAGGCCACTTTAACATGGCTCATACACTATATATTAGCATGACTTTGCGTGTTAAATTTTAAGGTGATTCATAAATGATTTCCCCAACGTCTTACCTGCGCCCAATGTGGCAGCAGCAGCGATTGTTACTGAAAAACAAGATGATAACAAAAAATGATATGTAATTACAGCTCAGCTGGCCAATAATAAAATGCATTTTCTGTCGTGACTATCATCATTAAAAGGTTAGTATGAAAAACAAGTGTAGCATATCTATTAAGAGAATATATCGGTATTGTCAAAGGAACATTTATACTCACAGAGGCCCATCGTTGTTCTGTGGAGTCTGAGAGTGTGATTGGGAGTGTGGGAGAGAGTTGTGCTTCATGTAGAGTTAGGAGCCTGAAAATTCTCGAGAAACGAAACTTAAGAATCTGAGCAACAGAGGGCGTTACAGCTTCACGCCCTCCATTTACGTAACCCAAATAAACAATATTTCTGAGATGCTAAATCATCATCGTAATCGTAAACATCAGAGGAAAAGCAAACAAACATTTAAGAGATCATAATGTTTTATTCCAGCATGCAGGACCTGCAGTGACTTTAAAATGTCCTCACCATCCACGTTCATGTCTACCAACAGTTAAAGAGAGATTCAAATCTACCATTTTGACCAAAAGTGTATCTAATTTGCAATTATAATCGTCTCATTTACAGTAAATCTGTGAAACCACCTTGATGGAATACTAAACTTTTATCAGTGGAGGGTGATATTTTACACAACACACTGTTATGAGTCCCTCATGTTATACTGAGGTGAAAATGAAGGCTTATTTTCAGATTAAAGTTAGTCATCTTTCCTCCCTTTTTTGATTCCTTATATAAAAAAAAGCAGAAAGCACCTTGTCAGGTTTCAGATATCCAAGTTTTTGGCAGGTTGACAAATGAGACATTTTCCCTCTAAACTTTTTTGTTTCATTTAAATAATTGTTTAATGCATAAAGTGGTGAAAATATCCAATATCCACCATGTGCCATCAGTCCAGCATTGAGAATTACACTTCAACATCATTGTTAGTGTTGATTCTCCCATCACAGTACAGCTCCTCATATACATAAATGAATTCAACAAATCTAAAATATGTTTAAATCATAGATTTGCAGACAGTCTGGTTATATTTTATAGTTGAGGACTCTGCAGTCCCCCCTCAGCTCAACAGACCATGTTAGCATTTTTCAGCTTTTATTAAGTTTTATTAAAATCTTGAAAAAATCTGTAAAATGATACTTTGGCACACACAAGATAAAAGCTTTATGTCATAAAAAAATCAGGCAGGTGTCATAGATGTAGGTACAAGATAGCAGATGTACTAAATGCAAACACCAGGGCAAGACCGAGTGACTGAAAAGGGGCTTTGACAAATAAATGCTTAAAAAAACAAAAAACCTCACAGGTCAACAACAAAAAGACAATTCAAACAAGCAAACGAGTGCGGAGAGCAGGACGGCAGGTCACAACCACAGGCAGCAGAGCAGGTAAGGATAAGCGGAAACAGCATCAATAACAGGTGGCTGGAATACAGGACAACATGTCGAAATGGCAGAGGACAGTGGAAAGTGGGCGGGTATATAACACAGTCTGGGTGATGTGGCAGAATGAGAGACATGTGAAAAGGCAGAGATGATTAGGGAATGAAGAAAAGGTGAGTGGAGGAATCAGGTGAGACAGTCTAGTGGCATGTGGTAGACAGGTGGAGAATGGCAGGAATGTGCACACAAACATGTGAAAAATGTCCCTATTTCCTGAGCAGTCTGATTAAAAGTTGCATAAGCTTACGGCTCATTCACTCTCAGTCCTTCCTGCACAGTGATTGACATCATAGGGAAATATTTGCAGATAACACATTAAACCTGTCATAGGCTGTATAAGTTAATTACACAATCATCCAAACTTAATTATGAAAAATACTGTTTAGTTAGTGAATCACTGTTTTTTTTTTTTTTTTGAAAGTCTAAACAATTTTAGATGCATATTCCTTCATGATTTTCAGCGGATGAAGCTAGCCAGCCATCCCACTGCTCCTCCAGCGCCGGCCACAACGGCAGTGGTAGCTCCTGACAGACCAGCCGCAGCTGCAGCAAGACAGACATCACACGTTAGATGATTCCCAACAGAGCATTAGTGGATTTTATCAAGCTGTCGCACAACAGCAGTGGTCACCAACCCTGCCCTGCATGTTTTAGGTATCTCCCCCACTCTAACACACCTGATTCTAATTATTAACTTGTTATCAAGCAGCTGAAGCTTGTCAAGATCTTTATAACAAGCTAACAATTAGAATCAGATGTGTCAGAGTGGGTGAGATACTGGCTCCTTCTCAAGCCACTATTGTCATTGCAGTATATACAGTAGTAACACTAAATTGTATCAAAACTAGGGCTTCAACAAATGACTATTCTCGTTATTAGTTGATCACAATGCTGATCACAAGCCCAAGATGCAACCTATAATATCTTGTTTTGTCCCCATCAACAGTCAACAACCCACAGATATTCAGTTTATCACATATCAAATATTCACATGTAAGAGGCTGAAACCAGAGCATTTTTCTTTCAAGAAAATGACTCATTGTTGCAACAGCTGCAGGCATGCCAGACACCATATAGTTTTATGTTGTTGTTGTTCCACTCGTCATGCACATGAAGATATAACAGTCATCAGTACAATAAAAATATCAAGGCCTGTAACCTGCTGACTGCAGAACAGCCACCGTGCTTCCTGCTGCCACTCCTCCTCCGTTTGCAACCGCAGCAGCCGACATCATCTTAGCAGCGACGGATCCTGCTGCTATTCCTGCTGAGGTGAAACCTACGGCCCCCAGAACAACAGGGGTCCCGACAACAGCTCCGACTGTACATGGATGAGAGAACACAGTGCTGATTACACTGTACACACGATACAGTGTATCCAAAAATCAGTTGAAATAGTCTTACCTGCACCCACTGCAATGGCGATAGCTGTCCCTGAAACACACACACCACACAAGATCAACATTTACAGCTGTCTTGATTAAAGACATTTGATTGGAAAAACAGATGAGCAAAAGTATCCGTATTTTCAGAGAAATGTGTCATTATTGTGAGGAACAGTGGTACTTACGAATAGCCATGTTTTCCTTGTTTTCCTCTGGTCTGACGTTTCAGGTTAAGTCAGTTCACTTGTGAATTCTCGAGAAATGAAACTATAAATTCTTCTTCTTCTTCTTTTGATCAGGCAGACTTCAAGGCGCACTGCTGCCCTCTGCTGTTTGTTAGTTGTTTCTGGAAATATCTTTTTATTGTCATCAAGTATTGAAGTCCAAGTTTATATCGTCTAATTTCCAACAGTGGTAGAAGAAGTAGGCCTACTCAGATCCTTCACTTCAGTAAAAGTACCAGTACAACAATGTATGAATACTCCATTACAGGTAAATGTCTTGCATGAACAATCCTGACTGATATATTATTATATATGACATCACTACATTATTAATACTGAAGCATCAGTGTGTAAGCAGCATGTTACTGTTGTAGCTGCTGGAGGTGGAGCTAGTTTGAACTACTCTATATACAGTATACAAACTAGGGGTCAGGCCCCTCCAAAGGGTCAACAGATAAATCTGAGGGGTTGTGAGATGATTGATGGGAGAGAAAAGAAGCAAAAACAATGTTCTGATACACAAATCTGTTTTCAGTTTTTGGACTTTTCTCTAATCTTTGATTTGTGGTGAAATATTGGATCATTTGAACATTTATTGAAATGAAACCATGTGAGAAGTTTAGAGGGAAAAATCACTATTTGGTGGAGCTGTTAACAACTCATAGATATCTGAAATGTGACCCCAACTACACACTGCTTTTTGTAAGACCTCAAGAGCCAAAAATGTTGGAAACGACTGGTTTCATCTTTAACAATGTGTTGTATTTTAAAAGCTTGTTTTATTATCCATTGTGTCAAATCTTCATCTGAAAAGTAACTAAAGCTTTCAAATAAATGTAGTGGAGTAGAAAGTACAATGTTTCCCTCTGAAAGTAGCATCAAATGGAGTAGAAGTATAAAGTAGCATCAAATGGAAATACTCAAGTAAAGTACAAGTACCTCAAACCTGTACTTAAGTACAGTACTTGAATAAATAATATATATAGAGTTACTTTCCACCACTGATTTCCAAGGGCATCTCTAAAAAGAAGGCGTAAGAGAGTCACTTTCTCAATTTAACCCAAAAGTTGAAAACAATGAAATTCATAATTATTTCTGAACTAAAGTAATCAAAAGACAGATTTTTTAAAAAGAGCTGCTAAATCAATTCAGTTCTGACTCCTTTAAAACTGCATTCAAGACAAACTTTCATCTTCACTACGTCAGTGGCTGGCTCTGATAAAAAAAAAAGAAGTAATTGTTACTTCTTGGGTACAAATTATATAATGTATTTATGTTTATAAGACAAATTATTCCAGCATGCAGGACCTGCTTTGAGAATAAAATATCTTAGCCATTATGTTCATGTATAACAACAGTTCAGCAATAAAAGTTGAAAATTGATTGAAATCTTTGAAATTATGTGGAATTACTAATAATTGTCTTTTCATTCTGTTTCATATTATTATTATTATTATTATTATTGTTGTTGTTGTTGTTGTTGTTGTTATTATTATTATTACTATTGCTATTGTTGTTGTTATGTTATGCCTATTAATAAATTATAGCGTTTGGTTTTATTCAAACAAAACAGATCATGTGACATAAAAGTCATATATTTATTTTCAAGCACTGACTATATATACAGAATTATTATACAGTCAATGAACAGTAGTTGTATTTATGAATAGAATATTTACCTCATGGATGGTTAATTTAATCATTTTTGCCCTTGCTGGGAAGATAAAGTTTTATCTATATTGAACAAACTGTAAAAAGAAAAAAAAAAAGTGGGCCTCCGGGCGTCCAGACGTTCAGCGGACCTGATCACATGGTAGTTTTTGCGCATGCGTGATGTGCTGGGGGGCTGATGGAGAGAAGATGCCCACTGCCATCATCCCTGTGTAGCGCAGGACAGCTGCAAACCGGTCATATTTACCGCAGATATCACAGACTCAGCTGCATGTTAGTAGTGTGATACAAGAAGCTCGATGTCTGTGGCAAATGCGAAACACACTGTCCTGAATCCGGTAAGCGGCTTATTATTATTATTATTATTGTTATTATTATTATCATTATTATTATTATTATTATCTACACCAGTCCTCTGATGCCATCATGCAATGATCAATAGACCCTCATGCAGCTTAAAATACAGCTGAATTGTCAGTATGTGTGTATGTGGCCTGCACACAGTCTAACTAATCAGGTTGTATCAGACGACAAATGTTTATTCTAGCTGGTAAAGAAAGTACGTTTCATTTTGGCTCCTCATGTTCGGCAGCACGTCTTCAGTTGCTGTCACAGTCAGTGTTCAGTGATTTAACGTCAACTCTCCACCTCAGGTGATCCCATACACAGGGCCCATACCTGGAGGCCTGCACCCTGGGGAGATCATCATCATCCAGGGCACAGTGGCCCCAGATGCTGACAGGTAGTTTTTTTTAAACGACGGCAGCCCTTTATAGGGATTTTTCATTAGTTTAGATTAATTTCAGCTCAGCTATGACTTTCCATTTTTGCTTGCTGTCCTCCAGCTGGAGGTCAGAGGTCAGTAGGTTTGGCTACAGAACAGGACCTCAATATCTCCCTCAAAGAAACTTAAGCATTATCAGGACCTTTCGAGAGTTCTCCAGAGCAAATATTTGCCGCTGGGCCCCTGTTGACCCTCCACCTACCACCTGTGTTATTGTATTTGTATCCTGTCACCATAAAGTACATTGAAGACAGCAGGCGACACATGACAGCTTTACTATTTGCCCCAAGACCAACCAGTGCTCCTCTCCTGGAGTAACACTGACTGCTTTTTGTGTGTCAGTTGTTGTAAATTAATTTAACACAACCCTATTTAAGAATATGCACCATGTGAGAACAATATAAACTAAAATCACCAATTTGAAGGTTCATTCTTGACTTTGGAAACAGCAGTTTGACTGAAGCTTTTTCTAGAGCTTTAAAGCTACTTAAGTCATGATTTTATTTGTCAAACTAAAATAATAATGAATGGAAACTAGATTTTGACACAGTGAGGTAATAATGCATAATGTTAGTATTGTATTTCATGGGTTCTCACTCCCTGCAGTTAATCAAATTACCAAAACCCT